>NC_090446.1:1045113065-1045471815 GCF_031143425.1 Pleurodeles waltl | reverse complement strand
AGAGACTGCCATGCACCACAGAGTGGAAGGTGTATTGTTGTGTCTACCGCTCACTATACCAAGAGCTAATAGGAAGTCCCACAGTGGACGACGAGAGGACTCAGACTACCTTTGGGGCCAGCATGCACTCTTGTCACATAGTGCCATGTTAAAATCTCCTCCCATTAGTAGTCCACCGTCAGGTACACAAAGCAAAAACGTGCTAAAATCTGGAAGCGTGCTATCATGTAGTCTTGGAGGAGTATAAGTGAGGACAATGTTAAATACAGTGCCCTCCCATAATCCAGAAAGGGCCACTTATCTCCAGTGTGTTTCAGGCCAAATGTGTTGTGTGGTGCGTGGCAGTATCTTTTTTAGGAGAATTCCCACCCCCCTAGAAGTAGTGTACCCTGCATGAGCAACCGTTTTGTAGCCACACCTGTCTAGCGCACGCGGTAAGAGTTTCTTTTAAGGAGTGCCTCTTGAAGGAGAGCAATATCTGGGAAGTGTTGTTTAATATACTGCATCATTAACTGCTTTTGATTTTGTTGCCTATACCATTAACATTCCAGGATAGCAACCTAATGCTTCAGGTGGCCACTGTTGGCCATCTGTGTGCTTTGGTGTAGGGAATTTTGTGCTTTTGAGTTGTGCGAGGTGGGCCAGCTGTAAGGCAGGGATTGTGCGACAGGGGCCCGGAGCCAGTGTCAAAAGCAGCGTGTTGCTAAAACAATGCTCTAACAAGAACGCTAAAAAGAAACTACTTCCCACTCCCTGCCTGGTGAGCTTTGAACTGCCCGCACCCCCATTTTGCACAGTGCCGGTCGCCCCAACACGTCATACAAACTTCAAGTGACTCTGGCCGATGCCCCAAGGCACTCCCTAGGATTAAACAGGACCAAAAGATCAAGCGTTTTCATGCAGCTCCAGCTTGCCTCCAGTCCCAATGTCAGCTAGACCCGTATCAGAAGGCAAGGTGCAGAGCACATGAATCAGTGGTGTCGTACATCATAAACGTTCTGTTCTCCATCTGCCACCAGTGTCCTTGAGACTAATTCTACAGAGCCCACTGCATGGTTGTAGGTCAAGGTGTTTGATGTTGTGGTGAGCTGTTGCTGCTGGTCTTTCCATCCAGGAGTCTGGTCTGGATCCTCAGATTCATATTATTGTTGCCTGGATTGCGATCATGCCCGCAACCCACCCACTGTCCTCCAACTGTCCAGCCATTCCCAAGCTGCTTCGTGGTAGTAAATTACCCAAGTCTTGCTCTCTCCCACCACTTGCAGTTTTGCTGGGAACAGAATGGAATATTTTATCTCACAGTACCTCATGTGCTTTTTCACTTTAGTGAAGCTGCTGCACATTTTCTAAACTTTGAGCATGAAGTCTGGGAAGGGGACAATGGTGGCATTATCAAACTTTACAGAAGGGGCTCTGCGGGACTTCTGTAGTATGACATCATGGTCTCTGTATTTAAAATTTGTGGGCTATGATCGGGCAGTGTGCCTGTTTTTGGCTGAGAGCCAGGAGGATGATGCATCTGTTCGATTTAGAAGTAGTTAGAGAGGCCACTGGGTTGCAGTAGTTTGAGTATGAGGTACTCCATGAAAAGGTAAGCTGCTGGTCGCTCTGCTCCCTGGGAACCCCAATTATTCAAATATTGTTTAGTCTTGAGCGGTGCTCTGTGTCTTTCAGCTTCACTTATAGCGGAGGTTGTGTGCATCTCCCTGACCTACTTCTTCAGTGTCACTGCCTCAGTCCTAAGGGTATAGGGCAAATCTTTGGCATTCCTTATACGGGTTCCCATGTTACAGGGATCCACTCTCACCAGAGGGACCTCCATGGGGACAGAGTCTATTTTGGTTTATAAGAGCTGCAAACACCCTGATTCGCTGCCATGATGTCATTAAGTGTGAGCATCTCGACTGCTGGAGATGGGTGATCTGTAGTAGTGTGTGATGTTTGAGCCATGGGCCATCAGTTGAGTCTTTGGGGAGGGTGTATTTATTAAGTTTAGTTTGGTATGTACTGAGTGTTCCTTCCTCAGTCATTATCAGGGTTACAGCAGCGCAATATTGGGGTGGGGTGCAGTATGAGTGCTGTGCAGAGAATGTGTGCTAATGCCTTGCCGCAATGTGTCCACCTCTTTGTTTGGGCTGCAAAGGTTGGCAGACCTCAAGACGGATGTGCTGTTAAGGAATGTGTCCGCAGCTTCACTCAGTAACTAGCAGCGTTTGGCATAGGATAGCAGTCTGGGGGTGGACTATAGCCGTGACATGCTGGAGGGGGTGAGATGGAGGCAGTGAGGATTTTCACTTGCGAGCGGGCCACCTGATGAAGTGTTTGTTCCCAGCTCCGCAATAGCCCAAGGGGGGGGGGAAGGGAGAGGAGGTCCATGCCTCAGTGATAGGCAGTGGCAGTCGCTCTCCTCTAAGAATAAAGTTAGGCTGCTGTCTCTATCATAGTGTCTGGGGTCACTGGCAGCATATAGATATGGACCATCGGCCCTCACAATACTCACATGGGCTCTTGTGGACATTGATCTCCTCCTGGGGCCATTCACTGCTTTTGTTCATGTCCAAAGTGCTGCAAAGGCAAGTGTTGCATTGCTGCTCCTTGCACGAGTCGCCATCACAGGCAGCGGGATAGTGAGAGAGGCTGGCACTATTTTCTGGGCCTTTTGTTGGAGAAACCCACCGTTAAGGCGTGCTTTAGTCTCCCGCCAGGAAGCGCCACTATGTTGTAGGATCCATGGCAAATGATCAAGGGTTTGTTGGATGTTCTGCCGCCGGCTGCACATCCCAAGATGTGAAAAAGCCAGAAAGAAGCCCTGTAGGTCCCTTGCAGCCTTGCCAGGGGCGCAGCCTCTCACCCTGCTGCATTGCTCAGGCCAACTCGAGCACAGGGCAGCAGGTTGGTAGAAACGTGTTTCACCGCCGGGAGCAACGTCAGATTGGTCACAGCTCCTCTATGCCTGTCGCTGCTACCACTGGCCACTCGAGAAACATGAGGCCCTGGCTCCTCAATGCCACTCAGGCCTCACTCTATAGTTGAGGGTGCAGGATCATCGTAGGACACATGTACGCACCTTTTTGGTATCCCCTGTGATCAGAAGCCATTGACACTTGGGCTATCCTGGCCTCAGATGTGTGTGATGTAACCAGCGTCCGGAGATTAGAGCCAATGAGCAACAGGAGCCGCTTCAGCGGTCCTCTTACTGAACGTTTGCTCGAATGCTCAGTAGGATATGTATTCAGGCTGGAGTGGAACACAGGACTCCTGTACACTTTTCTGTGCCTGCCTCTGTTGCCTAGAGTTCTGAAAAAGATCGGGAACGGCTTGGCCCATCTTAGTGGCTCTGGATTGTGCTAGCAAATTGTGGTACTGAGACGGTCTGGTCATGAGCATCTATCTTCCACCCAGGCTTCCACGTTGCAAGGAACTTGTGCCTCAGCAACAGGACTGGGTCCTCCATCTAAATCTGTGCAATCTACACCTACATGCTTGGAGATGGAGTGACAGCAATAGACTGTGTTTTATCTGCCACTTTAAGTAGTGGATGACTTCCTTGCCATTAGGGGCCATTCTATGAAATTAATTTATGCCATTTGCTTAGACAAACCTGTGCCCCTGTGTAGTGTTCGCAAGACTGACACTTTACAAAAAAAAAAAAAGCTGCCAGATGCCATTTTGTTTGTTTTATCCTTGGCCTAGCAAGGCCTTGCAGTGGGTGTAGTAGAGGTTATTCGTTGGCACTTTCATCCTTTGTCCATTTACTGGACCAGCCGCCCTTGTTTAAATCACCTGTTTATGAGATTCATTAAAGTTTTGACACGTTGTCTTCAGAACTGTTTGTGATGCCTCAGTGGAAGCTTAACTTCGCCTTGCCATTTCTTTTGTGCACGTCATTTGAACCATTGCATAGCTGCTTGCCTCATCTCCTGACTTGATGACTGCCTTCTTCCTTGCCTGCTGAAATAGAACTCTTCTGACGTGACTACTGAAAGCTGCCTATAGTTGTGATCAAGTTGTCTGCTTTGCATTTAAAAACATGTTCCCTGATTATACTTTTTTCAATTTAAATAAAGTATTCATTACTGTTTTGTAACATTTGAATCTGAAACATATCAATATTACTTTCCATTTGAAATTTAGCCTATTCCTGCACATGTCTTTGATCCACTTGCTATGGCTACGAACATATGTAGCAAGTCATAAAGCATTAACATAATAAACATTATACAACTTTGATACCTTTGTCATGTTTTTGTCTTAGTGAATATAATGGTATGTGTCTTCTCTTTTCTGTTCTTACTATCTAATCCAGGGGACTCCAAACTTTACTGTATTAAGAGCTACTTATGTACAATAAAACTACTAATATTATTAGTGTTGTAATAGCAACTACATGAGACAAGGTTACATTAGTGCCCACCAAATGCAAGAATGCTACCAGCGTTCAAGTGTGGTTACTAGCAGTAATGAAACAAAGGAATGTCTCTACATGAGTGACATAATACCCCTGGCACCAAGATTATAACATTTGGGGGGAAATGTCTCCCAAATATCACATGGTTGATCACTCAAAAATCAGATTTAAATATATTTTGAAAATTCAGCCAATTTTGTCCAAATATCAGTTATGAGTTCTGAAAATAAACACATTTGTTTCTCAAATATATACTCTATGTTTTGGTATACCTTTAATAATTCAACCACTGAAACGCTACTAAATTTAGTAGGCTTGGCTGCACATAGAGCTACTTACAGGTAGCTGATGAGCTACCAGTAGCTCACGTGCTACTCGTTGGAGAAGCTTGATCTAATCATTTGGTGTTGGCTATGTATTTCTTTGAAACCATTTCCTTAATCTAACCAGCTGTTCCATGTGTTGGTGGTTCCTGTCCCTTTTATGCTCCATAGTTCTTGTACTGCTCTGTTTATGTTGATGTAGCTCAAGAACTAGCCATTGTTATCCCATTCTCACTTGTTTATAAATGAAATTGTTTCAAATCCACTCATTTGATATATTTCCCACTTTTTTCCACTGCCTTCATGAGTGCCATTCTGCTCCACCCTCTCCCTTTTGCTTGTTCCTGGTAGATTCCTAATAGGGAAATGTAGCGAATATATCACTTCTGCTGGTTCTCCAAAAGCATGTGGGCCAGCAATACTGAGCTGCTGTCTCAGCAATCCTAGCACAGCCTTCTGTTATAATGCTAGTTACCATCTGCTTACTTTCTTCCTCTGGTCCTGCACATGCCCTTATCAATTTTGTCTTAAGGAATGCTGTGCCAAAGAACATCTTAATTGTCTACTGTTGCTAGGCTGCAACATAATACAGCTAATAGTTTGAGGCACTCATTTATTTGGCCCTTTGTTGTGTGGAGCCTGAGCTAGTGAGTGCATGTAACCATATAGTCAGCCCCTAGAGACCATGACCACATGGAAACAGAAGGGCATAATGTAATGCAGTGTAACTATATTTTCAGCCTCACAGGGCATAGTACATTACACATTGTTAGGCCTAGCAAGCCTACTAGAATAATATTACAAACAAAGCCATTAAAACACAAACTACTCCCAGCTGTAAAACAAAAGTTCCCGCCATAGGAGAGCTTAAAAGACACTGATGGGAGGGATTATTATTTTGATCCCCCTCAAACCTAGCGTGGGGACTCAGAGATGACCTAGTTGGTGTCATCTCCGGGTCCTTGGACCACCACACAGTGAGTGATGGGCAAAAATGTTTTGTAAAAGGAATGCCCTGAGTAAAGTGAATATTGTAGTGTCTAGACTGAAAGGCTCAGAACAGCTCGTAGAGGACACCACAATAAAAATAGCATTTGTAAGAAACATGGTCATGTAACCATATATTCAACCACTAGAGGGCATAGCCACATAAAAACAGAATAGCAGAAAGTAATGCAGTGTAACCATATATTTAGCTCCTAGAGGGTGTAGTGCCTTACACATTTTCAGGCCTACTGCAATAATATAGCAAACAAGGCCCTTAAAAACACAAACTACTTCCAGCTATAAAACAAAAGTTCCAGCCATGAGAGAGTTTGAAAATACACTGAATGGTGGGAGAAGTTATTACTTTGAGGTCCCCATCAATCTTGTGTAGAGACCCGGAGATAACCTAAAAAGAGCGTGTCATGCTGAACATTTTGGTGGTCGTCCCATTGTCGTTGGGTCAACACAGGATGAGTTATGGGCACAGATGTTTTGTAAAAGAAATGCACTGCAAAACATTATGGTGCAAGTTTCCAGAGTGCAGTGAATATTGTAGTATTGGCTCTCCCACTGTACCAAGGGAGCCGCGTTGAGGATTTCTGTGTTTTTTCCGTTTAAAATGAGCCAGTTTGTATATTTTTCAACTGCAAAACTTGTACTTAAGTGGTACTCGTGTAAAGCTCTCCTCAGATCGATTTCACGCAAGATAAAACTTCAAAAACAAAATAAATAAATGAAAAAGAACCCCCCTCCATCTTGCAGTCTTTCGGCGCAGACACCACAAAGAAACAGCAGCATGCCCAAAAACAAGGAAGAGGAGGAAACGGCATACGTCCACTGAACGCGAAATGGAGAGGCAAAAGAAAAAAGTAGTGTGCCACACTAAGGTGAATGGCCGATCATGCAATAATCCATGTAACAAGGTCAGTCTCCAGGCAGTCACAAAACAACCTCAAGGTCGGACAAACGTAAAGCATTTCCCTACAAACTCAAGGGAATTTTGAAAGGCAGGCCAAGGAACAAATGAAAGTGATGGGTGTGAGATGGGCTTGTGTGAGCCCACTGAGTAGATTACAGCATGTTGATAAATCAGCGCATGCACACTGCTAGGCTTCGACCTAAAAAGGAAAGGTTTGGGTGGCACAATTAGTGCTGCAGGCCTACAAGTAACACTTATTTTACAGGCCCCAGGCACATGTAGTACACTTTCCTAGGAACATATAAGTAAATTAAATATGCCAATTTGGGGATAAGCTAGTATTACCACATTTAGGGGAGAAAGCACAAGCACTTTAGCACTAGTTAGCAGTGGTAAAGTGAACAAAGTCGTAACACCAGCAAAAACGAGGTCTGAAAAATGGAGGAGATAGGCAAAAAGTTGGGGTAAAGACCGCCAAAATACCGTCAGATCTAACAACTCCTATTAGGTACATATGTTCAGCATTGTCGGATGCTTGATGTGCGACAGACTCCACTTTCTTTTGTACATAAGACATCCAAAGCAAGCATGTAAAACCATTGCTATAATTGCCACATGTTCTGTATTTATAGCAGTAAGTGCTCCTGCGGCATTGGTGACAGGACGATCTACCAATAGCTTTCTACCCTTCAAGTCACTTAGAACTACTCCTACGGAAAGAATCATAGATTCAAAGATGTCTCCAAATACTTGCGAAGCAAAGCGCTTGTTTCTTCCTTGATGCAGCTACCACCCTTATCTACCTCATCTACATGATAGCACTTAGAAAGCATCGAACCATGATAGCAGCTACCTATCCAATTAGCAGGAAGTTGGAAATAAGATTTCTTCCTCCACATAATAAACTCCAGGAACAAAAGGATCTTTTCCAGAAAATATATGATCTCTCAAGAATTTAAATTTCTGTACACATTCACTCCAGCCAACCATCTGAGGATTTGTAACTCTTTGCTTCCTTCTCATAAAAAAGCCTTCCCTCCTTTTGCTAATCTTAATTAAACTTTGGATGTATTTCAGTGGCTTTCAGTTTTAATTCTTCCTTTTCCCACTCACACTTAGCTTCTCCTCTCACCTTTAGCTCAATCTCTTCCCACCTGTCTCTAGTTCTTCAATAAAATACTTCTCAGGTATAGCCAACTTACACGTTATCCTTTCCTTAGCAACGTGGGGAAGAGCAGCTTCTGTGTTACTTGAAATAGCTTTTTCATATATCTACAATTTTAAAGTGAATTTCAGTCCTTATACATAGGTGCCTCATTAAAAAGTAGCTAAAAATTAGAACATTTGTATTTAAAATAACCCTTCTGATAAAGAAGACTAAAAATTATACTAAAGTAGGTGATTGGCAAATGATGAAACTTCACCCCTCCTGCCCCCCGCTCTCCACCCAGTGAATGCAGGGGTAGGTGCATATGTAGCCTTCATGCACTTGCATGACTTTTGAATATTCATGCAGAAGATTGAAAATCTCATCAGAGAAATTTTCCTCAGAACTGTCTCTGTGTAAAATCTTCATATTAAATCTATGCTGGTCTAGGTGAGTAGAATTATTAGCTATGATGGAAGCAGGCATAACAGGAGAATTCAAGCCCACTAGTCGACCAGTCAGGAAAATGACAAACACAGTTTCCGCCACAGTTAATATCACTCTACACTTCTTTGGTGAGTTGGACTCCATTGTTTTTCTTGAGTCAAATTAGAATAAAATAAAAATTAAAAGGCAAAGGAAGTTCAATTTGTTGTCTTCAACATGTGCAATTTGGCAACACATTGATTAGTTCAAAGATGATTATACAACTTCAATTTTCTTTAGGCATTATTGATAACCCTACATTTGTTTCTTCTTAAAATGACAGGTCTAATTTTTTTATTGAGACTGGGACATAAACAGTGTAACAAATTCCACCAACGTTCTCACTTCATTTGAACAGTTCACTATCTAATTTTTTGAAAACCACTCCACTTTTGAATGTTACCAACTTATTCTCTTAGTTATAATATTTCTTCTTTCTTCAGAGTTTCCTCACTGATGAACTTTCTGAAATCCTGCTTTAAGGTATGACTTGGGGCCACATTGACCCCATATTTAGTAGCTATTACTACAATGTTTTGAGTTTTGCAAGCATGCCTGGCAGCTTCCTTGCTGAGCAACTGAAGTTCCTCTTCATTGTAGCTGTCTATGAAGCCCAACTTAAGTTTTCCCTTGATATTGTCCTCAAATTCTTCCTTAATTTCAAAACCTCCAGCGCTCTTGATTGAGTATCCCTCGCTGGGGTTTGTTGCTCAGGATTTCATTAACGTCTATGGCAGGTACACTCACAATGGGAGCTATTCCTGTTCTAGATTGTGCGCCTAGATCTAAGGTAGTATCAGCACCTGATATGGCAGTTACTTTGGATCTACCTTGGGCTGTGTTAATTACTAGTACTTAGGGCTGCTAATGGTGGACCAGATGTAACAAGGGATAAGCCTTCTCAGGGAGACTCTGATCAACATTTGTGCTTGCACCTATGTCAATGGGTGGTGGGGACCTCTTGGTTGTTGATTCCCACCAGCCTGTTATACAGTCATGTACAATGGTAGCTGTGAAACCAGTAGATAGTACAACAAGTCTTCACTAGAGTCACTATCCGCTAATCTAATTGTTCCTTTCTTTAAATCCACCCTCCTCTTATGACTTTTTTTCCCTCTGCTCTCTCTCATGTTATCATAGGGTACATTCTTATGCCCCGGTTTCTATTTTCCCTCTGTTCTTGCTGTTCTCCATCTAACCTCACTTCCATTCTGCCATTTACCTAATTCTTGGTTCAGGCCTGATATCTCTCTTTCACATATGCATCTCCCCCCAAAGCATGCAAATCCTCATATTGTGCAGAAACTAATAGGATTTCCGTCTTGTACAACGTTCATCTCAGATTCTCAGTTATGCTCAGATTCCATGTGAGGGAAGCTGCACGGACCCTTCATTCATTGTGATCCTGGTCCACTCTTTGAACTTAATGCATGTACATAATCTGATCTTAGTTGTCATATAATTTACAGGCTTCCCCTCTTGGTGGCCTTCTCTTCCTCACGGAAAGGTACTCATATGACATTGCTAAACAAAGCTCTTAATTTCTTGAAAAAGTGTCATTTTAATTCTATATGCAGCATAAGACAAAATCAGTAAACTCCAATCGAATTAACTGTTAGTTCTCAGTAAATCACAATGTAATATGCAACAAGTCTAGCATCCAGTCTGAGCCTGACACCACTATCGAGCACTCACAGCGTGGCACTCACTGACGTAACGAAACAAACCACGTGGCCAATACCAGCACAGAACGTTATTACGCAACTTGGCACCCTACAACAGCTCTCACTCAACAGCAATCTGCTTCACATAAGCAAAATATTGAAAAACAAAACAATAACTCATCTGTTTCCCTAAAGAAAAATACAAAGTCCTTGATCACTCTCACAGAAGAATGAGGTATAAATCCCTCCTGTCCCTATCACTCACTCAAAGTAAAGTCTTGACCAGTGGAAAAGCATCCTGACTAGTGCGTTCTGCTTATGCAAAGTATTAACCGGACATTATCATCAGTGCACCCTCACAATAGTAATTTAATAAGTCTTTATCTTAGTGATGTTGATAGTGATTCACAGTCCAGCACCTCAACAAACAAGTCAGAGCTTAATATAGCTCTATAGCTATTGGGGGATTTAGGATTGTGACGAATCTGATACCCAAAATTCAGCTCTTTGAGGCAAGTGCTTTTTCTTAAGTGTGAGCAGTAGGCATGAAACAGCATTCCATATTTCACCTTTAACAAGGAGCCCTTCTGGACCTAAATGGACAGCACACCATGAAACGCATACCTCATCAGAACCACTAATACCTAAGTGCTTGACATCACACAGTCAGTGACACATAATCCTGCTTGTACTCTACAGCCGCTTGAGGAACAACTGAACACTGCCAATACTCCGATCTGGACCGTGGATACTCTGGGACGGGGCAGATTCGAATTGACTTTGGGAGGATCTAAGGGGGAATTCTAGCTCCTTAAGCCTCACTGAGGACCTTCGTCTGCTACCAGATTTTTGTTGCAGCACAGATGGTATTTGCACCATGCAGATCTTTGATGCTACTGAAGTACAAGCTGCAATCGCGCAGATGGACCTTTAGTCCCAGACTGAGGCGACACCGACAATACATCAGTGACAATGAAACACATTAGGTCCCACAATGGTGACAGAGTAGTAGATATGGAAACCATGAAGGTTTAGTAGCAGATTAGCAAAATTACAAACTTAAATTAATATTGTTAAGATTAATTCGTTGATACATGAATATCAAGTGGTATATTTAAATTCAAAATAGCAAGTGCAAAGAAAAATATGCTTAAAGTTTGACATAAAACAAATACAACTCCTCATGAAGGAAAAATCCCTAATATGCCAAGCTAAGAGTAAAACAGGATTTTTTTGAGAGAAGTCAAGCAGGATGTGTCAGCAAGTAAAGGATCTAAAAGGTAGAACCAAATAAAGATTCTGTCAGGTAAGTGAGAATGAGCTTGCCCAGTAGTCTTAGTTTTTTTTGGACAGGAGCAGAGAAAATGTCTCCTCTAAAGAGAGAGGGAAGGACATGTGCATCCAATTAGCTCACTAATGCACAATTAAATCATACACATCTTTGCAGAGTAGAGCAGCTCCCTACAGTTCCCATGAAGAGAAATAGTCAAGATTGAACATGTGATGATTAGAGAGCTTCTTTCTTATTCCCAGTTATCCCACAAGGGAAGTCTCTGCTGCACGACCTTCAAGAGTTCTCTCTTAGTAGGATGATACATTGCAGACATCGTGTTCTCAGTGCAGGTGAAGCTGTTCATTATTCAGCTCTCCTTGGAACACATACAGATGAATATTTAAACTGAAACTATTAACAAGAAAATACATTTGTAGGAAGCTGGCTCTGTATATACTATCTCAAAATGAGAGATAGTGTGCACAGAGTCCAGGGGTTCCCCAAGAGGCTTCACTAAGGCAATATTAGATAATATTAATGATCTATTTGTGGTAGTGTGGTCGAGGACTTAGGCTTATCAGAGGGTAGTGGTAAGCATTTGTTGTACACACACAAGCAATAAGTAAAAACACACACTCAATTACTTAACTCCAGGCCAATAGGTTTTTATATAGAAAAATATTATTTTGTTAACTTATTTCTAGAACCACAAGATTTATTTAGCAGGTAAGTACATCAAATGAAAGGTACTTTGCATAGTAATACTTAGGACTTTGAATAGAATCAATATAATACACAGTTTTCTTTAAAATGGCAAAAAGCTATTTTAAAAGGGGACAATGCAATTTTCAACAGTACCTGTGGGAGATAAGTAAAGTAAAGTTTCTGAGCTAAGTACCACACTTACGGTTTCAGTCTCTGAGACATAGGTAGCCCACCATTGGGGGTGCAAGGCAACCCCAAACACCCAGCACCAGCAGCAGAGGGCCGGTCAGGTGCAGAGGTCAAACAGGAGCCAAAATAACGTGAGCACCTATGGAGATAGGGTGTACTCCGGTTCCAGTCTGCTTGCAGGTAAGTACCCTCGTTGTCGGAGGGCGGACCAGGGGATTTGGAGGAGCACTGGAAGGTCCCCAAGTAGGCCCAAAAACCACACTCTCAGTGGCACAGGGGCAGCCGGGTCCAGGTTGCCACAGGCTGTCGGGTTCTCAATAGAACGCTATGGAGGTACCCGGGGGTCACTTAGGCGCTGCAGGCAGGGCACAGGGGGGCCTCTCGGGCAAGCCACCAACTGGGCAAGGATGAGGGCTGCCTGCTGGTCATTGCTGCACCAGTGGTCGGTTTCCATGGGCCTTGGGGCTGCGGGTTCAGTGCTTCTCCGGGCGTCGGATATCTTTGTCCCGGGGAGTCGTGGTCAGAGGGAGTCCTTGGGATTCCCTCTGCAGGCGTCGTCGTGGGGGTGCAGAGAGTTCAGCCCAGGGTGGACACGTCGTCGGAGTCACTTGGGGGTCCTCTCTGGATAGTTGGTTTATCTGGACACGGGCCGGGGACGTCGGGTGCAGAGTAGTTGGACTTGCACTTCTGGAGTGAGGTGAGAGTCCCTTTAAAGTTGGTTTCTTGATCTTCTTTTTGGACAGGTCTGCTGTCCAACTGCGTTTCTTGGTCCTCGGTGATGGAGGCAGTCCCCTGGAGGCATTTCAGGGTTCGCTGGTCCTGCAGAACACATTGCTTCTTTTCTTGCAACCTTTCAAAGCAGGAGACAGGCGGATAGGGCTTGGGGCCGAGTCAGTTGATGTCTCCTCCTCTACGGGGTGTTCAGCCCAGCAGTCATTCTTTCTTTAGGTCGTCTGGAATCTGAAGAGCTGGTTTCAGGGTCGCCCCTAAATACTAAATTTAGGGGTGTGTTAGGGTCAGATGGCAGTAGCCAATAACAACTGTCCCTGAGGGTGGCTGCACCCCCCTTGTGTCCACTCCTTCTGGGGAGGGGGGTACATCCCTATTGGTCCTAATCCTCCAAAGCAAGATGGAGGATTTCTCATGGAAGGGGTCACTTCAGCTCTGGACACCTTAGGGGTGGTCCTGGCTGAGGGTGTGACTCCTCCTTGTTTTTCTCATTATCCCTCCGGACTTGCTGCCAAAAGTGGGGGATCGTCCGGGGGGGGGCAGGCTTCTCCACTAGCTGGAATGCCCTGGGGCACTGTAACACCAGGCTTGAGCCTTCGAGGCTCACCGCCATGTGTTACAGTTCCTGCAGGGGGTGGGTGTGAAGCACCTCCACCCAGGACAGGCTTTGTTTCTGACCACAGAGTGCACAAAGGCACTCTCCCCCCCCATGTGGTCAGAAACTCGTCTGAAAGTGGCAGGCTGGCACAGACCGGTCAGCCTTGCACTAGCAGTTGGGGTAACATACAGGGGGCATCTCTAAGATGCCCCCTGTGTGCATTTTTCAATAAATCCCACACTGGCATCAGTGTGGGTTTATTGTGCTGAGAAGGTTGATATCAGTATTCCGTGTAGCCATTATGGTGCTGTGGAGTTCGCAATGACAAACTCCCAGACCGTATACTCAGTATGGCTACCCTGCACTTAAATGTCCAAGAATTAACTTAGACACTGTAGGGGCATAGTGCTCATGCAGCTATGCCCTAACCTGTGGTCTAGTGCACCCTGCTTTAGGGCTGTGAGGCCTGCTAGAGAGGTGACTCACCTATGCTACAGGCATTGGTTTGTGGGCATGACACACTGAGGGTAGTGCCATGTCGACTTAGTCTTTTCTCCCCCACTAGCACACACAAGCTGTAAAGCAGTGTGCATGTATTGAATGATGGGTCCTTGAGGGTGGCATAATACTTGCTGCAGCCCCTAGGGACCTTACCTGGCCACAGGGCCCTTGGTACCAGGGGTACCTTTTACAAGGGACTTAAATGTGCTCCAGGGCTGTGCCAATTGTGGAAACAAAGGTACAATTTTAGGGAAAGGACACTGGTGCTGGGGCCTGGTTAGCAGGGTCCCAGCACACTTCCAATCAAAGTTGGCATCAACACTAGGCAAAAAGTAGGAGCTGACCATGCCAACAGTGGCATTTTCCTACAACATTTAATTACAGTTTTGCAGTTATAGCTTGACTCCTAAAATGAGAAAACCTGAAAAAAAATCACAGCAGTCAAATGAGCATTTTATGTTACCTTGAATCATTTAAACTGAGGCATGCATTAACCATGGTGAACTTAAGCTTGAAAATCACTCTTAATATGCATGAGTGTAAAATGTAGAATAAGGTAAATGGTAGAGCAAAGCATAAAATAGTCACAGTGTGCCACTACTTTCTATTATATATTTGGAATGGGTGTATCCTACTTCTTGTTTCTCAGTACCTCTCCTTGAATAGTGTCTCCTACATATAGAGAGTTCCTACCTTTTCAAATCATTTAATGACTAGGAGACTGCTTTAGAGAGAACAAGGCTAAAAAGGCCTTTAGTTCAGATGATCACTACCTGCCCTCGGACTTTACTCTTGTCCTTCACGTTGCTTCTCTTATAGGCTTCTTTCTTCCTCTTCAGGAGCGCTAGTCTAGACTGTGCTCCTCACAATTTTTTGCCTAGGTATTCTCACTTGCTTCTCTTTGTGTCCACTTAACTACTGATGGGGGCTTCCTGCAGCTGGGAGACCCACTTAAGTTTGAGCCTGACACTTGGCTCTGCTTCATGTCCTGTTGGAACCTCGAGCCCCTAATAAGCCAAACTTTCGTGTGGGGTGTGCCTTCCCCCCTCTCTTTACCCAGGATGTTGATTTTCGGCCAGAGCTCTGGAAACAGGTATGATTTTTTGTCGGCTCAACATCCCTTGATTCTGGGCAAAACACTTAATCTTCCTGCATCTAAAAAAAATAAAAAAAAATAAAAAAAAAATGTGACTTTCAACATTTAAAGAGCTCCAGTACCTTCAGGTCGAGCTCTTACTATGTAAAAACTGTAAACAAAATGCAAAACTAGATAAAAACAAAGCATTAATATAAGAAGGAGAAACACATAAAAAGTGAAATCTGGATAAATCCCCACTTAAAGTGGGTGATCTTATGCAAATATTGTATTTTACAAAAACGTCTTATTTCATAATTACGTATGAAAGCACTTTCAAATGTGTGCGATCAGAATAACAGCTGTACAAAAACTTATTGTGTTTTATTTAATAATTATAATTAGGGCTTCCAGTTTTCCGTTTTAATTGAGTTTTACAGATAAATACAGACTGAAAATAATCTATTTCCTGTCTATATTTATTCTTAAAAGCGGAAAAGTACAGAAAATTGTGCTTCTTCTGAGTGACTCTCCTTGTTGTCCTTTATAAATTCCAGACCAATTACTAAGCAGATACACCATGGGGATTCAAAAAGAGAAGGACATTTACTTAAATAGAGGCATATAGTAACATATATTTGTATATAGTGCTAATATTTACCTGTTGGTGTAGTGTTTTGTTATATTTGGCTGCTTAATTTGCTAAAACGCAACAGGTATCAAAGTATGAGTGTATGTTTATCAGTTAAATAAATGTGGAAATATACCACTTTAAGACTCCAGTTATTCTCAAAACATACAATAAATATGGATAAATACCAATAAAATTGCCCCCGCCAAAAAAATATATATGGATAAATACATATGGAAATGTTAAAAAAAAAAAAAAAATCCATAAAATCGGTAGCCCTAATTATAATGTTGCTCCATAATAATCTTACTTACATAGGGTTTCACATTACTACTGTCTTGCCTTTTGAATGAATGGTACATGAACTTAAAACCATTCCTGTCTACTTCGGGTGACCGGAATGGGTCCAAGTTCAAATTTTAAAACTATAAGTTTTAATAAGTAGTTCTTAGAGAAGTGAGATACCGTGATGTATTAATATCAAAGTTTACACTTGTTTAAGGACTATACTTTTTTGAATAATTTATCATATAGTAGTATGATGTTTGATGTAGAATTTACATAGCAAACATTATTTTTGTTTTCAAATCGTTTTATTAAGATTTTACACGAAAATACATAGCAAACCGTTTTAGGCCTCGCCTCGTACAAGGGATCTAGGAGCCAAGCCAAACTATTATTTCTGTTCTCTGTGTGCTGCTCTCCCTTATCCTATCCCTAGGCATGCCCATGCGTTCGTAAATTTCACTTATGGCGACCTTTGGTATCCCAATAACAGTCCAAGGTGTGTCTGCCAGGTAAGCGCTGGTGGTTTTTCCTCTCCGAAGTGTCCTCACTTTGCCTTATGGCAACAGTTTCCATTGCTGCTGCAATCTCTGCCACTTCCGGGACTCCACCCACAGGCCTTCATCATTTTTATCATCCAGTAGATCACTTTATTATATCATAGAATCACAGTCAGAGTTTGTTAATAAGTAGGCCCTCTAGTGGGTGCCCAGTATTCTACACTACCTAGTATGATATGACTTTATGGCGATTTTGCTGGGATTTAGCCAGGAGTAGTCTGGTTATTTGTGGCTGACGGAGGCATCACACAGAAGGTCCTGCTGCATTCACCACACCCCCTTTTTGTGATTAAAATGACCATAAACAATTAGAAAGTTTATCAAGCGTGACTGATAACTGTTATTACATATAATCATTGCTTATAATGGAATTATGGAAGTGGACATATTTGCTATTTAGAGTACCTTTTGCCTCTGACAAGTACCGGTCTTCTCCCATTAAATATATTAAAGCAGTGCTGAGAAGTGCAAGTACACGCCCTTCCAAATTTAAGAAGTGCATGTACTGGAGAGCAACCACCTTTTTAAAGCACTGTATGAGTTGCAGTAATGGATGATGTCTTTTGTTTATTTTCTTTGCAAAACTAATGCAATTGTAATAACCAGAAGGAAAGCCTAAGTTTGAAAAGCCATGCTGACCTTACAAGGGTAGTTTTAATCAATCAATCAAGGTTTTTGTATAGCACGGCTAATTACCCGTAAGGGTCTTGAGGTGCTAAAGGGCGGGGCAGGGGGGAGTAGCAGGTCAGTCAAAGAGCCAGTTCTTGAGGTTCTCCTTGAAATGAGGTAGTGAGGGTGAATGCGTGAGGTGAAGTAGAAGAGCGTTCCAGCGAGTTAAGAGAAGGATCTTCCTCCAGCTGAGTGATTGAGGATCTTTAGGGTTGTGGCAAGGGCCAGTTGGGTGGAGCAGAGGTATGTGGTGGTTTGGGTATGTATGGTGGTCCAATGTTGTGGAGGGCTTTGTAGGCATGGCTAAGGAGCTTAAAGGTGATTATTTTGTTGATTGGGAGCAGTGAAGGGCTCTCAGGTGAGGGATGATGTGGATGCGGCAGAGGATGTCCAGGATATGTCTGGTTGAGACGTTCTGGATTCTCTGCAGCTTCATTTGGAGCTTTTGGGTGGTGCTGGCATAGAGTGCTTTGTCGTAGTCTAACTTGCTGCTGACGAGCACCTGGGTGACTGTTCTAGTGGAGCTGATGGGATCCATTTGAATTTTTTTTGCAGCACGCAGAGCATGTGAAAGCAGGAAGATGAGATGGCATTGATTTGGCATTTCGCGTGCGGTGGGTTGGGGATGATGCAGAAGTTGTGTGCGTGGTCCGTGGTTGTGGGGGGTGTTTCCGGGCGCTCAGGGCCACCAGTAATTATCCCAGGCAGAGGGGGTGGAGCCTAGGATGAGGACCTCATTTTTGTTGGAGTTGAGTTTCAGGCAGCGGTCCTTCATGCAGATGAGGACTGACTTCATTCCATTGTGGAAGTTGCTTTTGCTGGTTATATGTTGGTCAATGAGGGAGAGGATCAGCTAGTTGTTGTTGACGTTGGAGAAGATGTTAAGTCCATGGTTTCTGATGATGTCCGCAAGCAGGGCCATGTAGATGTTGAAGAGAGTGGGGCTCATAGAGGAGCCCTGAGTGACTCCACAGCTGATCTGTTGTTTTTGACGGTACAGTGAGAGCCTGACTGTCTGTGTTCAGCCGGTAAAGAAGGAGCGGATCCACTCTAAGGCCTTGCCGTGGATGCCGGCATCATGGAGTCTGGTGCAAAGGGTGTGGTGGGAGACAGTGTCAAAGGCGGTGGAGATGTCCAGGAGGATGAGGGCTGGCGTTTCACCTTATTCAAGGAGAGTGCAGATGTCGTCCGTTGCTGAGAAGAGTGCTGTCTTGGTGAGGTGGTTGCTTCTGACACCTGATTGGAGGTGGTCCCAGGGTATGGCTGGTTTCGATGAATTCGGGGAGTAAGGCATTGATGGCCTATACTGTGACTTTGGCTGAGAAGTGGAGTAGTGAAATTGGTCTGTAGTTTTTCAGATCCGTCGTGTTAGTGTAGGGTTTTTTCAGCAGGGTGTTGATTTACACATGTGGTCCAGTCTTCCGGGAAAGTGAAGGACTCGATCGAACAGTTGATGGTGCAGTATAGTTCGGGGGCGATGGTGGCATCAGCTTTGTTGAAGATGTGATGGGGCATGGGTCCGAGGGGGCTCCAGGAGGGATGGTTTTAATGATTTTTAGGGTGTCATCAGGGGTGAGGTTGGTCCAGTTGAGCAGGGACAGGTGGGAACTTCTGCTTTTGGGTACGGTGTGCGCGGGTGGGGAGGGTGGTTCTTGGGTTATGAAGCTGTCATAAATGTCTGAAATCTTGCGGAGGAAGAAGGTGGCAAGGTTGTCACACAGGTCTTAGGAGGATGGGGATTTCTGTGGAATCCGTGCTAGGTTTGGTGAATTCTTTGATCACGGTGAAGAGTTCTTTGCTTTTGTGTGTGTTTGCGTTGTTGCGTTCCTGAATGGGTGTTTTCTTTGCGGTTCTGATGAGATGGTGGTGTGTGATGACGGCTGTTTTGGAGGCTGTATCGTCAGCCGAGGTCTTGCTGCTTCTCCATCCTCTCTCGAGCTGTCTGTATGTGCACCCTCTTGGAGGGTGGTGGAGATCCAGCTGGCTTTCTTGGGGGGTTGTTTGTCAGAGAGTTTCTTGAGGAGGTCCGGTTTGTTGCTGCAGTCGGAGATCCATTGGTAGAGGTTGTATGCTGATATGATGGCATCTGTGGTGGGTGGCGGTGGTGTTTGGCCGAGGCGATTCCGTCTTCGGAGACCTTGTTCCTGCTTCTGCGTGAGTGGCAGTGGGTTTTGTGAACAAGTTGACACCGTGGTGGTCGGTCCAGTTCAATTAGGAGGTGTGGGTGGCGAAAATGTTGTTGCTAGTGGAGAAAACGGGGTAAAGCGTGTGTCCTGCTGAGTGGGTTGGGGAACTGACCAGTTGTTTGAGTCCCAGGGTGGCAAGGTTCTCCAATAAGGATGATGTGTTGTGGTGGTTGAGGTTTTCCTAATGGAAATTGAGGTCGCCGAGGAGGATGTAGTCTGTTGAGGTGTGGTGTGCCATGAAATCGGTTATGGATTTGGTGAAGGAGGGTCTTGGGGGTGGGTCTGTAGACAAGGATGCTGCGGAGGGTGGTGTTCGGGTTGGTCTGGATTTGGAAGTGGAGATGCTCCATATCTGGAGATAGGTCGTCGAAGCTAGTAGTGAGGCGGAGGGTGTTTCTGTGAATGATGGTGATGCCTCCTTCTGGTCGGGTGATGCGGTCTTTGTGGATGATTTTGTAGCCGTCTGGAATGGCAGTGGTGATGTCTGGGTCATCCAGGTTTCTGTGACAAAGGCGACGTCTGGAGCAGAGGAGTCGAGCAAGTCCCAGATCTCCAATGCATGTTTGATGAAGAAGCGGGTGTTAAGTAGAATGCAGCTGAACTGGTCTGGTCCAGTGCTAGGTGGATGTGTGATCGGTGGGTCCGGGGTGTGGAGACAGGAGAAGGCACAGTTGCAGGTGAATGAGCCTTGTGTGTCCTTTGGTGACGCAAGGTGGCAGGCAGTGGATCATCCGGAGTTGAAGGTGTGGAGGGTGCTGGCATCGTAGCGGAGAAAGGCACGGGGACCAGGGACCTTGGCACTGAGCACAGTCCAGATGCGGACGGGCGCAGATGGGCTTGCCTTTGGAACCCCAATGGTGGGCCCACCATTAAGAAGGGTATGGCGGTGAGACGGCTGGTCAGCTGGGAGGCAGGAAGCAGCGCTGAGCAGGAGGCAGGCCGCAGGGATGGGAAGGAGAGAGAGGAGCGAGAAATAAGAGTGGAAAAGGAAAAAGGCAAAAGCAAAAAGACAAAAGAAACTGAGAAAGAGCAGAGAGAAAATCACTACTGGACCACCAAGGATGAGGCCCAGGCAGGAACCTGCTGGTGGAGGAGGGCCTCGAATGCGCTACCAGGAGCAGCGCAAGTGACAGCAGCAGCAAATATGTTTTTAATTTGTAATGTAAAAATTGGTGAAAAAAAACACTGCTTGTGTGGCTGTTGCAGACCTGCCTTGTTATATCTCTGGTGCAGGACACAATGGTTTAAATTCCTGAGTAGACTTTGAACTCTTAAACTGCATGCGTACTTGGTCAAATGATTGCTTTTAATCAAATCAAATCAAATCATTAACATTTATAAAGCGCGCTACTCACCCGTGCGGGTCTCAAGGCGCTAGGGGGGAAAGGGGGGGTTATCGCTGCTCGAACAGCCAAGTCTTTAGGAGTCTCCGGAAAGCGGAGTGGTCCTGGGTGGTCCTGAGGCTGGTGGGGAGGGAGTTCCAGGTCTTGGCCGCCAGGAAGGAGAAAGATCTCCCACCCGCCGTGGAGCGGCGGGTGCGAGGGACGGCAGCAAGTGCGAGGCCAGAGGAGCGGAGGGGGCGGGTGGGGACGTAGAAGCTGAGGCGTCTGTTGAGGTATTCCGGTCCCTTGTTGTGGAGGGCTTTGTGTGCGTGGGTGAGAAGACGGAAGGTGATCCTTTTGCTGACTGGGAGCCAATGCAGGTGTCTCAGGTGTGCGGAGATGTGGCTGTTGCGGGGTACGTCGAGGATGAGGCGGGCCGAGGCATTTTGGATGCGTTGCAGGCGGTTTTGGAGTTTGGCGGTGGTCCCGGCGTAGAGGGTGTTGCCGTAGTCCAGGCGACTCGTGACAAGGGCGTGGGTCACGGTTTTTCTGGTGTCGGCGGGGATCCAGCGGAAGATCTTGCGGAGCATGCGGAGAGTGAGGAAGCAGGCGGAGGACACGGCGTTGACTTGCTTGGTCATGGTGAGAAGAGGGTCCAAGATGAAGCCGAGGTTGCGGGCGTGGTCTGCGGGGGTCGGTGCGGTGCCGAGGGCCGTGGGCCACCAGGAGTCGTCCCAGGCGGACGGGGTGTTGCCGAGGATGAGGACTTCCGTTTTTTCAGAGTTCAGCTTTAGGCGGCTGAGCCTCATCCAATCTGCGACGTCCTTCATACCCTCTTGTAGGTTGGTCTTGGCGCTGGCGGGGTCCAAAGGAGATGCTTCTTTGTGCGTTAGGCATATATGTCCAATTTTATTGCATTAATCACATTTTAAAATTATGGATTTCTTCAACATAAAATATAAAAAAAGGATAAAATGTGAAAACTTGGAAGTTTTGTTAATGAAGTTGTTAATATGTTTGAGCTGCTGATGCTGGCTACGACCAATAATTGAATGAGTTCTGTGCTTATTTTGATAATACTTAATCTGTGCACACTGACGTTTATAGTAACCTATGTATATATTTTTGTAGGTTCAACATAAAAGTGCAGTTGCAGCTTGTAGCAAGTTTCATGCTCACTGGTGTTTCTGGAGGTGCAAAGTATGCCCAAAATGGACAACTGTTTGGTCGCTTCAAACTCACTGAAACACTTTCAGAAGACACTTTGGCTGGGCGGCTGGTAATGACCAAAGTCAACGCTGTTTATGTTTTACCTGTCGTTAAAGAGAAATCGGGATACACCCAGGGAACCAAAGAGAAAGTTTATGAAGCTGTTATTGAAGAGAAAACAAAAGATTATATATTTCTGAGACTATGTCGTGATTGCTGTGAAGAACTGAAGTTAAAACCTGATAGGGAAATGCAGGTATGGATTTTAATATTTGGTTAAGAGCCAACATCATAACGCAACACATACACGCTTCAGTTTTAATGGTTCACCCTAAAGTACAATACACTTTAGAAGGTCGAATAGTAGTTTATCAGTAAATAGTACTCCATTTTAGATTGCGCACTTAGTTAATGTTTTGGCATCAACGTCATCGCCTTTCATTTGAGAAATTCTTGAATTCAGATATCATTTAGTTGTTCTCCACTCACGACCCTATGAGATATGCCCTAAATGTAAGCAAAGTATTGTGGGGGGCAAAGGGAAGGTGGGTTGGGGAGGGGACATGGAGAAATAAGTCAGTAGGCTTATGTTTTGTTATACTAAGTTATGTTATAAATTTAGGCCGTAGAGTCACAATCGGCCTCTTTTCTCCCCAGTTTTGATCCCCTCCCATGCACCACTCCCTCTGATAGTCCCTTTCCTGTTGCAAGAGCGCAGTATTGTATTACTATAGATATACCCAAACTTATGGGAGTACGTCCCTGGAGCAACAGTTTCTCTGATGGCTCAGTGTCTTTCTCAACAGTCTTAGTGCGTCTGACATTTATCCCCTTTCCG
Source organism: Pleurodeles waltl (assembly GCF_031143425.1). Taxonomy (NCBI): domain Eukaryota; kingdom Metazoa; phylum Chordata; class Amphibia; order Caudata; family Salamandridae; genus Pleurodeles; species Pleurodeles waltl. The sequence continues at coordinate 1,045,449,111 of NC_090446.1, read as the reverse complement.
AAAGTATTTCCCCATGAGAAATCCCCTCCTATATTGCAGAAGTATTTTGCTATCTGCCCTCCTCCTGGGGCTAATGCCCTCAGACTACAGTAAGAAAACAATAATTTATGTGGTAAGATGGGCTAGTTTGATTTGGTTAGAAATAGAAAATACTTTAGTAATCATTATCTTTAGTTACCTTCTAACCATTATTTTCTCAAATTCACAAGGCGTGAGGGGCTTAAGAGATAGCAGGCTTCTATATCTGATGTTGACAGCTAATAATAACTCAGCATAAATAACATGAATTTAAGTAAACGTGTCTCTTTGGGGTTGTGCAGGGTAAATTGACTGCTGTGGAGTGCACAGAAGCGCACAGATTATTGACGCTGTAGTAATTGAGTCTGATGAATAGCTATGGGACTGTGATAGGTCTACAATCCTTTATCGTGATGAATGTACCCTCCGAAAATAACAATCTACACATGGCCACCCCATCCCCACTAATCTCATTAATGCTTGCTCATCATGCTAACCTGTTGACATAGCAGGGCTTAAACAGATTTTGTTGTACGAAGTAAACAACCATATTTTGACTGCATCTCAAGGAGTCTCTTCCATGTTAATGATACAGATTTCAGAATTCGTTGTTTTTTTTGCCTTGCACTATATTTCTCATTGAGTATTCCTTTAATATCTGAAATTTTACTTAGCTTTTTTTCTGTCAAAATATGCTAAACATGTTTGGCTCCGCTAACCATCAGCCTATTTACTACAGAAGACAGCTGTGTGTTAAAGTTGAAACTGTGACAGACAGCTGAAGTCCTATTCCTTGTACAAGGTTAGTGTGTAATAATTGTTTCTGTAGAATTACAGATCCCACATATGGGATATGGCAGGATAGGGTAGTTACAGCATTTCAATAAAATAGAATATAGATTATAATGGGATTTTTTTTTTCTGTATTCAAACAAATTGATGCAAAGGCAGAGATGGAGCAACTGAAGGGTTTTGTGGAATCCACCAGGCAACTATGTTGTTTTTTTCTCTCAGTTGTAAATGACTGGTGATGGGAGGTGAACACAGTGTATTTTGGGGTTGCTGATATTTTTAGACCTTTTGCCATCCTTTGGCACCATTGATTATGGCCTCATGTTGGAACAGTTTCTCTAGATTGTTTACTGTAAGATTGATGTAGGTCTTTTGTCTGATGGATCCTCCTAACTCAGACTTGAATGTGCAATATTTGTTCATCATAACGCCTGCACAAAAAGGTGGCGTGTGCTTTCACATCAGCTCCGTCCCCCTCATCCCCACACCTTGCCCGGTAGTGACAGCTAGAGTTGTAATATAAGTGCAACTCAAGCACACTAACGTCAGTTCCCTTCCTTCTGTGCCTTAGTACCAAGCTTCAGAGCTAACTCCTAACTTTTTCTCATGAGTTGACACATTTTGTTTTTCCAAACTCTTTCGCCAATGTGCAAGGGAACATTTACACATTCAACAGACAGCAAATAAAGAATCAAGCACATTTTAGCACGTTTTTTGTAATTCTGAATTGTGATGGAAATAAAGATCTAAATAAAATCAAAACTGATAAAGACACTTTATTTGGTGGGCTCAAATGATACATTTTCACTAAAACCCGATTTCCACACATCATTTGTGAGCAATATAGTTTCATCAATAAATGTGTATGTCTGTGGCCATTTTAGTGGAAATTATGCGATCTGTAAATGACAGAACTTTACTGCATGATGCTTCAGTTACATTACAAAATGGCCGCCTCATGTCTTTTGAAGCTAGGTGGGTTGTAAAAGTTTGTTGTTCCGAAAATTGGGTCGGGGTTCTAAAAAGATTAGGAACTACTGGCCTACGTCATGACGTGCACCATTTCCCATCTTTCTTCCTCCTTTCCTCTGTTTTCCAAGTTTTCTCAGTTGAAGTCACTGGGACCAACTACTGAGTTTACTCTTCCAATAGTAAAGAAACATGTGGAACTTGATGATGTACCTGTAGATTTCCAGACATAAATAAAGTGAGTCAGATGTACCTATCTCCGGAAACATTGCTAAATGAGATATTCCCAGCTACCCCAATGGACTATAAATCCTATATGGCTTTCCTCAGAAGAGCTTTGATGTCTTCAGACCTTAAAATTAGAGTAAACCAAGTATGTTGGGTATTTAGACAGTTAGCAATTTCTTGCACAACAGCCCTGGAGATTAACATCCCATTTATTCCTTTTTCAAAAATCACAGTTGAAAATGTGTCAGAAAGAACTGTCTCTATCCCAGATGTTTGTAGAGTGTTTTGGTAATACATTTAGGCCTGTTGTTGAGATTGCTTTTTACTTTCTGTTTAATGGCATGGTGAATTATGTAGTAGTTTATGGTATTAGTGCTAGGGGAATCCCTAATGTTTACACCTCTTTGCCACTAGAGTCTTAAACACAGAACTGAGGTTTACTGACCAATGAATACCCTTGTCCACTTCGGAGGGTAGTTATGTCCTTTAATCCAGCTAGTCAAGGAGGTTGTTGATTTTATGCATAAGGACATGAGAAAAGGTTTAAGTAAAGCAGCGTTTAATTGATTGAGGTACTGAAATAAATACTTCAGTAGTAGACACTATTGTTTAACTAGCATCATCCATGGACAGGTGGGTGGCAAGGCAACAGACATGCTTGGTTGAAGTGTTGGGCATGCAGCATTACAGGGTATACCATTTTAAAGAAATACATTGTTTAGGGGATATAGTCTTGACAGCTTCTCATTGTTTAATGTCCTTGGGTACCAATAACAAATTTCCTTTTAGTGAAACTCTTTGTAGCAGTTCTGTGACAGAGGCGTTTAGAAAGACAGTAATGTAAGAAACCGATGACTTGTAGGGAGGGTGCTTTCAGTAAAATGCAGCAAGGCATTTAATCTTGAAAAAATACATGATGCTACTTAAGAATAAGGGGCGGGGCAGTAGCAGAAACTGTTGAAGATACTTTTGAAACCGGAAACGCTGACTGCATATTTCGGGGTCTGGCCTTTTGTACATTAAAGTGCAACTTTCCTTTCATGAAAGATGCCTGAATCGCATTCAACAACACATGAGAAAGTCCAAAATGTAAGTTGATGAATGAAGTATTGCAAATGCTGCAAAAAAATACATAAAAAAGCGATAAAGAGAGTTTATTACAGGGTTCTAGTCACTACATTCTAGTACCAGTCTTTAAGGGTATTCCGGTTGAGCCTGATGTCAGCACTACTCAGTGATGGACAAAGTGGAAGTCATTTAGACTTTAGCGATAGCAAGAGCATCAATGTTGACATATTGACCATCCATTGACTGATCAGAGGACTGACAAGAATGCGTAAATTCATTGTTGTAAAACAATTACTCTGATACATGTGTTAGCTAGTTCCACAAATAACACCAAATTGAAATGTGATATGTATCCAGTCTATTGGAGCGATTACAAACAAAAGGGGAAAGTGAATCTAATCAGCTTGCGTTATTAATATCCAATCAAACTTATTTAGTGCAGTTACTCACAAAAATAAACATCTACACATGAGTATTAGAGAACATATAATATATTGTTGTCCAATAAATTCAAATTAATTTGCATTTAAGTACATTATAACACAAAATCCAAGTTCGTCACACTCTTATATAATGTTCCAATTTATATCCAGAGATCCTCAAAATTTCTTCAACAGTTTGCAATTAAATCCATTGTTAAATATTCAATCAATTAAACCGTCCATGAGCCAAATTAATTAAGCCGTCCATAAGCCAAGTCAACACGTGTTTCGTCTTGGGAGTGCCCTTTGACTTCCTCAGGACTTCCTAAACGGCATTTACATAAAATATACATAAGTTAGCCTTCAGATTAACACTTGTTGTTTGTTATTATTTTGCAAATACCATACTCGCCATGTGGAAACCGTGAACATTTTTGGTAAATATTACAACCAAGTAATAAGTGAGTGTGCCCAATTAATCTCCTAAACATGCTGTAATTAATAGTGATAACATAATATATATTACTCCACTCATTATTAAAATGTAGACCTTTGTGCTTCAATCTACACAATAATGTTGTGAACAACTGTGTTCTACCTGTTTATGTGCTCATTCCCCATCCAGCTATGCTGACAGTGAATATTAATATGATAATGTCTCACGGCATACCTTTAAAGATGAATTACTGCCCTTTTATTTCTCATATTCGTCAGGGTTTTCAACTAATTGTAGGTCTAAAATAGTCAAACAGACTCGATATCGACCATTGAAAACATTGTCATAATCAAATGCGTTAGGGCGTATTAGCCAGTATCCCATTTCTTACCTTTGCTCGACATTCGGAGTGGCATAGTTAATATTTTATTTCAATTGAAGTAGTAACGCTCCATCGCGAGTGCGCTCGGAGCTCGAGAAACCCGCTGTGTTTCACATCGGCGATGAAATAGACTAATACATGGACATAGAAAACTGACTACCTGAGTCACTGAAATCAAAAAAGGACTCCTGTGTGAGCGCTCCCATGCTATAACTATAACCTATTCAGTAGAAACAGGACAAATCAGTTCACAATTGAAAGAAACTCCTAATTCGAAGCTTATAACTGCAAACTAAATTTAATCTCAGAGAGTAAGATCAAAATGATTATTCAAAATCTATAAACCGCTATTATGTATAAAGCTGTAAAAAAAGGTATGTAAGAAAAACAAAATAAATCTAATAAAATAAAAGGAATCAAATAGAAGATGGCCAATTAAAATTCTCTAACTGACAATACTGATGTACACTAACTTCCTTATATTATTAAAATAAGTGTTAATTGTAAATTGGGCACTTTTGTGACTATTACCATACATATTATTACTCCAGTATATATTACTAATCTATTTTAACCCTCACCAAGAAAGTACTCCAATTCATAATCTGAATTCAGACCTAATTCCACTGTCCCTAATCGCATTATCCACATTTTCTCCGTAAAGCCAATTCTCTATTCCCACCTCGTGGGTTCTGTGCACACAAATCAAAGCCAAGAACTCTGAATTCCTTATGGATACCTTGTTCTTCACATGTTTTCATGTGGAGGGCAATGAGATATTGTTCATCTTCCTGTTTTATCGCTCTCCGATGTTCGGAAATTCTCACTTTCAGGGGACAAATACTACTGCCCACATGAATCTTACCACATTTGCAGGATAACATATATATTGTGAATTTGGTATTGCAGTTCAAATGTGACCTAATTATGTACTCCTTACCATTGACATCCTGAAAGGTCTTTTTCGCTTGCCAGGCCCATTTGCACATGGCACAACATCCACATTTATAAAAGCCTGAGTTATGAAAATCTAACCAATTAGATCTAGTGGTATCAGGCAAATAACTAGGACTGAGAATATTGCTCAGTGTGCAGCCTTTTCTATATGCTACCTCTGGCTTGTTGCCAATATATTTATGAAGAGTTCGATCTTGCATGAGTACAGCCCAGTGTTTCTTCATAATCCTCAATAATTTATGTGAATTTTCAGTATAATCTAGAATTATCCTTACTTTCTGAGAGTTCTTACTTTTATTCTCATCACCCGTGGGACAGTAATGCAATAACGTCTTGGGTCTAGATATTTTAGAAACCTTATGTTGTGATTTTGTAACTAAATCCTCTGAATAACCTCTATTAATGAATCTCACTCCCATGTCCATAATGCACTGTTGAAAGTCACTATTCAAACTGCAGTTATGTCTAGCTCGTACCATCTCTCCAAAGGGGATGGCTTCTATTTGATGTTTCAGATGTGCGCTTTTCGCGTGTAACATAGTATTGTTAGACGTAGGTTTGCGATACAACCTACTTTCAATCTTATCCTTTACTAAAAACAATTCTACATCAAGAAAATCTATGTTGGTTTTACTATATTTGTATGTGAATCTAATATTGACATCATTTTGATTAAGGTAATCACAGAATCTCATTAATTTACCTTCTTCACCTGTCCATAACATAAAGCAGTCGTCAATGTATCGTCCCCAATAAAGAATATCCGACTGCCACTCCACTGCTTCTGAGCCCCATATCCATTTTTCTTCAAACCATCCCATGAAGAGGTTCGCATATGAGGGAGAGAATCTCGACCCCATTGCTACCCCCTGTTTTTGTTTGTACCATTCTTTCTTAAAAAGAAAATAATTGTGATTCAAAATGAGATCAATCATTTGTATTAGCATACGTGTATGTGCCATTAAGTTTACTGACCTTCTATTAAGTATATGCTCAATTGCTCTTATACCAGATTCATGCTGTATACTGGTGTATAATACCACTACATCTAAAGTCACCATGATCATACCTGGCTCCCAATGAATATCTGATAGTATGCTAAGTATATGTTTTGTGTCCTTAATGTACGAGGGCAGATTATACACAAAGGGTTGCAAAAATATGTCCACAAATTCAGACAGCTTCTCAGTCGGACCCCCAATACCTGAGACTATCGGCCTCCCTGGTGGAAAAGCACATTGTTTATGTATCTTTGGTAGTGTGTACAAACAAGGATATCTTGGACGATTTACCCACAAGTACAAATATTCATCTTCATCTAATAGCTTTTCACCCCGCCAATTTCTCAACAGTCTATTTATCACACCTGTAAACCATGTCATGGGATTATACAATAATCTCTCATAGCAATCAGTGTCCCTTAACTGTGTATAAACCTCTTTTTCATAGTCAACACGATTCATCACCACTGTGTTTCCCCCTTTGTCAGCTCTTTTGATGATCAAGTCCTCATCAGATTTCAACATTTTTAATGCCAAATGCTCCCGATAATTTTAATTAGATTTCATGAAGGTCCTCTTTCTGGTTTCTTCCCGATTCAAATCTTGCGACACCAATTTGAAAAAAACATCAATATTATTGTCCAACACTTGTCTTGGTGTCCAAGTGGATTTCCGTTTAAGTCCACTTGTTACATGTACATCCAATATGATATCCAGATCCTGCAATACCATGGAGACTGTTGTTGGATGCTCTTCATAATCCGTAATTGACAACAGCATCGCGGTATCATGTACATCCTGTATTGTCGTCTCATTCAAAGTCAGTACACTTTTGGGTGTATCTGCTGCTGGTGTCAATAGGGCATCAAAATGTCTCTTTAATTTAAGTTTCCTGATATATTTGTACAGATCTATCTTAAACTTAAAAGTATCTCCTCTAGATGTTGGACAGAAACTTAATCCTTTATTTAATAATTGCAACATATCTGGTGAAAGTTCTTTCTTAGATAAATTCACAACATTATTGGCTAATTCCCGCTGATGATCTATATCTTTCTGTCTCGGGATCTCTTTTTCATACCCAGGTATGGTTTGCCTCCCTTTGCCTCTGTTTCCTCTTCTTGACCTCCTCCTCGACCTCTCTTTTGAAAGTGCATTACTCATTCTCAGCTTTAAACATAAAAACAGGTTGTAGCTCTTCTACAATATGTTTTAGACAGTGTAGTTATTATAAGTGACATGTTTGTTGTAATTGATGGGTCTAATGGTCTCTGTCCTCATTTAAGTAAAACAGGCCGAATTGCAAATGAAATTGCTGTAACGGTGTAGGAAGTTGGCTCTGTAAATACTATCTCAAAATGAGATACATTGAGTCCAGGGTTTCCCCAGAGGCTTAACAGAGGCCACAGTAGATAATGCTAACACTCCCTTTTGTTGTAGTATGGTCGAGCAGTTAGGCTTATCAGAGGGTAGTGCAAAGCATTTGTTGTACACACACAGGCAATAAATGATACACACACTCAATGACTAACTCCAGGTCAATTGTTTTTATATAGCAAAAATATATTTAGTTTCTTGCTTTCTCGAACCACAAGATTCTGATTGCAGTTAAGTACATTTGCAAGTAAGTAGCAAGCATATGTATCAACATCACTTTGTTTTAATTTGGCAAGATAAACGTTTTTCAAGTAAATAGCAATAATCTGTTTTTAAAGTTGACAGTGCAATTTTCAAAGACAGTTTTGGGGAGGAAGAAAAGTTGGTACAGTTGTGAGGTAAGTACAAGACTTACAGTTCCAGTTTCTGGGGGTCTAGGATGTCCACAGGTTGGTCTTCAAGTCAACCCCAAGCACCCACCACCAGCATCATGGGGCCGGCCGGGTGCAGAGGTCAAAGATGAGGCAAGATTTAAAATAGATTCCAATGGAGACTGGGGGCACTCAAAATCAGGCCTACTTGCAGGTAAGTACCCGTGTCTTGGGAGGGCAGACCTTGAGCGTTTAGGTTAGCACCGGGGTAGCCACAGGTCGGCACCAAACACACACCCTCAGTGGCGCAGGGGCAGCCAGGTGCAGGGCGCAGCCACAGCATCAGCTCCCAATGCTTTTCAATAGGAGGATCCTGGGGGTCACAAAGATGCTGCAGTGTAGGTCCAGTGTGGTTGGTTCCAGAAAACTGCAGGCTGGAAAAGGAGGAGGGCCGCCTGCTGAACGTTGCTGGACCGGTGGTCGGATTCCCCAAGGCCAGCGGGCTGCCGGTGCAGTGGTCAGCAGAGGGCAGGGGGTCCTCTGGATCAATCAATTAATCAATATATTTGTTGAGTGCGCTACTCACCCGGTAGGGTCTCAAGGCGCCGAGGTGGGGTGGGGGGGTGCTACTGCTCGAAGAGCCATGTCTTGAGGTGCTTTCTGAAGGTCTTGCATAGGTTGGTGGGGAGGGATTTCCAGATTTTGTCGGCAAGGTGGGAGAAGGACCTGCCGCCGGACGTGGTGCGTTGAATGCGATGGATTTAGGCTACAGGCATCGTCGTGTTGGCCAGGAGGGGTTGATCCAGGGTGGACACAAGGTCAGAATCACCTGGGGACCTGCTCTGGACCAGTGGGTCAGCTGGACAAGGGCTGTGGGCGTCAGGTGCAGAGTGGGCAGGACTCGCGGATCTGAGGCAGTTTTTGAGTCTTTTGCTGGAGGTTCTTTATGGGCAGGGCCACTTTCCATAGGAGATCTTGGTCCTCTAGTGTGTAGGCAGTCGTCTTGAGGTTTTTAAGAGGTCACTGGTCCTACAGGATGCGTCTCATTTTTGTAGCAGGGCTTCAGAAACTGGAGACAGGGCTAGGACCAAATCATTTGGTGTCTTCAGTCTTTTCTGCTGGCGGTCTGCTTAGCAGTCCTTCCTTTTTCTTTGTGTTGTCTTCTTCAGGTCACCAGAAATCTGGTGAGCTTGGTTCGGGGGTGCCCCTAAAAACTAGATTATGGGGTGTTACAGGGGTCAAAGGGCAGTAGCTAATGGCTACTGTCCCTGGGGTAGCTACACCCTTCTTGTACCCACTCCATTTGTGGAGGGGGGGGACATCCCTAAACCTCTTGGTCCCTGTTGTCCAACCCAAGGTGGAGGATTCTGCAGGGAAGGGGCCACTTCAGCTCTGGATACCTTAGGGTGGCCCTGGCTGGAATGGTCACTCCTCCTAAGTTTCCTGCCGGACTTGCTGCCAAAAGTGGGGCTAGCATATCCACACACTGGAGTGCCCTGGGGCACTGTAACAGGACGCCTGAGTCTTTGAGGCTCATCGCCAAGTGTTACAGGTCCTGCAGGGGGAGGTGAGCAGCACCTCTACCCAGAGCAGACTTTGTCTCTGGTCTCAGAGACCACAAAGGCCCCTCACCCCATGGGGTCTGAAACTTGTCTGCTAGTGGCAGGCTGGCACATACCAATCAGATGTACACTAGAAGGTTGGATAAAATACAGGGGGCCTCTCTAAGATGCCCTCTGTGTGCTTTTTACAGTAAATCCAACACTGGCATCAGTGTGCGTTTATGGTGCTGAGAAGTTTGATACCAAACTTCCCAGCTGCCAGTGAAGCCATCATGGGGCTGTGGAGTTCGTAATAGCAAACTCCCAGCCCATATACTTAATATGGTCACTCTGCACTTACAGTTTCTAAGAATGGACTTAGATACTTTAGGGGTATACTGCTCATGCAGCTATATCCTCACATGTGATATAGTGCACTCTGCCTTAGGGCTGTAAGGCCTGCCAGAGGGGTGACTTACCTATGCCACAGGCAGTGTTTTGTGGGCATAGCATCCTGTGAGGAATGCCATGTCGACTTTACCTTTTTTCTCCCCCCAACACACACAATTTGCAGTGGCAGTGTGCATGTGTTTGGTGAGGGGTCCCTTGTGGTGGCACAACACATGCTGAAGCCCTTAGGGCCCCTCCCTGGCCACTGGGCCCTTGGTACTTCTGGTACCTTTCACAAAGAGACTCATCTGTGTGCAGAGGCGTGCCAATTGTAGAACAATGGTATAGTTTTAGGGAAAAAACACTGGTGCTGGAGCCTGGTTACCAGGATTCCAGCACACTCTGTCAAGTCAAAATCAATTTCAGGCAAAAAGTGTGGTGGGTTGTAACTACAACAAGAGCCAGTTTCCTACATACGGTTGCTTAGATTACTATAGCCTGAGCTTTGGGGCGAACTGTCAAATCTGCTGACTGTAGTAGAACCAATGTCAAATAGTCTTTAACTTGGGCAGAAGATCACAACAGTCTGATGAGGGCATATCTAAATGACATTTTAATGCCAGATTCATATGGTTTCACGGGTATCCGTAATACTTTTATTAGGACATGAAGGCGATCTGACAGTGAGCTGACTTTTTTATGTCCGAGTGCTAGCTTTGTATATTCTGCAGGTACTCAGGACAATGACAAATGGTTTAAACTAATTTCTGCCCACATGAGCAACAATAGAATGTGATTATCCTGCTGAACGTTAAATGTCACAGCCTTGAACTATGTGAACAACTGCAAAATGTAGAGGTCTATAACATTGTGCACGAAACTGATGTTACGATTTTGCTCGGTATATACTTCTGTTTGGCCTATTTAATTTGAGATTAACGTGAAAGGAAGAGCTGTTTGCCATTGCAAATTACATATCACAAGTAAAACCAGCACTGCAAGGTAGTCCAGCAATTTGTGCATGATAATTCCCCAAGAGGAGTAATGGGTGACATGCATTGTCAGTTCCTTAGCTGTACACTGTATTAACCATCCCCCTACTTTCAGTAACGCACATAATAGAGAGAACACGCTGACCATTTTTAACATTATTGGTCTTAGTTTCCCCAAAATGGCAGAATAATGTGCAGTTCTCAAACTTCCCCTTTTGCTGGGGCAGGTATTAGAAGATACCTGTTGAATATTATCTTATTCCTACAGTAGTACAGATGTAATACCACTCAAACTGCAACAGCCCACAATTATAACCTCTGCTTTAGAGCAGGTCAGATTTCAGGTCCTGAACTGCTTAAGGAGGTAGGTGTTATTGTCAGAGCTAAGTGTCTGCGTAATGCTTGTCCAGATATGACTAAATGAACTAGATTTTGTCGCTTGTGTTATCAGACAGATAGGCCAATTTTCAATATCAATGTCAGAGTCTTCATTTTACCCTTCACTTGACTAGAGGATCTATCTTTGTTAAACATTCTATTAATGTATGTATTTCTGATGGATCTGCAGTGGATCTCCTTAGACAGCCCATATGCTACTCAAGTGCGAATTGAACCTGCTACTGACTCCACTAATGGATCATTAGCTTCAAAGCTATGCCTCTTTGTTCATTGAGGTAATAATCTACTTCTAAAGTGTGAGTTAGACTTCTATTAAGATGGCGAAGAGGTTGCGTAGGCTACGTTGTAAGAGGTCTGGAAATGTCTACCATTTAGGTATGATGAGGGCCACATGAATGGGCAATTAGTTATAGCTAGTAGTGGTTCTTTTAAGGGCCGGGCTGCAATGAAACAAACAATGTTTAGTTGATAGTTGCCTGTAATTTTATCCAAAGTTAAGGGCACTCCCACGTAGTTGAGTGGGGTAGAGTCAGAGAGCCGAGTTGGATCCCAAGGGTCCTATTTTACCTCTGCCATTGACTACTTCAAAGTGCCCTTCCCTTTGGATAAAATAAATATATATACCTATAATCCACAAAAGATGAGAACATACTCATCAAACGGCTGCACCAAGTCAGATATGGCTCCAAAAGAAGCGGAGAAAGACCAACTTCTGCAAGTGTAATTCATCCGCTTTATTAATAATAATAATCAAAACAACGCTGTCTCCACAAAAATGTCTACGCGTTTCTGCTACCGCCTTCTACTGGACATTGACAGCCATCTTTATCACATCTATAAATACAATCCTAGTCCCTCATTTATTACAGTGACACACTAGTGCTTAGTCATATGGCGGCCATCTTAAAACATGCATGTTAATGCCAGCACAAAGTACAATTGATTGTACTAATGCTGTTAAGTCACATAACTGTGACAGAGGCGACATTTGGTTAGACAAAAATACATTTTAACCACTTATTAAATATTTGTAAACATGATGATACCTATTGAATAATAATTAGGTCAAACCACATATGTTAATGTAACCATAATTGATGATGTCAGATGTTCATGAGCCTACAAACATTAATGTTATCAAGGATAATCTATTCACTCATAGTTATAGTGCCTAGTGCTTCTTTCATCTATACAAATATTTTAAAAAAGAACACAATATTAAATAGCAGCAATGTATCAAAAACTGTTCCTCAACTGATAAATTAGTAATAAATAAATCACCATTTAACTGGCATTTAAACATACATGTTTGTCATGTAAAAACAACTATTGCGATGTCAAAGTATGAAATGATGGCCATAGTCTCTAAAAATGTATGGTGCAAAAGTGCTAACCCATCTAAAATACAAAACAAATGTGAAAAAATAAACAACAAAAATATATTGATCAATTAAAATTTTCCAGCATCTACATATATATACAAATCCACATATTGTCAAATGATACTCAATGAAATGCACCATCTCTGTGTGGCAAAAAAGTACGGATTAGTTATAATCGCTTGTATCAATATCTGGGAAACGAAGGAACAAGAGACAACCATAAAGTAGACTCACATTCCAAATCAACTTCATCTTGAAGAGGCTCATAAATGGACATGTAATTCTGCATCTAAATTGTGTCCCCACGGGTTCACCGAGCCAAGCAATAATATCATTCTAGATGAACAAACAATGTTTAGTTGATAGTTGCCTGTAATATCCCACGTAGTTGAGTGGGGTAGAGTCAGAGAGCCCAGTTGGGCCCCAAGGGTCCTATTTTACCTCGGCCATTGACTACTTGAAAGTGCCCTTCCCTTTGGATAAAATAAATGTATATATATAAACACACACAATTCTTTTTTATTAATATGCTAAACAAAACAAAGATGCAAAACCATAGTTGAGCACTTACATGGGGGTGAGCAAGCGATCAGAATGCTACTCTGTTGTTTATCAATATTTCTTTCCCACTGCTAGGGTCTATAATGAGGGGTACATTGAGACCTGAACACTATTCAGTCGGGCAAGTGGAGATAAAGTCATTACATATATTACCACTATATGCATCCACTTTCCCAGATGTTCTCCCATTTTTTAGGGCAGCCCCAGCCTTCATATACCCAACCTTCAGCAACCATACAATGTTGTGCGGTTCCTAATTTGTTTATAAGACTGCATGTTTAAGGCCGCAGCACCACCGAGTGTGGGAGACTATCAACTCCACACTGTTTGGAAGCTATCGTGCTGACTCCTGGCTAACCCTCAGTGTTTCACCCAACCCTATGAAGAAGGTGATTTGTAGCAACCTCTGACTCCTCAGGGAAGTCATGGTGAACAGACCATACCCCTTTCACTCAGTTACTCACACACGCCAAGGCAGAACACGATATGCAAACTGGATTTCAATGTATTTCTTGAAGCAATTGCATCCCAGTATAAAAAGCATGAGATGCGATAAGGCAGATGAAACATAGTTCTGTAATCATCATTGCAACCAGTGTAAAGAAGATGAACAACCCAACTGTTTTGTATGATTCTGGAGATCCTAGAGATTCCTTTCTACACCCTATGTCTAGGCCTGAGAGCACAGCTGTGGTAACCCTTCTGCCTCTCCCGATTCAAAGTAGTAACCCCGACTCCATACTTGGTTATGATTGTAAGGGTCTGCCTGTTGTCTGGATTGCAATCTTCTCAGGAAGCTGAAGAGTCCGTGTCAGGATCAGCGAAACTGTCTGTGGAACGGTATGCATTCTAGGATGGCCATGAGTGGAATGCCCCCTGACCCCCTTAGGCTAATGTGTTGTTTATATAGTAATTCATACAGAGATTTAAGAACAGGACTGACATACTGATGTGTCTAGAAAATGGAGACTGATTCCTGAGCTCCTGGAGTGGCAATAGAAGTTAGAATATCATGTACCGTACATGGCAGCTTTGGACAGGGCACAGAGTGCTTTGTGTACAAATGGCTTATAAAATGTGCAGCACAAACAACTGTGTCTTATCTGAAAGGAACAGCTGATTAAAATATAAAATACGTAGCTAAAAGCTGGCTAGGCTTAAAAAATATGAAATGAATAAAATTCACCTGTATAAAAAAGGAAAGGGCCACGGGCCTAATGCTAAAATAAGGGTGCCCAACCTAAGTGCTAAAAGTAACCCTTAATAACACCAGTCCAGATCTCCTTTCCAGTCCCGCAACAATAGTGCCTGTACCGCTCCACATAATCCTACTGTATATTACGTTTCACTACCGTCCGTCCCAAAGTCCGCCACATCTGCTCTGTGCGGGTTAGATCTGCAGCGCTACAGATATTAAGGAGACACCTTTTTGTCGAGACAGTCATTGCCCTCTCCAGCACCTCATTCATTTAGGCCACCATCGCTGCCTAGAAAACCTGTATCATCGGATATTCCCAGATAGTATGATAAAACATACAAACTCCCCCACATACTCACCGGCAACTCTCCGCTGGCTCTCTGTACATCTTAACTAAGTTAGTCTGAGCGTCCCTTTGGATAATATTGCTGTTGAAATTCAGACCCTAAAATCCTGGGTGACATTCACAAAATTGCTTGTTTTTATGTTACGTTTTAAGTGGAAGGCTACATGGCTCATACCTGTTGGATTATTTTTTTAAATCTTTTTTTTATTTTGCTTAAACACATTCTGCTTGCATTGTAACACCTTTACTGTTACAGAAACACAGCATGTACAGCAGAAACCATTTGCAGTATTAGACATGCCACATCATGTAGTATGTGTTTAAGGCTTACTCAGTGTAGCATTTAATCATCTGCAGTGTAAATATGGAGGGTAAGTTGCTGAGCAGTGTCCTAAAGTAAACATACTTAATTTCAAGTTGGTAGATTGGAGGTTCATTATGCATGCGTGCATGGTTAGAGTTCCAGGTTTGGAGACTATGCATGAAGATTGACATTTATAAACATGTCATAACTGTAATACCAACAAGAACTAGCTAAGGTAACTAGAAATCAAGAGGACAAAATTAGGGTGGGGGAATACTGGGTCAAAAGGATAAAGGGGTAGGTAGAAGAACTATTGGCATGCAGACCCAAAGTCCATTTTATTCAAATCCAGTAAGGATGTTAGTGGTGCTCCTCATCTAATTTAGTGTATACATTAGCAAGCGTGACAGTGATGATGGTGCTTGATCATGAGAAGGTGCAGTGGGGGAGTCAGTGGGTTCTATGCAGTGCGCCTGATAAGTCAGACGATGGGAGGGTCGCAAACATACAGGCAGTATTGTTTGTGATAATAGTCTGATGTTGTGGGTATGGGTGTGTGAAGGTTTGCCAGGATTGTGTCCCAGTTGGTGGCTACTAGGTATTTACGCAGGCTGAGAATGTTCTCTCGACAAAGGTCAGTGCCCTCTACTTGTACCCAGACACCCAGGGATTGCAGCCACGCTTCGTAATTTGGTGTGTCTGGTAAGCGCCATTTGTGGGTGACGAGCCGTTTAGTTAGTATATGGCCCAGGTCCAGAAACCGGGTGTGGCTCTGTGCGTTTTATCTCTGCGGAAAAGTCCCAGCAGGCAGACCTCCCATGTGTGCAATATAGTTCGGTTCACACATTGAGACAGCTGACGCAGTACAATTTTCCAATAATGATGTGTACAAGGGCATGATAACGGCATATGTGGAGGTCTGCATTTATTACGTGGCAGCACAGGTACTCGGCGTTGGTTCGGTTATAATATCTAGTAATTTTATCGGGTGTGAGGAAGGCCCTTCATGTGATGTAGAACTGTATTAATCAAAACTGTGCATTGCTTGGCACGTTTATGGGACCTTCTAATAGGGAGGACCATTCCTTATCTGTGGACAGTCTCCCTTTGTTGGTTTCCTATTGATCACAGAGATCCGCAAGTGTTGAGGAGGCACGTCATCGCAGTGAGTCTGCCAGCCAACATATTGGGTGCCTTCCATTGCCACATATATGCA
The DNA here is from genome assembly GCF_031143425.1 of Pleurodeles waltl. NCBI lineage: Eukaryota > Metazoa > Chordata > Amphibia > Caudata > Salamandridae > Pleurodeles > Pleurodeles waltl. Next base: position 1,045,432,761 of record NC_090446.1, on the reverse strand, counting down.
GATACTGCAGAGTAAGGTGTGTGGAAGTTCTCCCCATTCCCGTTGTAGTGTGCCAATAAAAGAGCAATAGAGTAGAAAGCCTCCGATGGGTAATCCAGCAACATCCATTAGGGATTCTTATTAGAGGAGCGTACTGTTGTCATAAAGATCGCTAAGGGAGTGAACAGCTGTAGCATGCCAAGGTAGTAGTTCTGTCAGTGAGGTGATGTGGTGACCTTATGGTGTCCACAGGAGAACATTGGCTGGAGCATAAGGAATCATTGCTCTAGTGAGGTAAAGACATCTGCGGTAGCAGCAATATGCTACGCAGAGTAGCATATTGCTGTATGGGGGATTTGGTGCAGGGGTGGAACAGATGCAGAATTTTAAAGGGGAGGATTGATGTAGCTGTGTCCAATGGATGGCTGGAGGACAGCCAGTGCGCCACGCATTGAAACTGCTCTGCTAGATTGTAGTTTTCCAGGTTCGAGAGTGGCAATCCTCCTTGGTTATTCAACTTGTAGAGTTTGGAGAGGGCTACTCTGCAGGGAGAAGTATTCCAGATAAATCCATGAATGACACGTTCAAAAGAGCTAAAGAATGAAACAGATATACAATGGGAGATTAGCAAAGCAGTACCGGAGGAGAGGTAAAGCGACCATCTAAAGCAGTGCCACCCTGCCCATCACTGACACAGGCAGTGTCTTTCAGAATGTCATCTGGGACTTGAGGGGAGGTGATTGCTCGTAATAAGTTCCTGTCGAATAGGTCAGTATCTGTGTGGTAAATCTGGATAGCAATGTACCTAAAGGTGATTGGTTGCCAGGATAAGGAAGGGGTGGCAGTTAGTGGGCTGGGATCAGGCATAGTGAGGGTTAGCAGGAAGATAAAAGATTTGGACAAGTTAACTCATAGTCCGGATTGGGACACATAAGTGTTAAGAGTTTTTTTTATGGCCATTTATCAGCCTCCTTAAACGTTTTTGTTGTCTTGGAGCAGTGTGCTTCCTATGTCTTCGGAGTTTAAATCCTGTGGGTCCTGTGGATGGCAGGTATCAACTACAGACCCTTATTCAGTGTGCACGTGGTGCCTGGGTGAGCCCCATGATACTGAGGAGTGCGGCTTCTGTCAGCGACTTCGACAAAGGCTCTGCAAGAGTGTCAGATGAAACATGTTGCGGTGCAGATGTTGGAATCTGTCTTTCTCATGAAATCTCCTTCTTGGCCTGACGTGCGTTTGCAAGGCAATTCGAGGCGTCACTCTCATGGACACCATTCTCCGTTGACGTCCAAAGGTAAGTCTCACAAGCAGTATAGGCATCAGCAGTTACCGACCTCACAGCATTCAACCTCCCATCAGCCGAGTAGATGGGGTTCGCCCACATTTTCCTCCCTTTTTCGGGAGTTGGGGTAACTCTAGACCAGTTGCGTATTATTCCTCACGCAATCTTCAGTCAGTCACCTCCCTCTGGAGCACCTGTTGGTCCCAAGGAGGTGTGAAGACCTTAACTGTGTCCACTCCAGCGGGTTCGCTCTCTGCTTCAGTTCGACCTTCATAGTCAGTTGACGCAACTGTTACTGCACTGGTGCACAGCCCTTCAGGGTTCTCATCTTTGTCGCCGCTGTCCGATCAGCTGACTCTGGCGACTTTGTTGGCGGTGCTGATCGAAGTCCATTCCCTCTCTCCATCTGACATCGATGCCAATGTCAAGGTATAGCCTTCTTGACGCTGGTCGACGTCAGAAATGGCACCGGTCATACCTCCACAAGGCTCCTCTCCTGTTGTTCCTTTTGCAGGTGATGGTGGAGAGGCAGTACTGGAATCGGATTCTCCTAGAGAGGACAGTTGGTGTCTGATCTGGTTACAGATAGTGTCTCGGATTCTTCTCCATTCTCAGGCCTCCTCTCCCCTCTGGGACTTGCTACGGAAGGGTTGCAGAGGTGTTAGGTCTAACCCTTCCCTTAATGTAGCTGATTTCAGATCTCTTAATTGATAGTATCCATCAAAGCCAGTCCGGGGTTGAGCCGGTGCTTCCTTATAGCGAGGCACTACATGTCTTGTTGGGTGTTTGTGCTAAGCTTGCTACAAGAGCCCCTGTTGACCAGGATATATCCCATAGGTACTATCCTGCCCCTGGTGATTCACCTTGTTTGATCAGGCATCCTACTCCTCACAGTTTAGTGGCACAGGCTGCTTTAACTTTCTCTGATACACAGTCCCTACCCCATACTACTCCTGAGAGAGTCCATGAGTCTAGATGTCTGTGGGAGGCATATTATTTTCGACAAAAGTTCTGCTCTATGTTCTGTGAACTGGTCTTGTGTTTTTGGATGTTTCTCTCATTCTTTACGGGACTCTTTAGCAAACAGTTGCTTCCAGATAAAATCAGGAGCACTCTTACTCCTGTAATTCAGGGTGGGGGGAATGCAGCTAAATTGATTGTTCGCTGTGGCATACCTTTCACTGGCTCTGTGGGTCGAACTATGGCTTCCTCAGTTGTGCTCTGTGCCTGGTTACATACCTCAGGGTTCTCAGAACCAATCCATTCTACATTACCGTACATGCCATTTGTTTGGTCCACAGGCTCACTCAGCCTTGAGACGTTTTGGGGACAGTAGAGTTGGAGCAACAAGATAACTTTGTTTCTCTCTCTATTCTTTTGCTTCTTGATCCATAATGTGCTGTTACTTGTTTTTCAGTGTTCCTCACGTCAGTTTTGCTTATGTAGGGCTGTGAGGCTTTCAGTTATCCTGCTGTGCTTCATTGGAATTCCCAGGTGCTGAGTTTCCCAGGCTTATCGTTGAAATAATGTGGTGCTCTGACCCCTATGGACTTTTTCATGCCTGATGTTTAAGGCTTCTCATAATTTCTTGATGGAAATCAATGATTTCTGCTTCAAGTTTGGTCAGTTTTGCTCAAATAGAGGTTATCATTTATAGTACACCTGACGTAAGGTGATATATCGTTTGCGTCACTCTGAAGTCAAGCTTATGCTTAAGAGTCGTTATACCTGTCTGGCCTATATCATACTCTAAGTGGAGTATTTACCTCCTATGTTAGTATGCTAAAGAGAATTTAAGCCTGGTTTCACCTTTAATAGGGACTTTTTCCCATTTCTCCCATGGTAGATAGTTTTTCTAACTTCTGCATTTATACTGTTTTACTAGAATCCCTTATAGGGAACTGGGGATATTACCAGCTCTTTGGGTTTCCTATACCACTGAGAGTATTGATTACTACATCCCCTTGTACTGTCAGAAAGGTTAGCTGTTGTGCTAAACTTTTTGACGGGTACATATCTTTTTCCTGTGATATCACTCATCTTCAGGATTTCCAGACATTCCTTGTTTTGGTCTTATATGGTTCTCTTATGTAGTCCTTGCAGTTTACGTATTTTTTACACTTTAGTGTTGACGTTTCTACAGTATTGAAATGTTCTTTGCACATTCTTATTTCTTTTCCTAACTTCAGTCTGTACATAATACGCTTTCATAGAGGTGTATCTCTTTGTCAATTTTGCTTAGTCGATTGTGTAGACTTCTTTTTATTGAACTCTTTTCGAGTTATTTTACATTTGTTGCACTTGCATGCCAGATTTCCTTCCTTTTGGTAAGATTTTGCCCCTTTTCAGCGGGACCTCTTCTTTATGATGATGATATATCTGTCATATTTGATAAGGTTTATTATTGAAAACTCCTATAGGTACAATTGCTTTCATTTTACATTACTGTATTGTTGTTGAGTTCACACTTGGAGGTGTAATGTTATTGGATGTATTCATTAAATTCAAACTGATTCTTTTCTTAAGAATCTAGTCAGTTTTATAGTTTTCATCATTGAGTTTTTTTTTTGCTACATCCTTTGATCCTATATTGACTTCTGTTTCCACTTCTAACCAAGGCCCTTCTTGCTTTAAAAAAAAAAGAAGTTAAATCACATTAAGTTACGAACATATATACATCTGCATGTGTTTTTTATATATATATATATATGTTCAATGGCATGTGTATCTGCAGATACACATGCTGTGCATATAGATTCCGACATCTAGTGTTGGGCTCAGAGTATTACAAGTTGTTTTCTTCAAAGAAGTCTTTTTGAGTCACAGGTTCGATTGACTCCTCCTCTTCGGTTCCATTGCGCATGGGCATCAACTCCATTGCTCGATTGTTTTCTTTCCTCCGTTGGGTACGGATGTGTTTCCTTCTTGCTCCGAAATTTAGATTCAGAAAGCTTTGCAAAACTTTCATTTTGTTGGTATTGTATTGATCGGGTTAATAATCTTTCATCGACACAGCAGTACCGTCGGGAAACAACTATGTTTGCCCTTCGGGGTGCGCGCGCCCAACTAAGGCCTAGTCGGGCCGACCGCGTGGAGAGCCTCATGGATCGGACTCCATTCCGATTCTGCCCTCGGTGCTACGCGAAGTACCCATACACAGACCAGCTTCTGGTTTGCAACCTCAGCCTTTCTCCAGACCTTTGGGAGGAAAACTGTGAGGCCTGTCGATCCTTCCTATCGAAAAAGACTCTAAGAGACCGAAGAGCAAGAAGGCTTGAAATGGCGTCGAAGAGCAGAGAACATTTCGACATAGAAGAACTACTGCAGACAGCTGTCTCAGTCCGAGATTCGGAGTCGGAGCAGGAATATGAGGAAGACAGACCGTCACAGCCGGCCAGCATGTGAGTTTGTCTGCCCCTGCACCCTCACAAAAAAAACAGAAGGCCTTGGGTACGCCTCTGCCGGAAGGCCATGGCTCGGCCCGAAAACAAACTGTTGGTGACAGACCCTCCAGCTCGACACCAATAAAGGCCACCCCTCTGAAAACATTGGAGTCGACAAAAAGCTCAATTTCAGACTCCAGTAAACACCAATTTTCAGAGTTAAAAATAAGAAAACCTTCTTCGGAGCCAAAACCTTCCTCACCCGTTTCGATCCCAAAAAAACACACGTTAGAGCCGGAAAAAAAACAGCATATACAGAGGAACACAGACTTTCTAAAACAGTTAAAGAAAGCCACAAAACCTCCGAGGAGGAGTCAGAGGTCGAACCAGTACTACAAATTATGGATGAGAGGATTCACATCCATAAAGAAACAGGGAGAATTATCACAGCACCTCCTTTAAAAACAAACAGGAAGCTAGCGTTTCAAGAGGAATTGGACACTATGCAGCCCACAGCTAAAGTGCCAAAACAGAAAGAGAAGACAGCACCTCCTAAGTCTTCTCCTCCTCATTCTCCGCACTTACCTACCTCTCCTCACACCAGCCCTACACCAATGCATTTGCCCACTCATTCATATGATTCACAACAGGGCACTGTTGATCCATGGGATCTTTATGACCCTGATCCCATCCCAAGCAATGATCCAGACAGCTACCCTTCTAAACCATCACCACCTGAGGATACTACTGTATATAACCAGGTCATAGCTAGGGCTGCAGCCTATCATGGGGTTACAATGCATACAGAACCACTAGAAGAGGATTTTTTATTCAACACATTATCCTCAACTCATACTAGGTACCAATGCCTCCCGATACGCCCAGGCATGGTAAAACATGCAGATCAAATTTTTAGTGAGCCTGTAAAAGCACGCATTATAACACATAGAAAAGAAGTACAAACCTGCACCGTCTGACCCTTATTATATCACCCACCAGGTACCACCTGATTCTATTGTAGTTAGTGCTGCCAGGAAGAGAGTAAATAATCAGTCCTCAGGAGATGCACCCCTCCTGATAAGGAAAGCAGGAATTTTGATGCTGCTGGGAAAAGGGTTACGTCCCAATCAGCAAACCAACGGAGAATAGCAAACTCACAAGCACTACTAGCTTGTTATGATAGAGCCCATTGGGACGAGATGCAAGATATAATACAGCATCTCCCCAAAGAACACCAGAAAAGAGCTCAACTGGTAGTGGAGGAAGGGCAAGCTATCACAAATAACCAAATAAGACCTGCCCTGTATGCAGCAGATACCACTGCAAGGAGTGTCAGCACAGCAGTCACTATACGTAGACATGCATGGCTCCGATCTTCTGGATCCAAGCCAGAAATACAACAGGCTGTGTTACACATGCCCTTTGATTAAAAAACATCTTTTTGGGCCTGAGGTAGACACAGTAATAGAAAAGCTATGAAAAGACTCTGACACAACTAAAGTAATGGGTGCACTCTATTCTACACCATATAGAGGGTAATTTCGTAAACCTCAATTTCGAGGTGGTTTCAGACCACTGCACTCAGAGGCATCAACCTCCCAAACAAAACCAGCCTACCAAACACAGTACCAACGAGTTGGTTTTAGAGGCACATATAGAGGACAATACTCCAGAAATAGAGGAAAATTCCAGACCTCTAAGCAGCCTGCAACACACTCAGAACAGTGACTTCCCTCACTCCCTTCCACTCCACACCTGTCCTGTGGGGGGAAGACTACAGCAGTTCCACACACATTGGCAAAATATTACCACAGACAACTGGGTGCTATCAATTATCTGCAATGGTTATTGCCTAGAATTGGTAAACACCCCTCCAACTATTCCACCAAGGTTTCACAAACTAACCATAGAACACACAATTCTGTTACAAGAAGAGGTCCAATCTCTGCTACTCAAACAAGCAATAGAGTTAGTTCCACAGTCTCAGATAGGAACAGGAGTTTATTAACTATACTTTCTAATTCCAAAAAAAGATGGCACCCTCAGGCCAATATTAGACCTCAGGCCCCTCAATCTTTACATCCTGTCAGAACATTTTCACATGGTAACTTTACAGGATGTCATCCCACAGCTACTAAAACAAGATTTTATGACAGCCTTAGACCTCAAGGATGCATATTTTCACATGTTACTCTTTGGAATAACAATAGTGCCAAGGGTATTCACAAAGTGCTTGGCAGTAGTGGCAGCTTACCTTATACATGTCTTTCCATGTCTAGACGATTGGCTAATAAAGTCAAGCAGTCGTACACAATGCCAAAATCATGCACGTTCTGTAATAGAAACCTTACACACACTGGATTTCTCAATAAACTACCAAAAATCACATCTCCAACCAGCACAAATACAACAGTATTTAGGTGCGATACTAAATTCTTAACAAGCTCTAGTATATCCAAAAACACAAAGGATACAAGCTTTCCAAAACCTAATTCCACAAATACAACCAAATCAACAATACACTGTAAGATTTGTCATGAAAATGTTAGGAATTATGGCATCCTGCATTGCAATTGTTCCACACGCAAGATTAAACATGCGGCCCTTACAACAGGCACACAGTCATCTCCAAGATCTATTGTTGATAGACCGCCAAACATATATGTCCCTTCAGTGGTGGAATTCTACCAGTCTAATCAAAGGGCAGTCATTTCAGGACCCTGTGCCTCAGACCATAATTACAATAGATCCATCAATGATTGGTTGGGGAGCTCACCTAAACAATCACAACATTCAAGTACAATGGGATGTCAAACAGAAACAGCTACACATAAACCACTTGGAGTTATTAGCTGTCTTTCTAGCACTCAAAGCTTTTCATCCTCGTCTCACACAGAAGAGTGTTCTTATCAAAACAGACAACATGACAACTGTGTATCATCTCAACAAGCAGGGAGGGACACATTCCTCCCAACTGTCCCTTCTAGCCCAAAAAATTTGAAAATGGGCAATCCCCAACCAAATTCATCTATCAGCACAGTACATCCCAACGATAGACAATCAGTTGGCAGATATCCTCAGCAGAAATCACCAACAAACTCATAAATGGGAGTTCCATCCTAAAGTACTTCAAAAGTACTTTCAAAAGTGGAGAACACCAAACATAGACCTGTTTGCAAAAAGCGAAAACACAAAATGCCATAACTTTGCATCCAGACACCCATGTCCCCTATCCAAGGGCAATGCTCTATGGATCAATGGTCAGGGATATTTACGTACGCTTTTCCTCCTCTCCTTCTGTTTCTAATCAACAAGTCGCGTCAAACTTCACTCAACATGATACTCATAGCACCAACATGGGCATGTCAGCCTTGGTACACAACTTTACTAGATCTATCGGTAGTACCACACTCCAAACTCCCATGCAGACCAGATCTGTTGACACAAAACAGAGGTCAAATCAGACATCCAAATCCCAAGGCACTCAGTCTAGCTCCTGGGGTCATAGATTTTGAATATTTACAACTCCCATCAGAATGTATGGAAGTTGTTAAACAAGCAAGAAAACCCACTATTAGATTGTTCTATGCAAACAAATAGAAAATATTTGTATATTACTGTCAATCCAAAAATATAGACCCTCTTACAGCATCAATACAAGATATTGTATGTCATTTACAAAAATCAGATTGAGCATTTTCTTCAATAAAAATACATCTTACTGCAATTTCTTCATATTTATAAAATATACAATATAGCTCTTTATTTAGAGTTGCTGTTATTAAAGCTTTCGTGGAAGGCTTAAAATGAATCATTTAACCCAGAACACCACCAGTTCCATCTTGGAATCAATATTTAGCGCTTACAAGACTTGTGTCCACCATTTGAGCCAATGCACTTGTGTCAAATTCAATTTTTAACATGGAAAGTTGCCTTCCTAGTGCCAATTACTTCTTTAAGAAGAGTAAGTGAAATCCGAGCCTTTACTCTTGAGGAACCTTTCTTCCAAGTACACAAGCATAACGTTGTACTAAGAACAAATCCAAAGTTTCTACCAAAAGTTGTATCACCATTTCATACTAATCAAACAGTGGAACTGGAAGTCTTCTTTCCACAGCCAGATTCTGTGGCAGAAAGAGCTCTACATACATTGGACATCAAAAGAGCTTTAATGTACTATATGGACAGAACTGAACTATTTAGAAAGACTAAACAACTATTTGTAGCTTTCCAGCAACCACATACAGGCAATCCTATATAAAAACAAGGTTTAGCTAGATGGATTGTAAGATGCATCCAAACATGCTATATCAAAGCAAAAAGACAGCTTTTAACGACTCCCAAAGCACATTCTACAAGAAAGAAAGGTGCAACAATGGCTTTTTAGAGAATATACCAATGGCTGAAATATGTAAAGCAGCTACATGGTCAACACCACATACATTCACCAAACACTACTGTGTAGACGTATTATCACAACAAGCCACAGTAGGTCAAGCTGTTCTAAGAACATTATTTCAAACACTCTCAACTCCTACAGGCTAGCCACCGCTATTTTTTGGGAGGACAAACTGCTTTGTAGTCTATGCACAGCATGTGTATCTGCAGTTACACATGCCATTGAACGGAAAATGTCACTTACCCAGTATACATTTGTTCGTGGCATGTTCTGTTGCAGATTCACATGCACCCTTCCTCCTCCCCGGAAGCCTGCAGTTGTTTAGATTAACACATTTGTATATACATTTACATTTGTATGGACATCCCTTACTTTATACCTATATACTCTATCACTCCTTTCTTTACCCTCTGCGGGAAAACAATCTAACAATGGAGTCGATTCCCAGGCACAGTGGAACCGAAGAGGAGTCACTCGATCCAGTGACTCAAAAAGACTTCTTCGAAGAAAAACAACTTGTAACACTCCGAGCCCAACACTAGATGTTGGAATCCATCTGCACAGCATGAGAATCTGCAGCAGAACATGCCACGAACAGATGAACACTGGGTGTAAGTGACATTTTCCGTGTGTGTGTGTGTGTAGATGTATGTATGCACATATGTGTGTGTATATATACTTGGTAGTTTTTAGGTGTTGATTCTTCCCTCCTGCGTCAGTAGATGTGTATTTTACGCATCTTGATGATGTTTTTAGTATATTTACTACTTTTCCTGGAGCTAAAGTACTTCATATACCAAATGGTTTGTCTTGTTCTCTCAACGCCTTCGCTGCCAGGCCTTTTCCCCCTCAGGTGCCAGGCTTTTTTTTGGCTATTTGGGGTAGTTCGCCGTAAGGCCCTCATAACTTTTTGTCCACATAAGCTACCTATGCCAAATTTGCATCCTATTTTTCCAACATCCTAGGGATTCTAGAGGTACCCAGAGTTTGTGGGTTCCCCTGGAGGAGACCAAGAAATTAGCCAAAATATAGCGAAAATGTTGTTTAAAAAAAGAAAATTGAAAAAGGGCTGCAGAAGGCGGCTTGTGGTTTTTTTCCCCTGATAATGGCATCAACAAAGGGGTTTGCGGTGCTAAAATCACCATCTTCACAGCTTTCAGGAACAGGCAGACTTGAATCAGAAAACCACATTTTTCAACAAAAGTTTGACATTTTATTGGGATGTACCCCATATTTACTATTTATTTGTGCTTTCAGCCTCCTTCCAGTTAGTGCCAGAAATTAGTGTAGAACCAATGCTGGATCCTGGACAGCTAAACATTTCGTTAAAGTAGACATAATTCTGAATTCAGCAAGGGGTCATTTGTGTAGATCCTTCAAAGTTTTCCTACAGAAAGTAATAGCTAAAATAAAAATATATTGAAATTGAGGTGAAAGAAAGCCATTTCTGTCCACATTGTCTTCCATACCTTTTTCCAGCTATGGCAGATTTTTTAAAGCAATATACCGTTATGTCTGCTGGACTCTTTTGGTTGCTGGGATATATATAGCTTTTAGGTTCATCAAGAACCCTAGGTACCCAGAGCCAATAAAAGAGCTGCACCTTGCAATGGGTTTTCATTGTATACCGGGTATACAGCAATTAATTTAGGGAAATATAAAGAGTGAAAAATAGGTATCAAGGAAACCTTTCTATTTCTAAAATGGGCACAAAATAAGGTGTTGAGAAGCAGTGGTTATTTGCACATCTCTGAATTCCGGGGTCCACATACTAGCGTGTGCATTACAGGGTATTTCTCAAATAGACTTCTTTTTTACACACTATCTTATATTTGGAAGGAAAAAATGTAGAGGAAAACAAGGGACAATAACACTACTATTCTGTGTTCCCCCAAGTCTCCCGATAAAAATGGTACTTCACTTGCATGGGTAGGCCTAATGCCCAGGACAGGAAGCGCAACATGGATATATCACATTTTTACATTGAAATCGGATGTGTTTTTTGGAAAGTGCCTACCTGTGGAATTTGGCCTCTAGCTCAGCTGGCACCTAGGGAAACTTACCAAACCTATACATTTTATTAAAACTAGACACCTAGGGGAATCAAAGATGGGGTGACTTGTGGGCCTCTCACCAGGTTCTGTTACCCAGAATCCTTTGCAAACCTCAACATTTGGCAAAAAAAAACAACAACACTTTTTCCTCACATTTCGGTTACAGAAAGTTCTGGAATCTGCGAGGAGCCACATATTTCCTTCCACCCAGTGTTCCCCCAAGTCTCCCGATAACAATGGTACCTCACTTGTGTGGGTAGGCCAAATACCCGCGACTGGAAATGCCCCAAAACACAACGTGGACACATCACATTTTCCCAGAGAAAACACACCTGTTTTTTGCAAAGTGCCTATCTGTGGATTTTGGCCTCTAGCTCAGCCGGCACCTAGGAAAACCTAGCAAGCCTGGACATTTCTGAAAACTAGACACCTAGGGGAACCCAGGATGGGGTAAGTTGTGTTGTTCTCACCAGGTTCTGTTACCCAGAATCCTTAGCAAACCTCAAAATGTGGCCAAAAAAACACTTTTTTGACACATTTTGGTGCTGCAAAGTTCTGGAATCTGAGGTAAGCCAAAAACATCCATCTACCCAGTGTTCCACCAGGTCTCACAATAAAAATGGTACCTCACTTGTGTGGGTAGGCCTAGTGCCCAAGAAAAGAAATGCCCAAAACACTATGTGGACACATCCAAAATATCAAATACAAAACTACCTGTTTTTGCAGGGGGGGGCGCACCTGTGTTTTGGTGTTGGGCTCAGCAGCCATCTAGGGAAACCTACCAAACCCAAACATTTCTGAAAACTAGACACCTGAGGGAGTCCAGGGAGGTGTGACTTACGGGGATCCCCCAGTGTTTTCTTACCCAGAATCCTCAGCAAACCTCAGATTTAGCTTTAAAAAATCATATTTTTCCCACATTTCTGTGTGGGATCACCACACCAGCACAAATGTCCTACCACCCAATGTTCCCCTCAGTCTCCCGGTAAAAATGATAACTCACTTGTGTAGGTGGGCCAAGTGCCTGTGACAGGGAAGAGCTAAAAACATGTTGAAAATGGGGGGGAACTAAAGCGGGTCCAAAGGGCAGTTTGGAAAAAAACAAAACATTTTTAGGCTGACTAGTGGGGCACAATTGTTATGGGTATAGATGAGACAATGCTGAATGGTAGGCATTTTGTGGATTCCTGCAGATTCCGGCAGGTTCCATCACAAAAATGTGGGAAAAATGTGTGAAGCACACCACCCTGGACTCACCCGGATGTTTAGCTTTCAGATGTGTCTAGGTCTTGTAGATTTTTCTAGATGGCAGCATTCCAAAGTCCAAAAAGTGCAGCCCTCACTATTACAAGTAGGACGATTTTGAGAGTTAGACAAGCTCTCATGGCCCAGATGTAAAACCAAAACCCAAACTAATCAAATGTCCGCTTGCTTGCCACTGCGATAAGATGTTATAGTGCGCAGGGGGAGAGCTGAAAGACTGTTACCCCCTTCATTTGGTCTGGTGGCATAAACATGCCCATACTGGTTGGTAGCCATCAGCACACTATTTTTATTTTTTTATTTAATTGCCTGGCATTTGCCTGATGGGCCTTATGAAAACAGGAATGGCCTAAAATAAATGTGCCCCCCCACCTCCCCCCCCAAATGGGACCGACCCTTGCCTAAGGGGGTCGCTCCCCGTGTGTGAAATTGCCACAAAAAAAATCCCTGGTGTCCAGTAGTTTCTGCCCTCGTCGGGGGCAGATTGGCCTAAGAAAAATAGGCTTGTCTGCCCCCAAGGTGGGCAGAAATGACCTAAAATAAAAATTTCCCCCCCAGGGGAACAACCCTTGCCTAAGGGGTCGCTCCCCAGCTATTTAAAAAAAAACAAAAAAAAAAAAACTGGTACCTAGTGGTTTCTGCCCCCCTTGGGGGCACATCAGCCGTTATTAAGGCAGATATGGCCTAAAATAAATTTGGCCCACAGAAGCGACTCTTGCCTAAGGGATATCTTCCCTTTTTTTAAATTTTAAAAAAAAAAACATCCTTGGTTTGTAGTGGTTTCTGCACCCCTTGGGGCAGATTGGCCCAATAAAAATATGCAGGTCTTGCCCCAAGTGTGGGCCACCATTATAAATCTAAACCCCCCAAAAAATCTGTGGTGTCTAGTGGCTTCTGTTTCCTTCTGCAGGGCTGACCTTCACATCACCGTCGACCAACTCCTGCATCCTGGACTCTTCTGTGACTTCTGTACTTGGTTCCCCTTCTTCCACAGGACTTCTTTTTCAGGAATCCAGCGCTGGTTTCGTGCACTCTTATCTGTGTGTTGCATTTTCTTTTTTTCCTTCCTTTTGGTTGTTTTGGGGAAAATCCACTAACTTACTTCTTTTCTCCTGGCCTCTTATTGGGGCACCTGTGGTACTTATCCTTGGTGTTTTCTAGTACCCCCAGCTTCCCTTTGCACATTCCTTTTACCTAGGTGAGGGTCCTGTGTTTGCGTTCCATTTTTTAGTATATGGTTTGGGCTCCCCCTAGGGTCACTATCGTCCAACTGCATTTGCACTGTTTTCTATCACTTTCTATGCCTATTTTTGGTAACTAGTGTATATATTTAGTGTGTTACTTACCTCCTATTGAAAGGTTGCCTTTCTAGTACTTTTTGGTATTGTGTCACTAAAGTAAAGTACCTTTATTTTGTAACACTGAGTATTTTCTTTCATGTGTGTAAGTGCTCTATGACTACAGTGGTATTGCATGAGCTTTGCATGTTTTCTAGATAAGCATTGGGTGCTCATCCACAGCTACCTCGAGAGAGCCTGGCTTTTAGACACTGTCTACACTACACTAATAGGGGATACCTGGTATAAGGTGTAAGTACCTTAGGTACTCATCACACACCAGGCCAGCTCCCTTCACAGGTAAGACTGAGTTTGGGTCTGTCGGACCCAGGGGAACTAGATGCTAGTTAGTGTTAAACACTAGAACACTGTTAACTTTAAATTCGAGTCAAAGTGGACTCTCAATACTCGGAGAGCTAGTGGGTCATACCCTGGATGTTACTATTAGACCTGACAGCCTTAGTGTGGCCTTCCCGCCCACCTTTTTGCCTACCTCCTCCACTTTTCTGGCCTCGTTTTTGCTGTCTTTAGGGTTCTGTGCACTTTTTTTTTTTCTCTGAAAGTGCTTGTGCTCTCTCTCCCCTAAATCATGGTCACTGTGGCTTAGCTCCAATTGGCTTGTTTAATTTACTTATAAGTCACTAGTAAAGTGCACTACATGTGCCCAGGGTCTGTAAATTAAATGCTACTTTTAGGCCTACAGTTGTTGCGTAGGCTCTTATTATTCTAATTAGGCTACTGGATTTCGAGTGGCAGAATCGCCTGTGGCGTGGGAGACTCAGTCTAACCCACTACAGGTGACACCTGTCGCTCCAGTCCGGGGCCAGCTCCGGCTAACTAACAGTGCCTCATCTCTACCCAAGGGGAGGGATGATTTGGCATCCGAGCACATGAAATAACTGGTTTCTCAGCGAAGCCGTGGTCACTCAGGTCTCATCCGTTTCTCTCCGTTACATTAGCCTCACATACACAATGACAAACAGAGGCAGTATATTTTTCATTAATACTTTAATAAAGCGACTGCATCTTAGATAGCAGTGCGTGGACTGCAATAACCAGGACAATACAGCATGACAAGATTAAAATTGTGACAAGGAGAGTAAAACATAAAAATAATGCTTCCATATTGTCACGAGAGTCAACAGACTAATTCCTACCTAGGCTATGATAGAGCACAGCATGTTAAGCTCTAATTCTGCCCTTCAGGTTCCCCTTGGAAGACATCCCTCATATCTGAGCAAAGGCCTGAAGTCTGCAAAACAGCTGTAGCAAAGCATTCAGCAATCAGCATACAGTCGTGGTTCTCTGGCTGGAATCTCCCTCTAACGTGTAAGGGACAGGAAAGTATTTTTTCATAATAAAACAGCTGCTGTTCTAAGAAAATGTCCCTACGTAAGGATGTGTGTTTTCTATGAATGTCAGAGAATAAACTTATACCACGTTCACCTGCAACCTATCTTGCTGTAGCCTTGAAAGAAGCACAGCGTGAGCAAGAATGTCTTGCTTGAGAAGAGAATGCTGGACTAGGCAAAAACAGTCAGATAGAGAAAAAATAAAACAAAACCGTAAAAGTGGCTACTGTAACAATAATAAAGCAAAGCCGAATAAAATACATCTAGGTTAAAGTGCACAGTGGCAGGCCTAGTATATTAAAATAACGTTCATGGATCTATAACTAAAATGGCTACACAACACAGTAGTGATTGTTCCACCCACTGAAATAGCCCTCTAGCCATGTTGCAGGCCTGCCATTGTAGAGGCGGTCTGTGCAGTTTCACACTGCCATGTCCACCTGACAAAATAGCCCTTTTGCCAGGCTCAAACCTTCCTTTTTTCTAAATATATGTCACACCTAAGGTAGGCCCTGTTCAACCCTGAGGGTAGGGTGCCATGTATTTAAAAGGCAAGGGCACGTACTTTTCTGTTTTACATGTCTTGGTAGTGAAGAACTCACAAAGTCATTTATCAGTACAGCAATGGCTATATCTCCAATAGGATAACATTGGAATTATCTTACTACATCTTATAAGTGTAATTCACAATCTAGACAATGTCTGTTTTTTGACTTTGGAGTCTCTGCACTCACAATTTAAAATCACAATTTATGGTGAAGTCATATTTTGAATTGCAGTTCTGGAAATGCCACTTTTAGAAAGTTGGCATTTTTCTTACTCTAGTCATTTGCTGCCTTCTGCCTGTCTCTGAATACATGTCTGGGGTGAGTGACAGCTGGCCTTTGTGCATTCCTTACAGACAGCCACACACAAGGGGAGCTTAGGTGTGACTGATGGGCTACCTACAGCCTGATGGACCATCCTGGGCTGGTTGAGAGGGAGTAGCTGACACACCTGAATTGTCTGTGTAATGTCCCCACACAAAAGTCTACATACCCCCCGCTCTCAGTCTGGAGCCAGGGCAGGAAAGGAAGAGCTCTGTGCACTTCAAAGAACTGTCTTTGAAGTCTTCCCCACTTCATAGACACAACTTGTTATAAGCACTGGATCTCTGACACCACCACTTGAGTACACTTGTGGACCTGTGGATACTAAAGGATTGCTGTGCTGCAGCAAGTACTGCTACTCTGCTGGACTCCTGCTGTGCTCTGCTTACCTGCTGCCCTCCACGCCTGAGAGTGAGAAGGACTGGACCTTAATCTTCCAGACCCAAAGTGACTCCAAGGGCTTTCTGCCTTGCCTTCTGTTTTCTGAAGTCTCAGGGGCACGGAACACTTCCAGCTCACCTACTACAGCACCTGGACTCTGCCAGTTGTGAGTGTTACGCTACCAAGTGGTGACAATTCAGTCCTGGGCCCTTGGAAGTAGGTATAAAGTGCTGTACCAATAAGAACCAACTCATTGCCACCACTGCACAGATGAGAAACAGTGCATCGTCTCCATTGAGTGGATAGGAGTCAGCGCATCACTTCCCTAGTGCAGATCAACCTTGGTGCATCCCTTTCAGAACTGATGTATCTCAGACCCGATGCATCGCCACTGCTACTTGGAGAAAATGGACATATCTTTGCTACTGTGTGGGAAGGACCGGCACATCGACTTCACTGGGAAATCAATGCTCACCCATTGCTTCAGCCTGCTCCCCATGTCTTAATCCACGACCAAGATTAAGGTACTTTTGTTCAGCGGGTTTAAGTAAGTTACTGTTTCCAGCCTCGTCACAGTTGGCCTAAACTCTTGACTTTGTCCTGGTCCGGTGCGCCCAGCTATCCCCAATAGGCGCTTCTTGTTTCAAAACACTATTTCACAGTTTGTAATTCATACCTCAAGTTCTACTCATAAGATTTGTGTCATTTTGGTCTTATTTATTAAAAAAGTCTTGTTTTCCAACCGGGTGTGGTATCTTTTTGTGTGGCGTTCTCAGTGTTTTACTGTTTGAGGTGTTGAACAAACACTTTACACATTGCCTCTTACTTTAAGCTGGACTGCTCTAGGTAAAGCTACCAGAAGGTGAGTACAGATGAACCTAGGGTGTGTTTTTGACTTACTCTGACTAGGATTGTGGTTCCTGCTTGGACAGGGTGCATATCTGTGCCAACCAGAAACCAAATTTCTAATAGTTAGCAGTAGTGAATAGGGAATAACCACATCACTAACACACGGAGGAAGTGGGGCAGGGAATCACCAATGAAACACCAGAGCCCTGACCTCAGGGGGAACTGTGATTGTCATATTTTTCCTTTTGGTTGGTAGCGGTGACTGCTCGTAAATGCTTATTTTGAGAGTCAAGTGCAAAAAAGCACTTGGCCACGTTACTCATAATCCATAGTAAGTCCGGACCTGGAACATCAGGAGTAAAAGGCCTCAACCCCCACAGTAGGGCCCAGTAACTGTTGCTTTTCCTTTGGCCCTCTGAAAGGAGTTATAAACAAAAAGGACAAGGTTGCTGGCACTCCAAGTCTCTGACCCTCTCAGGGTCTAAGTTATGGACTCAGTCCAGGTTGTTGTCCTTTGGTAAGTCTAATATGAAGTTGAATGCCAAGCGCTTGTGCAATGCTAAGCAGTCCAACCGGGAGTCCTTTCTCTCACCCTTTAGAGAAAAATTGCACAGTCTGCATTGTAGGGTCCAGACTTTGCATCAATTGTCAAACTCTGACCCAATGTTTCTGACTCCTCCATCAGGAGCTGATGTGCACTAAATTTCCTTGGCTATTGTGGAATTCGCAACACGTAGAGACTTCAAGGAGGCAATACTGCAACAGTTTTGATGATTCTGTTTCCCTCTGGACTGGCTTGAAGCTCCATGAATTTATCAGGCCCCACAATCAGATTTCTAGTGGGACCTGCTGTACCGTTGACAGGCTCAATTTAGCCTCCACCCAGCTTCATGCTGGCAGCAGGGCACATCTCCACACCTTTTTCAGAGTCCGTGCCAGTTCAGTGGTTTCTTTTACCTCAGAGGTTCAAATCCCAAATTTGTCTCCAATTCCCTTTTTTATCCAGAGATGAGTGTGGCTGTTTCTTTCTCGGCATGTATCTCTTTATCAGCGCACTAACGCATAGTCCTTGGTGTAAGAGGATTCCCCTGCGCCTTTGCCTCAACACTGGTATTTTCAACAGCTTGAGGCAATGTTTGAATGGGATTCAGATGTGATACATGATTTGCCTTAGAATGTTCCACGTTGCAAATAATTTGAAGGTGGCCATAATTTTACTACCCTCTTATTGGGATGATGTTGGTATGTATTTAGCTGCTTAAAATGCTAGGGGCCTCACCTGAAATGGAACTGAAGTCCACTTTGGGTCCCTCTGTCGAAGGTTGCACCTTTGGGGCCCAAGAAGCACAGAGGTATTGGAACTACAATTGCTAACTGTTGAAACCAAAGCAAGCTGAAAGAGCTTGAAACCAGGCCCTTTGAGTCTGATTTAAAGCCTTTGCTGGCCTTCATTGCAAATGCCCTGATTGAGGCTTTGACAGAAGTGTGGTTGAAACCATGTTCAAGGTGAAGCTGTCCCATTGCTAGGCACAATAGACCTGTTCAGGCAGATCTCAGGACTTCCCCCTCTCCCTTTCTCCGTATAGCCTTGTAGGCAAGGCTTTAGTCAGAATGGTAAATCCTAATGCTTTCCCAAATTCCCAGCCAAACAGAGAATCAGAGTAGATTGACTAATTTAGAGGGTTTTCTTATCAGCCAGTGTGGCTGTGAGGACTCTCATAGCTGTTTGTTTGGAAGATACATTTAAGTCCTATGCGATATGGTGTGCTCATTCTGCCTACCTATGAAATGCCTTCACTCACTGTCCCTAGTGGAGGATGTGGCCATCTACATTTTGGTGGCCGATCTGAGCACAGACTGCGTTGGCCATGCTATGAGCACTAACATGGTGATTCAGTGTAATGCCTGGGTGCATGTGGGAAGAGTATGCCCAGACTTTGGTCCAGTGCTCACTGCGCCACTGGATTCAAGGTAGCCTAGCTGATGAAGGGTGATACTGTGAAACCGGTCCTAGGATGCTAATTTCCGGTCCAAGGAGGACCTGGCTTTGTAGTTCGGGCTGGACTGTTCCCATGAGGAACAGGATCAAGACGGATTTGCATACAGCTTGGTCCAAACTGGGGTGGCATGGTGGGCAAACAAACGATGGATTAAACCCAGATCTTTGTGACTGGTGGTGAATGTTGGCATTGTTAAGCGTTCCGTCCATCATCTGTTCTTTTTGCATTGGGTGCATGCTACAGGCATTTCTAGGGATGTGCAGGCTGACAAGGCATATTCACCAGTTCAAAGATACCCATGCTATATCCTGCTCCTTGGGCCTACTGTCTCTGGCCAATTGGTTTTACCAGTTATACCTTCCTTCTTGCCAGAAGCAGTCATCTCATCTTGTTTAACTGCTCGGTAGGACATGGTTGTGATAGAGGCCATGACAACCAGCAATGGCGTTCCTCCTCTTTTTCGTCACTTGCCACAACTATTAGGGGCAGAATAATTTTTGTCTGTCTGGGAAGTGTGCTGTTACAATAGTGGATCCTGCAAGTTGTTCAACATGGCTAAGCCCTTCATTTTCAGTCCACTCATTCTTGATTCTCCTGCTTTTGCATAAACCGCAGCAGATCCTGCCTCTGTCCTTATCAAATTGATTGTCGTTGCTGACCAAAGAGGCCATAGAGAGTCCCCAAGGCTCAGAGTTGCAAGGGGTCTACGCCCAATATTTCTTGGTGCCAAAGAAAGATGGTGGATTTAGGCTCTTTGTTCTAAACCATGTGGCTAAATAGTGTCCTTGGAAGGGTACTTGAATGTACCCGTCCTGCAGTCAGACAGGTTCTTCTGCTTTGTTGTAGGGTTGGAAAACTTTCAGTTGACTGTCCTGCCCTTCTGCCACACCTTAACCATCCGGGTGTCTGTGAGGGCGAAGTTGGTGATCACAGATGATCTTCGCACATCAGGGTTATGTGTATTCCCGTACCTTGCTGACTGACTTCTGAAAATGGATTCACCTCAGTCATTTGTGGGCCCTTTGCAAACGATTGCCTCCCTGCTGTCCTAACTGCGGTTCAGTCAACAAGCTTAAATTCTGTCTTCAGCTTGTGTGGAAGATTCCCTTTATAGAGGTTGTCTTGGATATAATGGCAAACAAAGCCTTTCTGCCCTTGCAGCAAGTCTTTAACATTCAGGATATGTCTCAGGATTACTCTTGTGGCGTTGGCTGTTATAAAACTTTGTATTTTCCTGGCCTCATGCATCCTGCTATTGGCACATGTGGGCTCTGCAGTGTAACCTCTGCATTCAGTGGGCTTAGCACTACAGATGTCTCTTGGACAACATGTGTGTTTTTGAAGAAGTAGCTGGATCCTTAGGTGGGACCTTGAGTTGCTTCTGAATCATGCAAATGTGACTTGCAATATTTCGCTTTTCTTCTCCTTCCTTGAGCTGACTGATGCTTCATCTTTGGGTTTAGGGGAGGCACTTGGGAGAGGTGGAGATCAGAGGCCTTTGGTCTCCAGTGGAGAAGAGGCATCATATCGGTCTCCTGGATTTACGCACCATTTAGTTGGCTTTGAGGGCCTTCTTGCCATTCATCAAGCCTTTCCAAGTCCTGATGGACAACATGACCACATTGTAGTACTGCAACTATTAGAGTGGCTTGGGATCAAGGTTACTGTCCAGGACCCAGTTTTTATCAACAACAGAGCAAGCAGACTTAGTAGGCACAATCTGGTAAACATGCAGCGTGCACATTTGGATGTAGTTTAGGATGCCTTCATCCTGTGAGAGGTGTACCTTTGATAGACCTTTTCACCATTGTTGAGAATGCTTACTGATGCATGTTTTATTCCCTGTTGTTCCTACCATGTGGCTCCTTGGTAGGCATGTTCTACTTTTAGTGGGATTTTATTCTTTTGTGTTTCTCTCATCCTCTTTTGCTGCTTCCCTGAATTCTGAGGAATGTGATGATTAACCTCAACCTGGGCTCAGAGAGTTTGATGCACCTAGCTGCTGAACTTGACAGTTCACCCGCCGCTCTGCCGAACTCTTTGGGAGGACCTCCTGTCCAAGCAACAGGGTTCTTCATCTTGTTCTCCACAGCTTACACCTCTATGTGTAGAGATTGAGCAGCATCAGATGAGCGGTTTTGACCTGCCTTAAAGGTTGTAATCCTGGCTGCTTGCTACCAATCCACCAAATCGATCCATTCTGGCTGATGAGCAAAGTTTGTGGTTCGAGGACTGTTTGGTCGATCAATCTGTGGCAAAGCTTTCTGATGTACGTCTATTAATTCTGCCTTTAGCTTGGCAAGGCTGTTTGCGTGGCCCATAGTCAAATAACCAAAACAGCTACATCTTCCTTTCTTCAGCCCTCTTTTTTTTATCATCTCTTGTGATGCATTTCGTTTTAAGGGCTTACATATGTGATTACTCATGCACCTTTTGTTATGCCACAGTGGGACCCTAACTTGGTTTTTATATTCTTGATATGCACGCCTGTTGAATGTATGCACAGTTGTTCATTGAGATTGCAGAGCCTTCAGACTGTTTCTCTTAATACAATTGTTTCTGCATCATTGAACTACAGGAGCTGTCTGAATAACTGACCTATACCACCTTCGTAGGACCATAGGTGTCGTGGATCTGGACCTCAGTCATGCTGCAAAACGTGCCCTCACACTTCACCAGGAGTTACTGCCTTGACTTTCAGTTGTACAGGACGGTCCATTTTGCCCACTCGGTCCTGTAAGACCTCCTTGTCAAGGATTCCGCCCATCACTTCTTTGTTTACTTCAGGGCGACGCCTGTGCACAGGCATGGGTCCTGTGCTCACTGTGGCTTAGGAACCAAACTGTAATTGATGGAAGAGGCCCAAATATGCAGAAACAGTTCTTAGGTTGATGGACTTCTGGTTCATAGAGGAGCTTGCTTGGCAGTTTGAACTCGGCTGTTCCTGTTGGAGCAGAACCAAGACTAATTTGCATATGGCTGGGTCTGATCTGCAGTAGAACAATGGCTAAAATAATGACTAGTTTGCTGTCTTATATTACTAGTGACTGACATTAATTCAAGCTTTCACCCGATTACTGGTTCGTTTACATTAGGCTCTGGTGGCTGAGGGACTAGTGCTGAATTGGCCAGAATTCAAAAGGCTACTTTGGGTAGGGAGGAGGAGTTGTATGGCATTGCTAAAGCATGTCCCCAAGGAGCAGTGAGTGTGATGTAGTGCCTACAGCTGGTGCCCGGAGTCTTCTAGAGATGTGCCCAGTGGGCTTTAGGCTCAAGATCACTGTGTGTAGGATGTGGCCCAAAAAACATATCCTACGCGCAGGACTACATCTGCTGTTAAAGCTATGCTCTGCCGTTTTGTGTCTGTGTGTTTTGGGGTGAGGAACTTTGGGAATTAAATTCAAGGCAGAGTTGAATGCCACACACCATACTCTGTGCAAAATGTTGCAGCCTGTGGTGGTTATTTTAGTCACAACAGAACCAAAAAAAACACTGGGGAGTAAAACGTTGTTAAGAGTAAGTGATGGTAGTTTATTCAGAATGCAAAAATAGGTTATAAAAAATAATGTATAAATGCCCATATGAAAACATTTCGCCTGAATTGTATTGAAAATCTGTTCAGGACGCAACTAAAGACTTGGTTATTTAGTTATTGAGTGCTATTCTGAAGGTCCTCATTTGCCCCTCGTGCCGGTACTCCTGTTTTGCAGCTGTGCGCTTTGTAAGTCTTATTGTGTTGTTAAAGTTACGATCAAGTACCTAAAATCCATTGAAATGCATGTTATTGTGAGCTGTACAAACATAGCACTCCACCAGTGCACTGCTCGTTACCTTGCATGTCACAGATTAATTTACAAGTGACTTCAATGACATCACCTATCAAATTACCATTGCCATCATCATTGGCATAACTTAAGGTGCAGATTATTGCTTGTTAACGTGTGTTGATAGGCAAAGTAAAAGTAGCCTTCTTTTAATGCGCATTCATGGCAAGTGGCCTAAGGCATGGAGGATTAAAGGTCATGGTTAGAGCGCTTGAATTCATGTCATCCACTTGTACTTATTCTGGACCACATTCCAGTCCATTGTTCCTGTGCTCACTGTAATACTCCACACAAGAACACCTTTTTGCATATTAGGCTTGGTACACTAGGAACTGACCAGCCAAACCTGCAAGCCCGGTGTCCTCTGAGCAGCAAACAAAAACACACACGTGGGCTAAGGCGATTTAGTCACTGATCTCAGGACCCAGGAAAAATGCTATAAACTAGTTTTGTTCTATACAAACCATAAACATGCATGCATGCATGCTTGCTCACCTACATAACTAGGTCTGCAATTCAGCAAGCTCGAGAGAATGTGTGAGTGTAGTAGCTTGCTTAAAGGCTAAGTCCTGCACCTGGTGTGAAGTGAGTGTAGCCAGAGGTTGAACCCTCTGGGTTCTGGGAGAACGCATTGAATTCAAGGCTTGGTCATCCCCAGAGCATGCATGCATGGCACAGCTGATAAAGGTCCCAGTGGGCCATTGGGGTGTGGACCTTAAAACGTAGTCTGGTCAAAGGCCATTATTTATGCTATAAGATGGCTGGCTTCCACCGAAGTCCATGCAGTGCACACAGTGCTGTGGGTGCTGAGCAACTTTCTTGATGTTGTTTGTCATTGGGGTTATTCTGTGGAATGTAACCAGTAATATCGTTGAAGTAATTCCTGATGTGTTACATGTGAGATCAGGAGCAATGCATTGGGAGATTTGTAGCTTTTTTGTTTTGCTATTTAGGGTAGTTTGCTCTTAGCCCCCTTAATTTTTTGTCCACATAAGGTATCCATGCCAATTTTGCATATTTTTTCTCCCAACATCCTGGGGATACTAAAGGTACTTGGAGTTTGTGAACTGAGAAGTTAGCCTAAATACAGCTACATTTAAAAATACATTTTTTGGGGGGGGAGAAAAATTGAGAAAAAAGTGCTGCAGAAGAAAGAGTCCGTTTTTTTTCCCTGCAAATAGAACCAACAAAGTGCTTGCGATGCTAAAATCACCATCTTCCTAACTTTCAGGAACAGGCAGACTTGAATCAGAAAACCACATTTTTCAACACAGTTTTGGCATTTTACTGAGGCACTATTTTTCCAAATTTTTTGTGCTTCAACCTCCTAGTTAGTGGTAGAAATGAGTGTTAAACCAATGGTTAAAGCTATACATTTCTGAATAGTAGACACAATTCGGAATTCAGCAAGGGCTTAATTGTGTAGATCCTTCAAGGTTTTCCTATAGAAAGTAACAGTTGAAATAGAAAAATATATATATTGAAATTGAGTTGAAAGAAACAGCCATTTGTGTCTGTTTTAATCTGTAACTTCTATCTATGGCAGATTTTTTAAAACAATACCATTACGTCCGCTTGACCCTTCTGGTTGCGGGGATATAAAGGGCTTGTAGGTTCACAAAAAACCCGATGTACCCAGAGCCAGTATCTGAGCTGCAGTTAGCAGTAGTTTTTCATTGTGTACTGGGTATACAGTAATTCACCTTGTAAAATATAAAGAGTGAAAAATAGGTTTCTGATGGATACATCTACCTGTGGATTCCTCACCCATTGAATACTCCCAATGTGCCAGCAGAAATCTTTTCTTTCTAGCTCTCCACGTCGACGAGAATGTCACAATGGAACGGCTCCGCACGCGACTCCATCTGACGTCATCGGAGCCATAAGAAGTCTTTGTAGGCGTGCTGACGTCCGTTCCCCTTTTTCCATGCCTTCGACGCTAACAGGTTTTCTACCTTTGTAGGTGGTTACACTGTTTTGAGGTTTGTTTCTGCAACAATGTCTCCCCTGAAGAAGTCGAGCTTTAAGCCTTGTATGGAGTGTGCTTGGTCGCATGTCAGTCACTGACCTTCACGAAAACTGCCTCTGGTGCTTAAGTTCGGACCGTGACGTTGGGGATGCTCATCTTGTCCGAGCATGAACCCGAAGGCACTTAAAGAAAGGGGGGCAAAGCTCTTCCTAGCAAAAGCTAAGAAGGAGAAGCGGAGCTGTCAAAGATCCATACCTCAGGAGGAGTTGTCGTCCCACAAATCTTCGAGATCGCACAAGAAGCGACGTTATGGTTCAATGTGTCGCTCATCCCAAGATACCAGCCCTCTGTCTTTGTCTCCGACTTCGAGAACTTGGCGCCGCTCATCTTGGGAAGTGAGTCCCACTCTATCTCTTCAGCCGAAGTCGCCTGAAGTGTCACCGGTGCCGTCTTTAGTTGAGATATCAGCGTCGCCCTCGAGTCCTGTGGCACACTTTTATCCTGTGTCCCCATCGGTTCAGGAGATGGAAGAACAGGTGACAGGTCAGGTCCAGCCTCTGCCAAGGGAGCAGGAATATTTAACCTTTCTGGCTCCAGGGACTGACCCTTCCAACCTCTTCAATGCTATGTATAGCATTTTTAATTGGGCAGTGGCCCCCTCTCGTGTGCCTGCAGGCCCCAAGGGTCCTTTTGACCTTTAATCTTGGATTCTCAGCAGCATATAGGCAGGCTCCACTCATGTCTTTTCTACCCACAACTTCATACCAGTGGACTGGATCGTCACAGAGGAAAACACCATCACCTTTGGAGATGACGGCACCACTGGCGTCGGGAAGATCTCGTCCAGCTTCAAGTCAATCTACTCCTGCTCTGAGTAAGGTTGCGGCGCTGGCACAGTCTTTACCGGCGCCACAACAGTGTTCCTCGGCATTGGTACATTCTCTATCAACGCCTGAAATTCAGGCTGAGATCTAGGAGGGAAGCCTTTAAGCTCTTGGAAGAGCAGCAGTGGTTGGAGGAACCGCAGGAACTTGAGGAAGGAGAAATTAATTTGCCTCCCCATGACTTGGAAGGAATTAAGGGAGTGAGTGGGTTAGAGAGATCCCCTGAGTGGGAATTGTTATCCCCTGGTGGTATACCCCATCCTGAGGTTACATCATATCATGGGGTAATTAGGAAGGCAGCAGAACTTTTACACTTGATCCTGTTTACTACATAATTGAAGTCTAATATTTTGACTGATGTTCTCCATTCTTCCTCTGCGTCATCGGAACCCCTGCTACCATTTAATGTGGCATTGTCGGAGCAGATTTTGGATTTTACTTCTCCAGTTTCTAAGTCCATCGCCAGGAGATATAGAGTTGCACCAGGTGACCCGCAGTTTGAGTCAGCATCCAACACCTGAAAGCCTGGTAGTGCAAGCTTCATGTTCATCAAGGTCTGCACCTGGTTCCTTCTCTAAAACTCCTGCAGATGGGGAGCGGATAGGGGGAGATGGTGCAATCAGCAAAAAAGATATTTCAGTCAGGGAGTATGAGTCTGAAATCAGTAAATGTTAGATGTCTAGTGGGCAGGTACATTCATCAGACTCATGGGTGTTAATCATTGTAGGAAATGGGTATGCTGTTCCTTTTCAGCCGTTTCCCCCTCTCATCCCTCCCCAACATTGTTTTTGTTCAGAGGATCACCAGCTGTTGATTCAGCAGGAGGTACAAAATCTGCTGTTAAAGGGTGCAGTGGAGCTGGTTCCAGAGCAGGAAAGGAGTCAGGGATGTTATTCAAGGTATTTCCTGATCCCCAAGAAGAATGGTTGTTTGAGGGCCCATCCAAGGCCTAAGGATTTTGAGCTGGTACCTCAAACATGAGAATTTCAAAATGCTGACTCTAGCTCAGGTGCTTCTAGCGCTGGACATGGAAGACTGGATGGTTTCTGTTGACTTGCAGGATGTGTATTTTCACAACCCCCATTCTGAAGTAGCACAGGAAGTATCTCCGGTTCATGGTAGGGTCTCAGCACTACCAGTTTGCAGTCCTTCCTTTTGGTCTTACTTCCTCACCTCGATTCTTCACAAAGGTGATGGTAGTGGTTGCAGTGCATCTCAGAAGGAAGGGAATACCTATATTCACTTACCTGGCAATTGATTGTTCAAAGCCAAGTCCCCCAGAGTTAGTACTGTACCATATGCAAGTGACAACCCAGTTGTTGTTCAAACTGTTTTTTTTGTTCACCGTGCCCAAATCTCACATGTAGTCCTTTGTGCGCCTCCTGTTCATAGGGGTAGTACTGGACACAACATTGAATCATGCCTACCCCCTCCTCAGAGGATTCAGGGCATTCAGGCTATGATTCCAATATTTCAAAATGGAGCAGCAGTTCCGGTCCTAAAGGTCCTACGCCTTCTTGGTCTGTTTGCTAACTGTAATCTGCTGGTCACTCATGCGCATTTGCACATGAGGGCTCTCCAGTGGTGCCTCTGCAAGCAATGGTTTCAACACAACGGAGATCTCTAGGAGTCTAAAACAATCTCCAGAGACACCACAGCTGATCTTTGATGGTTGAGTGTGGATGACAACCTATCGCAAGGAAGGCCGTTTTGTCTTCCATCTCCAGTGACCACAGTTATCACAGATGCTTCCACTCTAGGGTGGGCAGCGCATCTGTGGGGCCTGGAGATCAAGGGTCTTTTTCATCTCCAGTGAGACAGGTGTTTCACATCAGTTTGTTGGAGTTATGAGTGATACATCTGGCTCTTAAAGCCCTCCTCCCGTCCAGTCGCGGTCAGTCGGTTCAAGTCTTGACAGACAACACTACTGCGATGTGGTACATCAACAAACAAGGAAGAGTAGGTTTGTACCTTCTCTGCAGAGAGGCTCTACGACTCTGGTCCTGGAGGCTGGATTTGCATAGTATCAAACCATTTAGCCGGAGTTCTCAAAGTACGTGCGAACAGTCTCAGCCAGCCCTTTCAGCCAACCACAAGTGGCGTCTCCATCCAGAGGTGGTTCTTTACGTCTTCGAGCTCTGGGGGATGCCTCAGATAGACCTGTTTGCCACTCACGAGAACGAGCACTGCCTGTCGTTCTGCATCCTCCCATATCCGATGCAGGGAGCATAGGGGGACACATTTCAGACGAGCTGAAGCAACCGGCTGCTTTATGCGTTTCCTACCATACCCTTGATTCTGCGGGTTCTGAGGAAGATACGCCAAGACCTGGCCCAAGTCATATTTATAGCCCAGAATTGGCCAAGAAGGGTGTGGTACACAGACCTCCTTCAGCTCTCACTGTGCCCTCCACTCCGTCTTCCTCACAGGGCAGACCTCCTCTCGCAGTTGCTGGGGCAGGTTCTATACCGCCACCTCCAGAGCCTGCACCTACATGCCTGGAGATTTAACAGGCCAATCTGAATTCTTATTCTCTCTCCCCAGAAGTGGTGGATGTTATTTTATCAGCCAGGCAACACTCCACCAACAACAAAACTGTCTATGCTGGTAGATGGGCCAAGTTTGTTAAATGGTGTGAGGAGAGAGACATTGATCCTTTAAAGGCCCATTTGTCTAGTGTTTTAAAAAAAAGACTGTCATTTGGCGCAGCAAGGATGCAACAGTGAAGGGTTATCTGTCTGCACTGTCGGCATTTAATTGTTTACTTGCGCAACCTTCTTTATTTAAGTCCCCTATAGTACTAAGGTTTCTTAAGGGTTTGACTAATAGGTTTCCTCCCACTCCGTTTATAATGCCTCAGTGGGATTTAAATTTAGTTTTAACATACCTGATGGATACGCCGTTTGAACCATTACAAGGTTGCCAGTTGAGGCTCCTTACGTTTAAAACTGTTTTTCTTATAGTGATCCCATCAGAGTGCGGGACTACTTTGGGATTCTGTTCAAAAGGTGAGGAATTCACAGTTAGATGTATCCATCAGAACAAGTTACTTTCCGTCTGTAACGTTTTTTCTGGTGGATACAGTATCTACTTGTGGATTCCTCATGGTCCCACCCGCCTCCCCATTACCTGTCTGGTTATGCCAATAATGAAATTGTTTGTATATATTGTATCTGTTTTTTTCTGGAAAATTCTGTATTCCGAATATATGTTTATATAAGGAGGTATTTATATAAAATGCGCGTATTGAGTTCGCAAGCGGTGCTTGGTATGTTGGTGTTCACCCGTACGCTTCGAAGGCACTGTAAAAAAAAAAAAAAAAAAAAAAGTGGGTGAAACTGATGTCAGCCCGCTATCGAGGACTCCGTCTGATGTCATCAAAGCCATATGGAGTAGCCATTCCAGTGTGATGTCCTCGTTGATGTGGAGCACTATAAAGAAAAGATTTCCTTCTAATGCTGGCGTATTGGGAGTCTTCAAAAGGTGAGGAATCCACAGGTAGATACTGTATCCACCAGAAAAAGCATTACCAAAGGTAAGTAACTTGTTCATCAAGGAAACATGTATTTCTGAAATGGGCATTAGATATGGAGTTTAGAAGCAGTGGTTATTTGAGCATTTCTGAATTGGGGGTACACATACTAACATGTTAATTAGAGGGCATTTCTCAAAATGACTTCTTTCACACAACACTGTCTTACATTTGGAAGGCACTAATGAAAATATAGACAATTGGTAATAACACTTGTTCTACTATTCTATGTTCCCCTAAGTTTCCCGATACAAATGGTACCTCACTGGTGTGGGTAGGTCTAGTGCCTGCAACAGGAAATGGCCCAAAAACACAATGTGGACACATTACACTTTTCCACTACAAACTGACCCTTTGTTTTGCAATGTGCTTAGCTGTGGATTTTAGGCTGTAGCTCAGCTAGCACCTAGGGAAACTTAACAAACCTGTATATTTCTGAAAAATAGACTCCTAGTAGAATCCAGGATTGAGTGACTTGTGTGGCTCTCACCAGGTTCTACTACTGAGAATTCCATGCAAACTTCAAAATGTGTGTTAAAAAGCACACTTAACTCACATTTCTGTGATGGAAGGTTCTGGAATCTTATGGAAGCCACAGACTTCTTTCCACCCGGCATTTCCCCCCAATCTCCTGATAAAAATGGTACTGCACTTGTGTGCTTAGGCCTAGTGCCCATGACAGGAAACGGCCCAAAACGCAACATGGGCACACTATATTTTTGCACTCAAAACTGACCCTTTTTTTCCTTTATTTTTGCAGGGTGCCTAGCTGTCGAATTTGGGTCGTAGCTCAGCTGGCACCTATGGAAATCTAGCAAGCCTGGACATTTTTGAAAATTAGACACCCAGGGGAATCCAGGATGGAGTGACTTGTGTGGCTCACATCAGGCTCTGTTACCCAGAATCCCTTGTAAACCTAAAAATGTGTAAAAAAAAAACAATTTTCCTCACATTTCTGTGATGAAAATCTCTGGAATCTAAGGGGTGCCACAAATTTCCTACCTCCTATGGGGGGGGAGGGGGCAGATTAGAGGCTGTTGCCCCCAACTGCCACCCTCGGGATGGGGAGACTTTATTATTTTTAAAAAATTGAGAGGGACAAAAGCCCTTGCCTAACAGGCCACTCTCCCTCTCTAGTGGCCAAATGAAGTGGATCCCTGCTTGGGGATCTCCCTCCTGAGGCGATTCCCAAGCAGGGAGACACTAGGGAAATACACTAGGGAATCTCCCCTTTGAAATGGTATTCTTCAGTTGAAATCTTTGCTCAAGATGCTGAGATATGCCCCTAAGCACTGAAGAAAATAAAAGCAAATGAACCGATCGGTTCATTTTACTTTCATTTTCCCTGTAGTAAGGTCATCACGCACAGCGTGCTGATTGCCATTTCAGGGTTGGAGATATTTTTATTCTTGGTTGCTGGGGAAGCTCTTCCCTAGCGACCAAGGCTAAAAACATCCAAAGGAAATCCCTCTGGTGCTCAGACCATAGGGATTTCAAGTGCTATATGCGTAGACGACCGGGAGCCGTCCAGCGCACATGAGCACTGGAGCGTCGGACGGTTCCTGGCTGTCCAGCACATAGAACGGGTTAAATTAATTATTCCTAAGCATGAGTTGGTCTCTTCTTGGGACTAAGCATTAAATTAGTGTCTTTGATAAACAGGAAAAAAGGAATTTCACTGTAAGGAAGAATACTAGACTACATTGTTGTTGTTATTAATAAATATTATCTGATAGAAACTTCTAGTTGCAAATTCCTTACCTTTGAATTTCCCCAGGTGTCAGACTGGATCCGGAGATTTTTTCTTTGAGAAGTATCCCTGTGTGCCGTTGGTTGGCGTCAGTCGACTCCGCAGACGTTGTTGGCATCTTGGTCTCCGTGATGATGTTGCGGTCATATATAGGCGCCACCCTGGCGCGCTGACAGAAGTTATTTGCTTTCCGCACCAGCCTACGTGCAGAACTTTTCGACTAACTGCGACATTTTGTCAGATTTGTTTTATGATGAGTTTTGCTGCGTCAAGGGATCGGATTCAAGCCCTGCAACTTCTGTCACTGCATGATGTTGGTGACTGATCCGTACCTCGTGTGCCTCTGGTGTTTGGAGTGGACCATGACCCAAAGTCATGCTCAGAGTGTCGGGCCATGAACCCGAAAGCTCTGAGGGAGCGGTCCTTAAAGCTCATGGCTGCCCGACACTCCACGTCGTTCCCGGTCCTGTTCGAGAAGAAGGTCAGGGAACGGGTCACGGAGTAACCACCATTCTTCTTCGTCCAAGTCATCTGCACATTTGGGTAAAAAGAAGTAGTCAAAGAAGGCGAAATGTTCTTAGACTTTACCCTGTCACTCGCGCGAGGCGACTCGAGAAGAGCATCAACGCTCAAGGCCTCTGTCCTTTGAGCCTCAGTCGGGGTCTGCTCCGCACCTCCCTGAATTTTCGGGAGCCGGGGCTACCCCTGCCCAACTAAAGGAGTTCTGTGAGGCCATGCACCTCATATTTGGGCAGCCCGACCCATCCCCAGCGCCTTTGGAGATTTGGAGGTGAGTCGGTGAGGGCCCCCTCAGGTTCAAAGTCAGCGACTTCGGTCCCAACTTCGCAGGGCACCTCAGGATCCGCTTCCGGATCCGTTCCGACACCGGTCGTGCCAATGCCACCTTCCCCGGTGTCGGGTCAGTCGTTGATGCTCCCGGCGCCGATAGGGCCTACAGTCGACATCGATCCTGTACTCATCCCCGATGACCAGGAGCCGGAACGACGTCACTCGACGCTGATAACGGTTTCCATGGTCTCTGCTGTGGCCAGGGTTGATCCTGAACCCTATTACTGTGGGTATGGATCTGGCAATAGTGTAGAGGGGGGGGGTCACAGGACCCTTTAAAAGACCAGCTTGAACCCCAACTGGACTGGGTGCAGGATTTGGGTGATGCCAGTTGGTTGGACACCTCCCCTGACACTGCCATGTTTTCTCCCCGTACCGTGGCTGCGTCGAAGGGAGCGTCCTACTCAATGGTGGTGAGAAGGGCAGCTGAGGTTCTGAACCTCAAGCTTCCTTCTGTGGAGCTGAGGCCTAACTTCTGACCGAAGTGCTTTAGCCTGGGGCCTCCAACTCGGAACACCTTCTTCTCTTCAATGAAGCACTTACAGACGTCCTACTTAGGATCTGGTCCAAACCAGCACAGGGGCTCCTGTGAATAGGATTATTGCCCGCCGCCATCAGCCTGCGGCGAATGACCCACATTTCCTCACCCAACACCATACACCTGAGAGCCTGGTCATCCAGGCTTCTTCATCCTCTGGCACATTCCCTACCGCTCCCCTGGACAGGCAGTCAAAAAGGCTGGACAACATAGGGAAGACAATGTTTTTTCTGCCAGTGTAACGCTGCAGGCCGTGAACACTGCATGCCTTTTGGGACGCTATTCCCATACTCTCTGGGATAATGTCGCGCAAATGCTGCCGCAAGTTCTGGTAGAGGTTCCATATGTTATCTCCCAAGCCATGACAGCTGGGAGAAAGCAGCCAAGTACATGATCCATTGTGGACTGGATACGACCGACTCATTGGGTAGATCAGTTGTATTGGCGATGGCACTGAGACGCCACGCCTGGTTGAGGACATCTGGCTTTTCGGGGGATGGCCAGCAGTCCTTGATAGACATGCCCTTTAATGGCACTCGTCTCTTCGGAGACAAGGCGGACTCTTCACTCGAGCGCATTAGGGATTCCCGGGCTATGGCTCGGTCCCTTGGCCTCGCAGCCGCTTCTCGCCCACTTCAGTCCGCCTCTTGCTCCTTTCGTGGCTACGAAAGGGGCACCCATCCATGTCCATTTCCACCTAGCCACCGACCTGCTGCACATCCCCTGCGTGGACGTGGGATCCACTGACCTCGTGGATCAGAGTCAGCGGGCCGTCCAGTCCACCCCGCCCCTTCTCTGCCTCAAGACCTTCCTAGTCCGTTGGGACATCCGGGACCTGTTAGCTGCAGAATTCGCCATCCTCTGCCTCATTGGGAATCCATTACCACAGACAGGTGGGTTTCCTACTGATCGTCCGAAGGGGCTACTCCCTCCCCTTCAAACCTCTCCTCCAGCCATGCCACCATAATTTGATCACCTGTCGGGAGGATTATTTGGCACTTCCCCGAGAGGAAGTCAAGGCTCTCTCGGCCAAGGGAGCCATAGAGAGGGTCTCTGCGCCAGAAGTAGGTCATGGTTGCTATTCACGCTACTTTCTGGTGCCCAAAAATGACAAGAGTCTTCGTCCTATCCTAGACCTCCGGTCCCTCACTCTCTTCCTCAAGAAGGAGAAGTTAAAGATGTTAACCCTGGCTCAGGTCCTTTCTACCCTGGAGACTGGAGACTGGATGGTTGCTTTGGGCTTGCAGGACGCCTACTTCCATATTCCCGTCTTCCCAGCTCACAGATGTTACCTACAATTCGTGGTAGGTCATGAGCACTTTCAGGTCGTCATGCTCACCTTTGGCCTTACCAGTGCCCTTTGGGTGTTCACAAAAGTGATGGTAGTGGTTGCAGCTCATCTGTGCAGGTTAGGGGTCCCAGTCTTCCCCTACCTCGACGACTGGCTGTTGAAGGCAGACACCCCCCAGAAAGTCATCTCCCACTTCTAGACTATGGCGAACCTTCTGCATTCGCTGGGGTTCACTATCAACGTTCCAAAGTCACACCTGACTCCCTCTCAGACGCTCCCTTTCAATGGAGCTGTTCTGCACACAGTGCAGTTTCAGGATTATCCTCCCAAAAAGCGAGTCCAGAATATTTGGGCTATGATGCCAGTGTTTCAGCCTCTATTCTCTGGATTTCTGTGAGAATGACTTTGAGGCTGCTGGGCCTCATCTCCTCCTTCCTGCTGGTCCAACATGCCAGATGGCATATGCAGGCTCTGCAGTGGTACCTGAAGTTCCAGTGGGTGCAGCATTAGCGGAATCTCTCAGACATGGTTCAGATCTCGGAGGGAAATGCGAAAGACCTGCAGTGGTGGTTGTCAAATCCAGATTGTGTCAAGGGCAGATCCCTCTCCTGTCCTCAACCAGATCTCACAGTAGTGACAGATGCATCACTTCTGGGATGGGGCGGCCACATGGGATAGGTGTAGATCAGAGGCCTCTGGTCTCCGGCGAAGTCCGGGCTCCATATCAACTTGTTGGAGCTTCGGGCGGTCCGACTAGCATTAAAGGCATTTCTTCCTTTTGTAAAAGGGAAGGTAGTGCATTGAAAGAATTTCTTACCTCTATCATAGGGAAAGTGGTGCAGGTTTTCACCGACACCACCACTGCCATGTGGTATTGCAACAAATAATACAGACTGGGGTCATGTTGTCAAGAGGCTCTTCGCTTCTGGACTAGGCTGGAACACCAGGCCATTTTCCTGGTGGTTCAATATCTGGTGGGCTCTCTGAACGTCAGAGCAGATGAACTCGGCCATCGATGCGTAGTCGATCACGAATGGTGTCTCCATCCAGAGGTGGCGCAAGATCTCTGTAAGGAAATGCCTCCTTGGCATGGTTACCCCCTGACTTTTTGCCTTTTTGTTGATGCCAGTTTGATTGAAAGTGTGCTGAGACCCTGCTGACCAGGCCCCAGCACCAGAGTTCTTTCCCTAAACTGTTCCTTTTTTCCCACAATTGGCACAGCCCTGGCACACAGATAAGTCCTGTGTAAATGGTACCCCTGGTACTAAGGGCCTTGTGGCCAGGGAAGGTCTCTAAGGGCTGCAGCATACCACCCTGGGGACCCCTCACTCAGCACATGCACACTGCCTCACAGCTTGTGTGTGCTGGTGAGGAGAAAATGACTAAGTCGACATGGCACTCACCTCAGAGTGCCGTGCCCACCTCACACTGCCTTTGTGGCATGGGTAAGTCAGCCCTCTAGCAGGCCTTACAGCCCTAAGGCAGGGTGCACTATACCACAGGTGAGGGCATATGTGCATAGCACTATGCCCCTACATTGTCTAAGCAAAACCTTAGACATTGTAAGTGCAGGGTAGCCATAAAGAGTATATGGGTTTCTGCCAGCCTGCCACAACCAGACGTGTTTCTGGCCACATGGGGAAGAGTGCCTTTGTCACTCTGTGGCTAGGATCAAAGCCTGTACTGGGTGGAGGTGCTTCTCACCTCCCCCTGCAGGAAATGTAACACCTGGCAGGGAGCCTCAAAGGCACATACCTTTTGTTACAACACCCCAGGGCATCCCAGCTAGTGGATGGAGGTACTTAACTGTTGGCAGACTGGAACCGACAGCACCACTGTTCTCCATAGGCGCCTATGTGTTTTGGGCCCTCCTTTGACCTCTGCACCTGACCGGCCCAGTGTTGCTGGTGCGGTGACTTTGGGGTTGCCTTGAACCCCCAGCAGTGGGCTGCCTATTCCCAGGAAACTGAACTTGTAAGTGCTTTACTTACCTCAGAAACTTAACCTTACTTATCTCCCCCAGGAACTGTTATTGCTCTAATTCAAAGTTCCTAACTTACCTGTGTGGAGTACCTTGCATTTTATGTATTTACTTCAAAACTTGAATCTTGTGGTTCTAAAATAATTTAAGAAAATATATTTTTCTATATAAAAACTCTT
Source organism: Pleurodeles waltl (assembly GCF_031143425.1). Lineage (NCBI taxonomy): Eukaryota > Metazoa > Chordata > Amphibia > Caudata > Salamandridae > Pleurodeles > Pleurodeles waltl. The sequence goes on along the minus strand of NC_090446.1, from coordinate 1,045,396,816 downwards.
GGCCTGGAGTTAAGTCTTTGAGTGTGTGTTCCTCATTTATTGCCTGTGTGTGTACAACAAATGCTTAACACTACCCTCTGATAAGCCTACTGCTCGACCACACTACCACAAAATAGAGCATTAGAGTTATCTAATTTTGCCACTATCAACCTCTAAGGGCAACCCTTGGTTTCTGTGCACAGTATCTCTCAAATTGAGATAGTATATACAGAGCCAACTTCCTACAGTCCTGCAGGACTTTTTGGTGTGATCTTAGTTCGCAGCCCACACCGGGGATGGTGTTGCTCGGGTATCTATTCAGAGGTAAGGAATCTGCAATCTCTATCAGATCTACAAGTTACTTACCTTAGGTAACGATATGTCGTAACATATTTTAGTTGCAGATTCTTTACCGACCCGCCCAGCCTCCCTGCTCTGTGAACTGATTTCTAGCAACAAGTACTTTCTTTTAAGGGCCCTAGTTCTGGCGCACAATTCTCAGTCTTCTTCATGACTCTGCGCTACTGGCGTGGAAAGTCGTGAAAAGAAACGGACGTCATCGCGCCAATGTGGGGCCTATATATGACCGAGACGTTATCACGGCAACCACAACGCCAGCGGAGTTCTCTGACACCACCTAATGGTGCGCAGGGCTACTGCTCGAAGAAAAAAATCTCCGGGTCCAGTCTGACGCCTCAAAGGTAAGGAATCTGCAAATAGAATATGTCTCTACCAGATATATTGTTACCAAAGGTAAGTAACTTGTAGGTTAGTAATTTTGTTCTGCTCTTCACCTTTTTTTAATACTGATAATTTGTCTTATGTAAAATAAACTAATGACATGATCCAACAGCTCTGCATGAAACAGTTGAATAAATGAATTATAGTTATCATACCATAAACAATATCAAGATTGAGAATAAGTCCTGTCTTTTCTTGTATTCATTAAATATATCCCAGTCTAGATGCATTCATACCTGTCCCAGTTAATTGCTGTAGATTGATTAGACCATAGTGACCACCTTGGGAAATTGTAGTAATATGGTACGAAAGGGCTTGGGCTGCAAAACGTGGCTTAGAGTATTATTAGGAGAGAATTTGAGAACTGTGTCATAGGTATGTATGTGGTGGACACAGCCTTATTTTTACACTTTTTAAATGCAGGTGGAACTTCAGTTTCAGCTTAATCGCTTACCTCTCTGTGAAATGCATTATGCCTTGGACAGAATAAAGGACAACAGCATCCTCTTTCCAGATCTGACGTTGACACCTCCCATACCATGGAGCCCAAACAGGTACTTGCCAGAAATGCAGTTAGCTGCATTTTAGCCAAAGTATTTACTAGGTGAAATACACATTCTTCTGATCTGCATGCATTCTGTGATGTTGAGTGTCTTTTATGTTATTATAAATTCTGCCTTGGGGTATTTAATGATGGCATTTGTTTTTTGTACCTGTCATGATTTTTCAGCTAATCAGTCAATACTAGCTTTTGTTTGGATTTGCCAAGCATCAGATTTTTTTTCTTTCTTAACCCCTTCGCTGCCAGGCCTTTTCCTTCTCAGGTGGCAGGCGCTTTTTGGCTATTTGGGGCAGTTCTCGCTTAGGCCCTCTTAACTTTTTGTCCACATAAGCTACTCACGCCAATTTTGTGTCCTTTTTTCCAACATCCGAGGGATTCTAGAGGTATCCAGAATTTGTAGGTTCCCCTGGAGGAGACCAAGAAATTAGCTAAAATACAGCAAAAATTCTGTCCAAAAAGAAAAACGCAGAAAAAGGGCTAAAATCACCATCTTCCCAGCTTTCATGAACAGACAGGCTTGAATCGGAAAATCAATACAATTTTGGCATTTTACTGGGACTATGTTTTTGTGCTTTTAGCCTCCTTCCAGTTAGTGACAGAAATGGGTGTGAAACCAATATTGGATCCCAGAAAGTTAAACATTTCTAAAAAGGAGACAACATTCTGAATTCAACAAGGGGTCATTTGTGTAGATATTATAAGGTTTTCTGCTGGAAAATCACACCTGAAATTAAAATAATATTGACATTAAGGCCATTTTTCTCCACGTTTTACTCTGTAGTTTTTTCCTACGATTTCAGATTTTCGAAAGCAATATACCATTATGTCTGCTGGACTCTTCTGATTGTGGGGATATATAGGGCTTGTAGGTTCATCATGAACCCTAGGTACCCAGAGCCAATAAAGGAGCTGCACCTTGCAGTGGACTTCCATTGTATACTGGGTATACAGCAATTATTTTGGTGAAATATAAAGAATGAAAGCTAGATATCAAGGAAACGTTTGTATTTCCAAAATGGGCACAAGTTAAGGTGTTGAGAAGCAGTGGTTATTTGCACATCTCTGAATTCCAGGGTCCCCATACTAGCATGTGAATTACAGGGCATTTCTCAAATAGACTTCTACACTTCTTACATTTGGAAAGAAAAAATGTAGAGAAAGACAAGGGGAAATAACACTTGTTCTGCTATTCTGTGTTCCCCCAAGTCTCCCGATAAAAATGGTACCTCACTTGTGTGGGTAGGCCTAGTGCCCGCGACAGGAAACGGAACATGGACACATCACATTTTTACATTGAAATCTGATGTATTTTTAGGAAAGTGTGCCTAGCTGTGGATTTTGGTCTCTAGCTCAGCCGGCACCTAGGAAAACCTGCATTTTTGAAAACTAGATACCTAGGGGAACCCTGGATGGGGTGACTTGTGGCGCTCTCACTGCGTTCTGTTACCCAGAATCCTGTGCAAACCTCATAATTTGGAAACAAAAAACACTGTTTCCACTCATTTCGGTGACATAAAGTTCTGGAATCTGAGAGGAGCTACAAATGTCCTTCCACCCAGCTTTCCCCCAGGTCTCCCGATAAAAATGGTACCTAACTTGTGTGGGTAGGCCTAGTGCCCGCAACAGGGAATGCCCCAAAGCACAAAGTGGACACATACAAATTATCAAATACTAAGCTACCTGTATTTTGGGGCAGGAGGGCCACCTACGTTTTTGGTCCTGGGCTTAGCAGCCATCTAGGGAAACCTACCAAATCCAAACATTCCTTAAAACTAGACACCCAAGGGAGTCCAGGGAGGTCTGACTTGCGTAGATCTCCCAGTGTTTTCTTACACAGAATAATCAGCAAACCTCAAATTTTGCAAAAAAAATCAAATTTTTCCCACATTTCTGTGTGGGGTCACCGCACCGGGACAGATTTCCCACCACCCAACGTTCCCCTCAGTCTCCCGGTACAAATAATACCTCACTTGTGTAGGTGGGCCAAGTCCCTGTGATGGGGAACCAAAATGAGTCCAAAGGGGCAGTTTGGAAAAAAAAGTTTTTAGGCTGACAAGTGTGGCAGATTGTTCATCGGTGTAGATGCAACAATGGTGGGTGGTTGGTATTTTGTGGATTCCTGCAGATTCCGGAAGGTTCCATCACATAAATGTGGGGAAAATGTGTGATTTCAAGCAAAGTTGGAGGTTTGCATGGCATTGTGGATAAGAAAATAGTATGGAGTGCATGTGAAGCACACCACCATGGACTCTCCCAGATTTTTACTTTTCAGATGTGTCTAGATCTTGTACATTTTTTTTAGATGGCAGCGTCCCAAAGTCCAAAAACCTCACCATTCCAAGTGCAACAGTTTTGAGAGTTAGACAAGCTCTCATGGCCCAAATGTAAAATCAAAACCCAAAATAATCAAATGTTCTCTTGCTTGACATGGGATAAGATGTTTTAGTGTGCAGGGGGAGAGCTGAAAGACTGTTACTTCCTTCACTTGGGGTGGGAGCATACCCATACTAGTTGGTAGCCACCAGCCCACTATTTTTTATTTTTTTTATTCCCCGGTGTCTAGTAGCCTTTCTGCATGCCCCCACCCCCTCCCTGGAGATGTATCGTGGGTAATTGCCCCATCTGCCCACTGGTGGGCAAAACAACTTTGTCCCCATGTATTTGGGGGTGAGGGTATAGTCATACCCCACCCTCTTTTTTTGAAAAAAAAAAAATAATAATTCTGGTGGGCTTTCTGCCCCTTTTGGGGGCAGATGGGCCTTACAAAAATAGGCTGATGGCCAACAGTGATGTGCCACCATGGGGAACGACTCTTGCCCAAGGGGTTGCCCCCCCAAACAAAACACACACACACACATACATACCAATCCCTGGTGCCTAAGTGTTTTCTGCTCCCCCTGGGGGCAAATTGGCCTAATAGAAATGTGCAGATCTGCCACGTGGGAGGCAGAAATGACCTAAAATCAATTTGCCCCCCCACGGGAGCGACCGTTGTCGAAGGGGTCGCTCCCCATCTATAAAAAAGAAAAAATCCCTGGTGTCTAGTGGTTTCTGTCCCCCTTGGGGGCAAATTCGCCTAATTAAAAGAGGCCGATCTCCCCCAAGGCAGTCAGAAATAAAATAAATTAAACCGCCCTCCCCCCGAAGGGAACGACCCTTGCCTAAGGGGTCATGCGCCACATGTCAAAAACAAAAATATATATATATATATATCCCTGGCGTCTGGTGGCTTCTACCCTCCCTGGGGGCAGATTGTCCTAATTAAAAAAAGGCAGATCTGCCCTCCCGGGGAGGGGCGTCAGAAAAGGCCTATTTGTAAATTGCCTCAAGGGGAGTGGCCCTTGCCAAAGGGGCCGCTCCCCTTATGCATAAATAAAAAAATCTCCCTGGGAGGCACCCATTAAAACGATGCAAGAGAGCAGTGGTGGGGCCCAAAGACAGTCCACGGTGAGAAAGCAAACTGAGCCGCTCGCGATCAGGGCAGCCACACGAGGGACGAGCATGGTCCGTGTGTGCTGCTGAGCCCAGCAAGCTGGAGAGCCGAACCTGTGCATCAAACTGGCAGAGCCTAAAGAGGTGGCCCTGTGCCCTTGCGGGTGCACCGGGCCCGGGAGGACTTCGCAGCTGGCCCCTCCCCCTTCCAACCGCGGAGAGGGCCCATGGGGGAGAGGGGAGCCCATAGATCGTGGCTACCAGGCTTGTGGCCCCTACCCCGATGAGGCAATGGGGGGAGGTGGGGGAGATTTGTGGCACCCCTCCCCCACATCAATGGAGACCGAGCGTGGCCCGACTGTGCGAGGATGGCAGCGGGCTGCGACGTAGGCACTGCTGGCCCTGCCACCCATGTCTGAGAGAGGTGAGAGCGCGGAAAGCAGCACGTCCTGAGGGAACTCTTCCCCCAACAGAGAGAACTGTGGCAGAGGCATTGCAGGAGAGAACTGGCTGGGCCCGGGGGGAGACAGAGGGGCCTTGCGGGCTGGACTCAGGCGGCGAAGACGAGCGTCGCCTTAATGGGGGGGGCCCTCTCCACCCAAAAAAAAACAAGCCCCGAGCTCACGATAACCCAGCACTGCTGTGCGACAGCAGCGATCTCCTAAAAAAAGGGTAGACCTAATAAGAAAAAGGACATGGTTGGAGACACCAGCTTGCAACCTGACTACCCTACCTCATCACATACAAGCACTGCGCAGTCAGTGCCTCTTGACGGCCCTGCGGCGGGCCCCTCTTTAAGGGACATACTGCAAGCCATCACGACTTCCAGGGAAATTCTGGAATCTAAAATAGATACACTGGCTACGGACTTGGGCTTACTGCGAGAGGACCAAAGACGCCTGGCCGAAAGTGTTGCAATGACGGAAGGAGACATGGAGGAGCTCAAACCGGCAATATCAGCAACAGGAGACCGTGTGTCCACCCTGGAGAAGCAAGTAGGGACTCTAATGGCCTGCACAGAGGATGCTGAAAATAGATCAAGAAGAAACAATATCCGCATAGTGGGACTGCCTGAGAAAGTTGAACTTAAAGACTTGGCTGTATATCCAGAGAACTGGATAAGCACTGAGGTTTCACCGGAGGGCCTGCCGTGATTCTTTGCTTTCCAGAGAGCACATAGAGTGCCGGCGCGGTCGCCTCCCCCTGGGGCCCTGCCGCAGCCGGTGGTAGCCAGCCTACTGCACTATAAAGACCGGGACCACATCCTTGCCCAAGCTAGAAAAGGTGAGGAATTGAGAGTGGAAAACAACAAACAAAGCTCGAATTTTCCCTGACTTATCCACGAGGTGCAAAAACAAAGAGACACTTTTCTGGAGATTAAAAAACAGTTGCGAACATTAAACCACCCGTACGCCATGCTTTTTCCTGCTATAGTGAGGGTGGCGAAGGGCAAGATTTTTTCGAACACCACAAGAAGCAAGAGAATGGCTAGATAAACACGAAGGCTGCGTGTACCTCGCAGAACTAGACCCAAGAGCAGGCAACAGCGATCCAGGGGACCCCGCTGCAGAGGGGTGGCACCCACCTTGGAGGAAGCCCAAAGGGAGAGACAACGTACCACTGCTGCTGTGGCATCATTAAGTGGGGGAGAAGCTAGCCCACAATCTTCGGGTGACAATAAGTGAAGCGCGAGGATCGGACTCCGATGCAGAATCTGGGAGCTCGACAGTAATGAGCGTGGAACTACCGGTGGTGACACCAGGAAAATCTGATGACATAATCTGATACCATGGCCAGGACCGATGCTGCTATGGAGGGGCTTGCTGTGAAGAGTCAGAGACAAGATGAGAAATGGAACTCCGAGGCTCGAAGAAACAGGACTGGGAAGCGCCTGGCGCTGTGAGCTCTGCGTGGCTGGAGAACTAATCTCACACACCCCTTAAGTATTGATATCTGCTTGCAATAGTTTGGATGGGGGGTTGTTCTGTCACCTGTCCGGGGGAAGGGGATTTGGGGAGATTGTTGTTTGAAGTTATAAAGAAACCCGACCGCTGCATCACCCAACAAGAATCTCTGAAGGTAGATAATGTAATTATGCTCCCTTTGCATGACAAGTGGATGAACAGGGACAAAACTGTGCCATTGATTCCTCATGGGGGATTTACAGCATTATAAGGTGATCTCCTGGAATGTCAGAGGCATGCATAGTATAACTAAACGATATAAGGTATATTCCTACCTGCAGAGGAGAGGGCCTCACATAGTGATGCTGCAGGAGACACACTTGACAGCAGTGGAAGGGGCGGTGCTGAAGAGAAGGTGGAGGGGTCAAGTGTACTACACAACCTACTCTGCATATGCACGGGCACCCTAATATGTATTAGAGCGGGAGTACCATTCCAAGTGACCAGCACACTTCTAGATCCTAATGGGTGCTTCGTAGTGGACACTGGCCAGCTGGGGGGACGAGACATTGCACTAATAAATGTATATGCGCCATACACAGACACAGACCAGAGCACATTTGTAGACCACTGGCCCCTCACCTGCTTTACACAGTACTGATTGAGGGGGGAATTTATTTGTGTGGCCAACCCTGAACTAGATTGGTCCCACCCTCGGTTGAGGGTCTCACTAGTGAACGCTATGGCAAAAAAACTCCAGCAGTGTCAGGCCGAATGGCGTCTGCTAGACTCCTGGAAACACCTTAACCCGAGCACCAGGGATTACTCCTTCTTTTCTGCAGTACATGACTTACATGTGCGATTGGACACCTTTCTATGCACACCCGAGGTACATACTCAGGTCAGAGATGTAGAGTACTTGGGAAGAAGAATTTCTGATGGATACAACTACCTGTGGATTATGAATTCTCCCAATGCGCCAGACCAATTAAGGGGACACATCAAACACTATTTCAAGGAGAATGAGGCTGCGGCCCCTTCTCCCCAGATACTGTGGGACGCATTTAAGGTAGTAGTTCGGGGATGATGTATAGCTACATCAATGGGAATTAGGAGGACACTCCTACTTGAAATAGAGATAGCAGAGACTGAGCTACGAACATTAGAAAAACAAAGTCTGGAACGCCCCGAGCTGTAGGGGGAGGTGAGCGAGGCCAGAGAGAGGGTAGCAGAGCACACTGAGAGGCTCCGGTGTTTTGACTATAAAAACTACATGATAAGGGCACACGCGGAGAGGGATAAAACAAGTGTGCTGCTTGCATGGTTGGCCAATTCCGCAAAATGAGGGACCCCCGTAATAGAGCTCATGACCCCACAGGGAGCAGATTATATCGGCAGGATGAAATTAATTGTAATTTCCTCGAATACTACACCACACTTGTCCCATATGGGGAGGGGTAAGTTATACAGACATTCCTCAGGCATCTTCCGCACCAGTGCCTTGAAGATGAGAATAGGGTCGCCCTGGGAGGCGAAATAGAAGTCGCAGAAATTAGAGAAGCCCTTATGGGCCTGGCGAGGGGAAAAACCCCAGGACAGATGGTTTGCCAATAGAATTCTACGCCACGTACATAGAAGAACTGGCCCCTAAATTGGCGCAGTTATACAGCAAGGTACAAGAGGCGGAATGCCTCCCAGATTCCACAAGGGAAGCCCTGATAATTCCTCTGCTTAAACCCGCCAAGCCTGCTAATGATAGCAGAGCTTACAGGCCCCTGTCCGTGCTGAATTCGGACTACAAGATCCTAAGTTGCACACTAGCAACAAGGTTGCTCCCATATATGACTTGTTTAGTTCATACAGACCAGGCAGGGTTCATCCCCACCCGGAACATAGCCCAGAATATCTGACAAGCTATCCATATACTAGAAACCATCACGCCACACGTGGGTACTGCAACTATACTAGCAGTAGATATAGAAAAGGCATTCAATAGTTTAGAGTGGGATTATTTATATGCAGTCCTCGAACATATGGGACTGGGCGAGGGCTTTATCAAATGGACAAAACTGTTATACACAGACCCTAAATCACGTGTCAGAACCGGGGTCACAATCTAAGAGCAATACTCAGCAGAAAGGGGCACCAGGCAGGGTTGTCCACTCTCACCATTATTATTTGCATTGGCAATGGAACCATTAGCTACCCAAGCACGAACCGCCACTTGGTATTTGGAGCTAAAGTACAGAAACCGCCATCATAAGTTAGCACTGTACGCGGACGATCTACTCCTGTTCTTACAAGACGCGGGGTCGGAGCTAAAGGGAGCCCAGGCACTCTTGGCACAATTTGGCCAACTGGCAAGGCTACAGGTAAACTGGCAGAAATCGTTCCTGTTCCTGCTCTCTGCAAACCGGGACCCACCCGAAGGGTTGGGACATGTATCCTGGGAGCCCCGATGCATGACCTACCTGGGAGTCCAGGTTTACCATACTAGTGCGGATATCCGGGAAGGTAATATAGGGAGTGCCATGATGGCACTGAAATCCAATTTGGGCTTCTGGAGGTCGCTTCCACTGCCCGTTGCTGGAAGAATATCACTAATTAAGATGGTGGCACTGCCGAGACTCTGATACTATTTTGCGGTCTTACCGATCTGGGTCCCTATCGCGCTTTTCAGGGAATTGGAATCCTTGATTACGGCATTCATATGGGGAGATGCAGAGAGGCACTTGCCACCCTCAGAAGACTGCGAACGAAGGGGGGCCTAGCAGTCCCAGACTTTGAATCCTACTACCTGGCGGCCCAGTTGCAGTGGTTGATCCTGTGGACGGCAGAGCGCAGGGCCTGACCAGGTGATGGGACCATGTCGACTCCGCCTATCTCTGAGCTGGCTGGTCTCTTCTTTAAACTCTCTAAGTCGGACCCATTGCCCGCTCCGGAGATTCAGGTCTTCCGCCAATGCAGGAGGCAGTGGCTCCAGAAGACAGGCATGAGAATGCCTTACACACCTGAGATACCAATGACGTGGCTTCAATGGCTGCCTCGCGCAGGCGAGTGGAGAAGATTGATGACCTGGAAGGAATCAAGGGCCACGCAGATGGGGGACCTATACAGACAGGGCAACCTGATGCCATTCGAAGACTTCAGGCAGGAACATGACCTGCCATGGGGTCATTTCCTACTACACTGAGCACTTATCCACACCATTGGCACCCACTGGCAAATAGAAGGCGCCTATGGAGAACAGGGATGCTCCGGTTCCAGTCTGCCAGCAGGTAAGTATCCGCGTCCTTGAGGGGCAGACCAGGGGGGTTTTGTGGAGCACTGGGAGGGACACAAGTAGACACACGAAACACACCTTCAGCGGCACAGGGGTGGCCGGGTGCAGTGTGCACAGCAGGCGTCTGGTTTTATGTAGGAAACAATGGAGGGACCCGGGGGTCACTCAAGCGGTGCAGGCCTGCACAGGGAGGGCTTCTTGGGCCAGCCACCAACTGGGCTAGGCAGAGGGTCGCCTGGGGGTCACTCCTCCACTGAGGTTCAGTTCCTTAGGTCCTGGGTGCAGTGCTTGGTCCAGGTGTCGGGTCCCATGTCACAGGCAGTCGCGGTCAGGGGGACCCTCTGGATTCTCTCTTCAGCCGTCGCTGTGGGGGTCCAGGGGGGGTCATCTCGGGCTACTCACGGGGTCGCAGTCGCCAGGGAGTCCTCCCTTTGGTGTTTGTTCTCTGTTTCTAGCCGGGGGAGCCGGATACAGAGTGGAAGGTCTCACGCTTCCTGCGGGAAAGTTGAAGTCTTTAAAAGTTGCAAGATTGTTGCTGTTTCTTAAGCAGAGCCGCTGCTCACAGGAGTTTCCTGGTCCTTAGGTTCAAGGCAGTCTTCTGAGGCTTCACAGGTCGCTGGTCCCTGTTGGATGCGTCGCTGTTGCAGTTTTTCGAGTCAGGAGACAGGTCGGTAGACCTGGGGCCAAAGCAGTTGTCATCTTCTGTCGTCTCTGCAGGTTTACAGGTCAGCAGTCCTTCTTCTTAGTTCGGGTTGCAGGAATCTGATTTCCTGGGTTCTGGGGTGCCCCTAAATACTAGATTTATGGGTGTGTTCAGGTCTGGGAGGGCAGTAGCCAGTGGGTACTGTCCTGGAGGGTGGCTACACCCTCTTTGCGCCTCCTCCCTGTGGGGAGGGGGGCACATCCCTAATCCTAATGGGGTAATCCTCCAAAACTAAGATGGAGGATTTCTAAAGGCAGGGGTCACCTCATCTCAGGGCACCTTAGGGGCTGTCCTGACTGGTGGGTGACTCCTCCTTGTTTTCCTAATCATCTCCTCCAGCCTTGCCGCCGAAAGTAGGGGCAGTGGCCGGAGGGGCGGGCATCTCCACTAGCTGGGATGCCCTGGGGCACTGTAACAAAGGGGGTGAGCCTTTGAGGCTCACCGCCAAGTATTTCAGTTCCTGCAGAGGGAGGTGTGAAGCACCTCCACCCAGTGCAGGCTTTGTTCCTGGCCACAGAGTGTCAAAGGCACTCTCCCCATGTGGCCAGCAATTCGTCTGGTTATGGCAGGCTGGCGGAAACTGATCAGCCCCACACTAGAAGTCGGTTGGTATTCAGGGGGCATCTCTAAGAGGCCCTCTGGGTGCATGTTACAATAAATTGCACACTGGCATCAGTGTGCATTTATTGTGCTGAGAAGTTTGATACCAAACTTCCCAGATTTCAGTGTAGCCATTATGGAACTGTGGAGTTCGTGTTTGACAAACTCCCAGACCATATACTCTTATGGCTACCCTGCACTTACAATGTCTAAGGTTTTGCTTAGACACTGTAGGGGCATAGTGCTCATGCACATATGCCCTCACCTGTGGTATAGTGCACCCTGCCTTAGGGCTGTAAGGCCTGCTAGAGAGGTGACTTACCTATGCCACCGGCAGTGGGTTGTGGGCATGGAACTCTGAGGGGAGTGCCATGCCGACTTAGTCATTTTCTCCCCACCAGCACACACAAGCTGTGATTCAGTGTGCATGTGCTGAGTGAGGGGGTCCCCAGGGTGGCATAAGACATGCTGCAGCCCTTAGAGACCTTCCTTGGCATCAGGTCCCTTGGTACCAGGGGTACCAGTTATAAGGGACTTATCAAGTGCCAGGTCTGTGCCAATTGTGGAAGCAAAGGTACAGTTTAGGGAAAGAACAATGGTGCTAGGGCCTGGTTTGCAGGGTCCCAGCACACTTTCAATCACAACTTAGCATCAGCAAAGGCAAAAAGTTAGGGGGTAACCATGCCAAGGAGGCATTTCCTTACATCAAAGCGAAGTCATTTTGAGCAGCACAAAAATTGACAAGAATGTGTATTGAACTATTAAACAAATTGGAAAAAGTCCAACCCACGTGGACTACAACCTTTTTGGGGGCAATTCTGGACACCAAGTCCAACATGGCATGAGCCATGACAGAAAGGCAACGGAAACGATTTGCTTTGACAAAAAGTTATTCGGAAAAGAAAATGCATTCCAGTACACCTTTCCAAGCAGTTACTAGGGACGATGTCTTCTTGTATCCCACCAGTACCGTTTTGCAAACTGAGGAAGCGTCCTCTCCAGGGGGAGCCCAGCCTCCAATGCATTCAAGCCACAGACGGTTTTGGTGATCCGATCACTCCAGTCATGATCAAGACACTAAATTGGTGGATTGAGGAAAAACACCTATCAATCGGTTTCACCTTCCTCCTGCAACCATCTCCATGGGTCATCACTACAGATGCTTCGCTAGAAGGATGAGAAGCATCTCTTCCAGATCTACAGATCAGCGACAAGTGGCAAACACCTCTTCGGAGTCTGCACATCAACCTCCTAGAGCTGAAAGCAGTTCATCTGGCTTTGCAAGCTTTCCTTCCCCGGATTTCCATTTTAGAGGTGTCCATAAGGATGGACACTACTGCCACAGTTCACTACCTGAACAAACAGGGAGGTACAAGATCTCTTCCCCTCTCCCAAGAAGGACAGGAAATTTGGAATTGGACCATCACACATAGAGTGCATCTAGGAGCAGAATATGTCCAGGGGAAGCAAAACGAGATAGCGGACACTCTCAGCAGGTTGAAGTCAGCTTGTCACGAGTGGGAACTAGGGGCCAGATGTATGAAAGCATTTTGCATTCGCAAACGGTGCGAATGCCCGTTTGCAAATGCAAAATGCCATTTCAGAATGTATGAAATACATTCTGAACGCAATTTTAAGGAATCGCTAAAATAGCGATTCCTTAAAATTGCGACCCTGTTTAGAGAGACGCAAATTGCGACTCTCTAAATTAGAAATCGCAAATAAGGATTCCTTATTTGTGATTCCTTAGCACATGTATGAAGCAATTCCTAAATGCGATTTTGGCATTTAGGAATCGCTAATTACCACCAAGTTAAACTTGGTGGTAACCATGTGCAAAATTTAAAAATGCATTTTTAAATTGTACATGTAAAGCACACATGCCCTTTTGGCATGTGTGCACCTTACATGTCCCCCCCCAATTTTTTTTGGGGTGCAGCAGAGAGGGCCTTAGGCTCCCAGCACCCTGGGGTTTTGCATTTCCAAAATTGTGATTTCTGGTTCAAAAATCGCAATTTTGGAAATGCTAAAAATTCGCAGATATGGCCCAACAGGCCCGTAGCTGCGAATGGGGCCGGTATCGCAATTTGTGATTCGGTAATAGCATTTGCGATTTTTAAGAAATCGATATTACCGATTCGCAAATGTGATACATGGCACTTTGCGAGTCGGAAATAGCGATTTCTTAAAAATCGCTATTTCCGAATCGCAAATGGCCTTGATGATACATCTGGCCCTAGATCAGCAGATAGTCTATCACATATTCTCCCAGTGAGGAACACCCAATTTCGACCTCTTCGCCAGTCAATCAAACACCAAATGCCAATACTTTGCAAGCTGGCGTCACCATCGGGGATTATGGGGGAATGCATTTTCGATGGCATGGTACAGAATCATTGCTTTCACATACCACTTAGCTTGTGACCATGAACATCAGTCAGGTCTTGCACCCAAATCCAGAATCCCTTCACTTATCAGCATGGCTCCTGAGCACAATGAGTTCGGCCATCTAGACATCCTTCCCGTGTGCAGGGACATACTCTCCAGAGCCAGAATAACCAGCACTATCAAAACTTACTCCTGTGTGTGGAAGAGAATCTGTTTATGGTGTCAACAGCAACAGAAACATCCACTGTCTTCCTCACTGGAGCAGATATTGCCCTACTATTGCACTTGGCACGTTCAGGCCTAACTCATGCCATTTCTCATTTTAGGCATTCACATACGACACTCTCCTTATGGTCCTCCAAACTCATCAAACTATTTCTGAAAAGGCTCTTCAGGATCTTTCCACCATTTAGACCTCCCCCTCCTTTGTGGCAGCTGAACACAATCCTTGCACAGCTCATGGAATGGCCATTTGAGTCAATTCACCGATCCACTTTGAAGTTTCTATCCTGGAAGGTAGTCCTCCTGGTAGCTCTCACATCCCCTAGGCAGGTCAGTGAGATCCAAGCTTTGACGATTCAAGAACCTTTCTTACAGATTAGAGACAATAGGATATTCCTTTGTGCAAACCCACGATTCATACCAAAAATATATCGATGCATAATATAAATTTCATAAAGTTCTAAGACCTTTGTAAATCATTTCTATATTGATTGGGGATCACATAATGTCATTATAATTATAGAAATAGTACTATTTCTCTTCCATCCCAGTGTTTGTAGGTCAGCACTATCTTGGAATTGCAATGAACCATCCTCGTTTTACTGTTCACTTACAAGTTCATCCAAATACATCACTTTTCTTAGAACATACTATTCCCTGAAAGTACAACATTCTTAATACATTCAGTTACATGTCTGCTTAAAGATGCTAAAAGATGAAGGGGAGTGAGGTGAAAAATGTGCATATGTGCAAAGTGAAAATCCTAAACAGATGAGTTTTTCAACTTTTAATAACAATTACAGTATTCTCTAAACAATAATATTACAGTTGTGAGAACCATCCAGTTTCACTTATGATCTACATACTGGGTGTAATAGAGATATGCAGCTGTTTCTCAATGGCGAATTTGCTGCCCAAACATTCTCCTGGTGTAAAACTTATTTTCTGTCTTCTACACTGGCTTTCCATCTACCATCCCCAGTAGGCTTTTCCTCAATTAGAAACCACTGTGTAATTCGGCTATTGTCTTAAACATACCTTAAAAATAGGAACAGCCAGTCTTTTTGCCAACATACTGCTGTTGCAAAATGTGATTACATTGAACTTGAGCATTATAAACCATTTTGGTGGTGGAAACGTTAAGCAGCATGGGAGATGTTTTTGTCGTTGTGAATAGAATGTAGGGTGTTAGTTTCAGGCAGTGTACAAGTGAACGTCATAATGAATTTGAGAATCTCTAGGTGTTCACATGTTGGCTTGACGTGGTCCATGATTTTGACAGCGGATATTAATTTGGGATTGCCATTTTGAGTTTCTTCCAGTTTCTATTCAGCGGTCTCTCAAAGGTGTATTTACAAACTGTGCAGTAATTCTACCTACATGGGATAATGACATGTTTAGGAGAAATTTGTGGAATGATTGGTAGATGCTGCCAGTATGTTTCTGCATTTTGTTTCTGTCTATTGCAGAGAACATTCACAGCCCATGAATAATTTGCTCATACATTACTTTGTGCATTCTTAGAGCCACAAACATAAACTATGGTGTTTTGTTCATAGTGCTTTACTGTAATCTGTCTGGGAACTACTTGTCTTGGTTCAGCAATTTCCAGAAATGGTTTTGGGGCTGATGTTGTTGCAGTAGTGTGCCATTGAATGCTTTATAAGCAGAATCTCCTAGTGTGTGTGTGTGTCTGTATGTGTATATATATGTGTGTGTATATATATATATATATATATATATATATATATATATATATAATATATGTATATATATTTTTATTTTTTTCACTTAAAAAAACAAAGGTTACAGGGACTTTATAGTTAGGTTCTGAATTTCCTCGCACAAAAAAGAGAAATCCAGCAGTTATAGTTAGTTATTTCAAGTAACTATACCTCGCAGACTAATGTAACTATAACTCCCGCTCCTGCATGCACAGTTTTTTATTCAGTGATTTCACTTGTAATGTTTCATTGATATGTTTATTGACGTTATAAAAAGTTTAATGAGTGCTGTAATATCTGGGCTAATTAGCTGTGCATGGCGAGGGCACGAGATATAGTTACCCTAAGGCACGAGATCTAGTTACTTGAACCTAACTATTATGTCCCTGTAACCTTTGTTTTTGTTCAGTGAATTCCTATGTTTATTTTAACGTTAAGTAATTTAATACTATAAATTAATCCAACAACCACGCCTTTGGCCGTGCATGGTTGGGGTTGGCCACAGGGCCCCTAACCACCCAACCCCATGCAGGAGTTGGCCGTGGCCTCCCTCTCTGGGTGTGAGAGGGTGTTTCTGGGTGGGACAGTGATTGCAAGAGTGTCTCTGAGAGTGAGTGTGAGAGTGTCTGTGAGTGTATGTGTTAGAGTCTAAGCTGGGTCTGTGAGTGCGTGTGGGAGTCTAAATTGGTGTGTGAGTAGAGTGGGTGCGTGAGTTTTTGGGTGTGTGAGGGTCTGAGTGAGTCTGTGAGAGTGTATGTGTGAGTCTGGGTCTGCGAGTGGGTGCATGAGTCTTTCTTTGAATGGGTTTGTGAGTGGGTGCGTGAGGGTCTGAGTGGGCCTGTGAGTGCATGAGTGTCTGAGTGCATCAGTGAGTGGGTGTGTCCGTAGTTGTGTTGGTGACTGCCACAAAGGAACCTCACCTGCCCTTTTATACAACAAGAGTCAACAGCTTTGCATGAAATACCTACTTCTTTCTGCCTCCTTGGATAAATGTCCAGTATGTATTCTACACTACAGCTGTGTAATGGAGCAAAAGAAATGTCACCAGTGACCTTGTGTGTGTTTTGGCAACATGATTGTTCTTGTTGCCTATTTCTCTAGAATTCTATGATAAGGTGAATCCTCCTATAGAGAGGCCAACAAGACTACAAAGACGTAAATCTTCACCAACCAGGGTCCTTCCTCTTATCTATAATAATGAAGTAAGTGCTTCTTTGTTTTGTGAAGATGTCCTCATTTTCTTTGGCATTAGGAACACACCATCAAAGTCAGCATGAAACGCCCTAGGGGGCCGTTTCGGAAGCTGTCCGTCATCCTAGCAAGGGGGGGGGGGGGGGGGGGAGACATGCGTATTCCTAAGGTGGACGGAGCGGGGCCATACGGGCACCGCTTCAAGGTGATTTGGTGATTTAGGTGATTTGCACATTTGCATACTCTTAGCAATTTAAAGAGAGACCCAAGGATACTCGACCTCCCTTCCCCAGCTGATTTCAGCCCCGGAGACCCCATAGCCCAGGGCCCATCACTGTTCAGTGGGGGCGGGGGTCTGCGCGGCGCCCTCCCCGTGCCGATTTTGGCCCTAAGGTATGCATCCCCTGGGGCCCGGCCATCTCTCCTAGGTGTCCCCAGAACACAGTTTACAATGGAGCTGGCAGGAGGGCTCATGTCTCCCGCAGTCCTAGCCAACCCCCTGCCTCCTGCCAGAGCCGGCAGTGCTTTTGTACACAGGGAGCTGCTAAACATGTAGCTTCGTAGGTCCCTGTCTGCAAGAGCAGTTGTTTAATCTTTTTCACTGCCCACACCTCTGTAGGGCGGCAAAGAGTTGACTTCTCTGCTTCCAGTGGGTGAGAGCACTTTGACAGCTCTTGCCTGCTGGAAGCAGAGTATTTGCTCTGAATTGGCGGGAGCTGTGAAAGCTCCCGCCAAGGCAGAGCAAACAGCTTTGTCCCAGGGGTGGGCACCTCAGGACACAGCAGGAACTGGCCCTGGGGGTGGCGGCTCCCCGGGCCCATTATTGGCTCCAATATTTAAACAGCCCCTGGGAGGTGGTGGTCTCCGTGTCCAGGGGCTCGGGCTGCATGGGTGCTTCATGTCCCCCGCATACAATACAATCTTAGCCCCGAGGGGGTCCGCAGCACCCACTCCCCCCCCCCCCCCCCCCACACACTACATTTAAAGGATTTTGCCCGGGAGAGGTTGTGGTCCCTAGGACATGGGCAGAAGGATGGGCATGGCCCCGCAAACTATTTGATTTAAACCCTCTCCTCAGGTAGGTGCCGGTCCCCTGGGCATAAATAAACCCAGGAGAGGGGCCGGTGCTCCCCTCTACTTTATCTTTGCTATGCCGGGAACTGGGCCTCCCAGAGGCTAAAAGAAGCACAGGATGCCGTGCTTGGTTTCTTTAAATTTAATTTTTGCAGAGAATTCACGACGTCGCAAATTCACAACAATTTCTTTTGGTGCTTTTTTTCCCCCTGGCTGGGTCCCTCTCGGACACTAGTCCCTACCCTAGCCCTGTTTCTTTTTTTTCACTTGTATCAGGGACTTTGCTGCAGCCGCATCCCAAGATGGCTGGCAACACTTCCTGGTTAAAGTTTTGGCAGCCAATCAGAGCTCTTCAGATGTCTGCACCAGCTTATTATTTGTGAAGTTGTCATGGAGGAACCATGGCCCTAGATAAACAAATGTTTTGTTCCTTTAATTTCTCTTAAACTACTGAATGAATTTACACCAAATAACTAAAAGCTGTACCAAAAGCAAACTTTCTGCCAAATTTGGTGTAATTATGTCCAGCAGTTCGGGCTGTATTCATGTTCAAAACTCATGTGGAAATTAACATGGGAAATGCTCCTTTGATTCCCCATCCCTTGTTCTCGGTCCCCGCTTGACAGATGGCCCCAAAACTTTCCGTGCACACTAACAATCAGCAACACATTTTTTGGGGGGAAAATTTGTTGAAGATTCGTCAAATGATGCCAAAGATATAGGCAACTCAACAAATGCTTTTTCTATGGAAAATGGTCCTAACTATAACTACCTACCGGTGACTGCCAGTAGGTAAGGTTTTATATATATATATATATATATATATATATATATATATATATATATATATATATATATGTATATGTTCGATGGCATGTGTAGCTGCAGATACACATGCTTTGCACATCCCGCCATCTAGTGTTGGGCTCGGAGTGTTACAAGTTGTTTTTCTTCGAAGAAGTCTTTTTCGAGTCACGAGATCGAGGGACTCCTCCCCTTTCGGCTCCATTGCGCATGGGCGTCGACTCCATCTTAGATTGTTTTCTTTCCGCCATCGGGTTCGGACGTGTTCCTTTTCACTCCGCGCTTCGGTTCGGAAAGTTAGTGAAAAACTTTGAAGAGCTCCGGCGGCCCTTTGGGGTTTTCGATTCCCTGGCGGGGACTGGTCGGCCCGACTGCGTGCGTCTTCAAGGCTAATGGAACGGACCCCATTCCGCTTCTGCCCCGAATGTCACAACAAGTATCCTTATACAGATCAACATTTGGTCTGTAATTTGTGTTTGTTGCCAGAACACAAAGAGGATACCTGTGAGGCTTGTCGAGCATTTCGGTACAGAACGACCTTAAGGGACCGAAGAGCAAGAGAACTACAGATGGCGTCGGTGCCGACAGGACAAAAACACATGGAGGAAGAAGAGGAAGCCTTCTCCATCGAGGATTCGGACTCGGAAGAGATCGATCCTGAACAGACGCCGAAAACCGTGAGTAAGAAGTCGATGCACAAGACTCACGTAAAGACCAGTAAAGCCCAGGGGACGCCACCGCCAACAGGCCATGGCTCAACCCGAAAAATAGGTGACCGGCCATCGGCACCGAAAAAGGGCATGCATGTGTCGAAGTCATCCGACTCCGGTCGAGATACCGGCACAGAGCACACTTGAACCCGAGACACCGGGTCAGAGCAATCTCGGCAACGAGAGAGCGGCACTGAACCAAGTCGGCACTGAGAAATCAGTACGCTGAAGAGCAAAAAAGTGTCGTCTGAACCGAAAAAGGCAGCCGAAAAGGTTGTGATACCGAAACATCCGGCCTCGGAACCGAAATCAATTCCTACACAGAGGAACAAGGCCTGTCCTCACAAATGCAAACACATAGATTTGGACAGGAACTGGAGACAATGGAGCCAGACTACACCCAAAGAAGGCTCCACATCCAAAAAGAAACAGGGAAGATCAGTACTCTCCCTCCGATTCGAATGAAACAAAAACTGGCCTTCCAAGAGAAAGACAAGCAGCCACAGGCGAAGGTGGCTAAACAAGTAACCCCGCCACCATCTCCACAACGCTCTCCACAACCATCACCGGTAGCCACTCCACCAATGATGCAATCCCCAACTCATACAGGGATGAGTCAGGATGATCCAGACACGTGGGATCTTTATGATGCACCAGTGTCAGATAACAGTCCCGACTGTTATCCAGCTAGACCGTCACCACCAGAAGATAGTACAGCCTACGCACAAGTGGTGTCAAGGACAGCAGCGTTTCACAATGTCAGCATGCATGCTGAGCCAATTGAAGACGACTTTCTATTTAATACACTGTCGTCCACACACAGCCAATACCAGAGCCTCCCCATGCTACCTGGAATGCTAAAACACTCCAAACAAGTATTTGAGGAGCCTGTGAAAGGAAGGGCCATTACTCCAAGGGTGGAGAAAAAATACAAACCGCCACCAACAGACCCTGTGTACATCACACAACAGTTAGTGCCAGACTCAGTGGTAGTAGGGGCAGCTCGCAAGAGGGCAAACTCACACACTTCAGGAGATGCACCACCTCCAGACAAAGAGAGTCGTAAGTTCGACGCGGCAGGGAAAAGAGTGGCGGCACAGACAGCAAACCAGTGGCGTATTGCCAACTCACAGGCTTTGTTAGCCAGATATGATAGAGCTCATTGGGACGAAATGCAACACTTTATAGAACATTTGCCCAAGGAGTTCCAAAAGAGAGCACAGCAAGTGGTGGAAGAAAGGCAGAGTATCTCAAACAATCAGATACGGTCAGCAATGGATGCAGCGGACACAGCTGCTAGGACTGTCAATACAGCAGTGACAATACGGAGACATGCATGGCTGCGTACATCAGGATTCAAGCCGGAAATACAACAAGCCGTGCTGAATATGCCATTTAACGGACAGCAGTTGTTTGGGCCAGAGGTGGACACTGCTATTGAAAAACTTAAAAAGGATACTGATACGGCCAAAGCCATGGGCGCACTCTACTCCCCACAGAGCAGAGGCACATTTCGTAAAAAACAGTTTCGAGGGGGGTTTCGAGGACAAAGCACGGAACCCACAACCTCACAAACAAGGCCCACTTATCAGAGCCAATATCAGCGGGAAAGTTTTCGGGGACAATATAGAGGGGGACAATTCCAAAAAAGTAGAGCGAAGTTCCAAAGTTCCAAAACTCCACAAAACAAGCAGTGACTTTGACATCACAAATCCCCAACACATAACACCTGTGGGGGGGGGGGGAGACTAACCAAGTTCTACAAACAATGGGAGGAAATAACAACAGACACTTGGGTCCTAGCAATTATCCAGCATGGTTATTGCATAGAATTTCTCAAATTCCCTCCAAATGTCCCACCAAAAACACATAATATATGTCAAAACAACACATGGATCTTCTACAACTGGAGGTCCAAGCGTTGTTACAAAAAGAGGCATTAGAACTGGTACCAATTCATCAGAGAGGAACAGGAGTTTACTCGCTGTACTTTCTCATACCCAAAAAGGACAAAACTCTAAGACCTATATTGGATCTCAGAAGATTAAATATCTACATCAAATCAGATCACTTTCACATGGTGACATTACAGGACGTAATCCCATTGCTCAAACAACAAGACTACATGACAACACTAGACCTAAAGGATGCATACTTCCATATGCCGATACATCCTTCCCACAGAAAGTACTTAAGGTTTGTATTCCAAGGGGTACATTACCAATTCAAAGTGTTGCCATTGGGATAACAACTGCGCCAAGAGTTTTTACAAAATGCCTGGCAGTAGTAGCTGCTCATATCAGAAGGCAGCAAATACATGTGTTCCCGTACCAAGACGATTGGTTAATCAAAACCAACACGCAAGAACGTTGTTCACAACACACAAAGTATATCATAGAAACCCTCCACAAACTAGGTTTCTCACTCAACTACACAAAGTCACACCTTCAGCCGTGTCAAACACAGCAATACTTAGGGGCGACAATCAACACAACAAAAGGGATTGCCACTCCAAGTCCACAAAGGGTACAGGCATTTCACAATGTAATACAGGCCATGTATCCAAAACAAAAGATACAAGTCAAGACAGTGATGAAACTACTAGGCATGATGTCCTCATGCATAGCCATTGTCCCAAATTATATCCTATGGAACTCGTAATACGGTAGGTGGTATATCCGCCACTTTTGGGACGGTTTAACACCGTCCTCCAAAGTTAGAATCAGGCCCATAGTGTTGATAGACCGTCAAACATACACCTCGCTTCAATGGTGGAACAATATAAATTTAAACCAAGGGTAGCCTTTCCAAGACCCAGTGCCTAAATACGTAATAACGACAGATGCCTCCATGATAGGGTGGGGAGCACACCTCAACCAACACAGCATCCAAGGACAATGGGACACTCAGCAGAGACAGTTTCACATAGATCACTTCGAACTACTGGCAGTATTTCTAGCGTTGAAAGCATTTCAACCTATAATAAGCCACAAACACATTCTTGTCAAGACAGACAACATGACAATGATGTATTATTTGAACAAACAGGGAGGAACACACTCAACACAGTTGTGTCTCCTGGCACAGAGAGTATGGCATTGGGCGATTCACAACCACATTCGCCTAGTAGCACAGTTATTCCGGGGATTCAGAATCAGTTAGCAGACAATCTCTCTCGGGATCACCAGCAGATCCACAAATGGGAGATTCACCCCCAAATACTAAACACCTACTTCCAAAGATGGGGAACACCACAAATAGACCTATTTGCAACAAAAGAAAACGCAAAATGCCAAAACTTCGCATCCAGATACCCACAGGATCAGTCTCAGGGCAATGCATTATGGATGAGTTGGTCATGGATATTTGCATCCGCTTTTCCCCCTCTCCCACTCCTTCCATATCTGGTAAACAAATTGAGTCAAAACAAACTCAAACTCATACTAATAGCACCAACTTGGGCAAGACAACCTTGGTACACAACACTACTAGACCTCTCAGTAGTGCCTCATGTCAAACTACCAAACAGACCAGATCTGTTAACTTAACACAAACAACAGATCAGACACCCAAATCCAGCATCGCTGAATCTAGCAATTTGGCTCCTGAAGTCTTAGAATTCGGACATCTGGACCTCACACAGGAATGTATGGAGGTCATAAAACAAGCTAGGAAACCAACCACAAGACATTGCTATGCAAATAAGTGGAAAAGATTTGTTTATTACTGCCATAATAAACAAATACAACCCTTACACGCATCTGCTAAAGACATCGTCCGCTAACTACTGCACTTACAAAAGTCAAAGCTAGCTTTTTCATCCATTAAAATACATCTCACCGCTATTTCAGCTTATCTGCAACTTACGCATTCGACATCACTATTTAGGATCCCAGTCATAAAGGCTTTTATGGGAGGGTCTGAAAAGAATGATCCCACCAAGGACGCCACCAGTTCCTTCGTGGAACCTTAACATTGTCTTAACACGGCTCATGGGTCCACTGTTTGAACCCATGCACTCATGTGAGATACAATACTTAACATGGAATGTAGCATTTCTAATTGCCATCACATCTCTAAGAAGAGTAAGTGAGATACAAGCATTTACCATACAAGAACCCTTTATTCAGATACACAAGCATAAAGTAGTTTTACGAACAAATCCTAAGTTCTTACCAAAAGTCATTTCACCGTTCCACCTGAATCAAACAGTGGAACTACCAGTGTTCTTTCCAGAGCCAGATTCTGTAGCTGAAAGAGCACTACATACATTAGACATCAAAAGAGCATTAATGTACTACATTGACAGAACAAAACAAATTCGAAAAACGAAACAATTGTTCGTTGCTTTCCAAAAACCTCATACAGGGAACCCAATATCCAAACAAGGCATTGCTAGATGGATAGTTAAATGCATTCAAACCTGTTATCTCAAAGCAAAAAGAGAACTGCCTATAACACCAAAGGCACACTCAACTAGAAAGAAAGGTGCTACCATGGCCTTTCTAGGAAACATTCCAATGACTGAAATATGTAAGGCAGCCACATGGTCTACGCCTCAGACGTTTACCAAGCACTACTGTGTGGATGTGTTAACAGCACAACAAGCCACAGTAGGACAAGCAGTACTACGAACTTTGTTTCAAACAACTTCAACTCCTACAGGCTGAACCACCGCTTTTGGGGATATAACTGCTTACTAGTCTATGCAAAGCATGTGTATCTGCAGCTACACATGCCATTGAACGGAAAAAGTCACTTACCCAGTGTACATCTGTTCGTGGCATGAGACGCTGCAGATTCACATGCGCCCGCCCACCTCCCCGGGACCCTGTAGCCGTTTGAAGTTGATCTTGAACATTTGTAAATTTGTAAATATATCACTTTAAACCACATTATGTACATACATATTTACTCCATTGCATGGGCACTATTACTATAATACACAACTCCTACCTCACCCTCTGCGGGGAAAACAATCTAAGATGGAGTCGACGCCCATGCGCAATGGAGCCGAAAGGGGAGGAGTCCCTCGATCTCGTGACTCGAAAAAGACTTCTTCGAAGAAAAACAACTTGTAACACTCCGAGCCCAACACTAGATGGCGGGATGTGCAAAGCATGTGAATCTGCAGCGTCTCATGCCACGAACAGATGTACACTGGGTAAGTGACATTTTCCATATATATATATAATTTATTTTTTTTCACTATAAAAACAAAGTCTACAGGGACGTTATAGTTCAGCTTAGATTTTACACAAAAAAAAAAAAGAAATTCAGCTGTTATTGTTATTTCATGTACCTATAACTCATGTCCTAAGGTAACTATAACTCCCACCATCGCCATGAACTATTTTCTGATCAATAATTTTACTGCAAATGTTACAATTATATTATGAGTGATGTCATAGAAGTTTCCATGAGTGATGTAATATATGGAGTAATTGGCAGTGGATGGCGAGGATGCAAGTTATAGTTACCTTAGGGCACAAGTTACAGTTAATTGAAATTTCTCTAACTATAACAGCTGAATTTCTATGGTGCGCTTAAAATCGAAAGCTAACTCTATCATGCCTGTAACTTCTGTTCGTTTCAGTGATTTAAAAAAAATTCTATTTCCTAACTAGAAAGTCCCTGTAACCTTTGTTTTTTTCAGGGAATTTCTAGATTTTTTAAAATGTTAATTAAAATGCCCAGCACAGTGCATGTTGGGGGGTGTGGGTTGGGAGTTAGATGCAGGACCTGGCCTGGCATTGTGCTGTCCCCACCCAAGCTTGCTGATCCTGCCCCTCCCCTCCTCATTGTCATCCGTTGTCCAAGTCCATGCCCCTGCTCCCTCTTTACAGCCATGTGTGGCTGTTTTTCTGCCACTGCTTTTCCCACCTGCCCCATCCACCTCCTCCCTACTCTGTTGTCCAAGTCCATGCACCAGCCCCCTCCCTCCTGCCCCACATTGGCCGATGTGCTGCCACTGTCCTCCATTTAGCTCAGTGTCCCTGCCCTCCGTTGCCCAATTCTGTGCCCCATCCTTGCCTTTCTGTTCAACCTCTGTACTTAGCTTGCTGCCCCACCCTTCGTCCCCAAGTCCTCCAATGTCTGTGTACTTGTCCATGCTCCCCCTTTTTACTCATTATGTTCCTCCTACAGCACCTCCTATCTACTCTGAATGTTCTGTTCAGCTACCACTGCCCTCCCACCTGCCTAGAATGGTCAGATGACTGCTGACTGTTCCT
This sequence comes from Pleurodeles waltl, assembly GCF_031143425.1. Taxonomy (NCBI): domain Eukaryota; kingdom Metazoa; phylum Chordata; class Amphibia; order Caudata; family Salamandridae; genus Pleurodeles; species Pleurodeles waltl. The sequence goes on along the minus strand of NC_090446.1, from coordinate 1,045,371,266 downwards.
GCCACTTCCACCGTGCCTGTCCGAGTTCCATGCCCCATCCCATCCCTTCTGTCCTCCACTGGCCATTTTGCTGCCACTCCCTTCTGCCCTACCTGATCTTTTGAGCTGCAGCTACTCATCCTGCCTACCTCGTGTGATCTATTGTGAAGCTCTTTCCCTGCTCTCTTGCCTGTGTCCAGCCCCTACCCATCCCTTCTGTCGTCCATGGACCTTTGTGCATGCCTCTTCCCCCTCTCTCTTGCCCAATATGGCCATTGTGCATCCGCTAACGCTTTCTATGCATGGCCTTCTGTGCTGCCATAGTCCCTTCCACCTGCCCTGTGTGGTCAGCTTGCTGCCCCTGACCCCCTTTCCACATTCCCTCTGTTGTCTATGTTTATACCATTATAGTCTCACTGTTGCCTTCCATGGTGTGTTGTGCTTCCAGTGCCCACCCTATCTCTTCCCCCCCATGGTCAGCTTCCTGCTCCAGCCCTGCCCCTTTTTTCTCTGTCCTCTGTTTTTTCCATGTTTTCCTCCTGCCTTGTCCGGTCTGTTGTCGAGCCCCAGCCCCCTCCCTCCTGCCCTTCATGGTCTGTTAAGCTGCAACTGTCCCTCCCCTTTTGTCCCTTTTGCTCTCTGTTGTCCATGTGCATAGCCCTTCCCCTCCCCTCCCTATTGCTTTCCATGGTCCGTAGTGCTGCACTGCTGTCCCGCTTGCCTTGTGTGATGTATTGTACTGCTGTACACCCTGTCGTGTGCCCTGCATGGTCAGTTTGGTGCCCCTGCCCATCTCATTCCTGCCATCTGTTATCAGAGTCTGTGTCCCTACCCCATTCCTCCTGCCCTCAGTGATCCAGTGTGCCATATTTGCCAACATTTTAAACATAGTAAGAGGGAGATCTTAAAAAAAAAAAAAACACCTGGGGACTTGATTTTTCCCATACACTTATATTGAAAAAGAGGAGGGCTTAAAAACATAAAGAATCTCCTGCTTGAATCGGGTCTGTTGGCATGTATGGTTGACCTGCCTCTTCCTTCTGCCCTCAATGGTCTACTATTTTGCCACAGCCTTTCCTGTCCCCTTTCCCCTGCCCTCTGTGGTCTGTTGTGCTGCCACTGCCCCTCCTGCCTGCCCAGCGTGGTCAGCTTGTTGCCTCTGCACCCTCCTTCCTGCCCTCAGTTATTCGAGTCATGCCCCTGACATCTGCTTCCCCACAGTATTCTAATGAACAGCTAAATTGCTAACATTCTATATTTATTTAAAAAGTGTGGCACGTCTGACGTCATCTTGATGTAATCAAAACTGTAATACCTAAAGCATTTCCTTTAGAAATTATAAAAAAATAGAGGGTCTTATAGCCATAGAAATTATGGTTAGTGCTGTAAAAAACTAAAAAGGGGACATATTTTCTGAGTTCTCAAATACCAACAAAGCAGTTTAAATTTATTTGATATCCTGATGTTTTTTTTAATTCAGTTGATCACTTGATTATATGTTGCACTTGGAGGAGAGAATGTGATGTTACTGCCAGAGCTGCAGACTTTGCAACAGGGCAACTAGGTTTGAGTTTCAGCGTCTCCTCGACATCTTATGATTATGTGAAGCTCACTTAATCTCCCTATGCCTAAAGCCCAAAAGGAATGTGTTCATGTGTAATGTAACTGATGCCCATGTAAAGCACTCCAGTACCTTTGGGTCAAGTATACGCTATGTAAAACTTAAACAAAAAAGAAAAAAAAAGTGTTTTGCACACTTTTGTGTTTGGGTACGCTTTTGTTACATCTGGGTGATGTTTGTGCTACATTTGGGCTTTTTTTTCTCTGCTGGCCATCTTGAGAGACTCCTTTGTAATGAAGCTCCCTAATTTCCTCATTTACTGCAGTATCCTCAGTAGAAAATGCTTTCAGTTTATCACTTAGATTCCATCAAGATTGTAGTTGATTGTCGCACACTTTTAACATAAATTCAGAATGTGAAAGTTTCAGTCTACATGTCAGAATGTTTTAAGGAAATAGAAGTGGAAGATATTTGAAACTCACCTAAAATGTGTCCTAAAGTTGCTTTCTACAGCAATAACCATAATTTCTATGAAACCCCTCATTTTGTTGCTTTCTAAATTAAATGTTTAAGTTTTACCAGCTTGATTCAATCAAGATGGCTTCAGATGTGCCACACGTATGTCATATATAACTCTGTTAGGACTCTAGTTGTTCTTATGAACACCCTGGAAGGCAGCAATAGAACACAAGAGAATCAACTGGCAGGCAACTCCTGTTGGAAGTACGTTTTACTGAGAATGTCAAATTTCATCCTCATACGACTGAGAAAGATGGTGTGAATTTACAGAAAATATGTTCTGTTAGTTTCTGGAGGACCTGCCATAACCTCTATGGCAGAGGTCTTCAAACTGGGGGCGGGGAGGCCCCCTTAGGGGTCCCTCAAATGATCCCAGGGGGGCGCCAGACTCTGGCCAAAAGAAGCATACAGATAACAGGCCTTTGTTTTAAGTAGAAGCTTGTTATTGTATTTTTAAAAAGGTAACAGTACTTAACTGTAATGTTTAAATAGGTCTAGACATATTTAAATATTGGCATCTTTCTAAAATAATTGTGAAAAATTCTGAGGGGGGCCCAATGATTTTTATTTTTCAAATGAGGGGGCGCGGCATCAAAACGTTTGGAGACCACTGCTCTATGGGGAAAATCATGAGAAAGCAATTTTCTCTCAAACATAGTTCATGAAATCCCATCCTTTTTTACAGGGGGAAATCATCTTAGCAACAAATATTTTGTATTGTAACTAAAATCTGTTATCTTCAACCTTTATATTTTCTTTTGCGACACTCAAATCCTCCCATTCACTACAATGCATTTCAGTGGGTGCTATCATGTATATTGGTCCCAAAATGGCTGCAATCACTTTCTGGTTGAAGTGCTGACAGCTAATCAGATCTCATCATGAGATCTGTGCTTAGGCTTCTTACAGACATCAAAATTTTAATGGATTTACACCAAATAACAAAAACTGTGCTTTCTGGACCCCTTTTTTCTCTGCCCCCACTTGACGGATCACCCTAAACTTTCCATGTGCAGCAGGACCATTGGGCACACTTTTTTTTCTAATTTCATAAAGATTCATCAAACGGCGACAGAGATTTACCCCAGAAGCCGCAGCACTCAAAACAATGTTTGTAATAAACACGTCCTCCAGTTGAGTTGGTTTTAGTGGAATCCTTTAATTAGTAGTCATGGGCATCAAAGTAGTCAGTTGAGCATTGTTCCATAAACACAGCCAACACGTGTTTCATCACAACGGGTGACTTTTTCAAGGCTGCAAAATATACATAGAGATGTAGTTGCCTAGTCTAATATGCCAGGATAAAGGATGATCGCATAGAGGTTGCACGTGTATGTTCTCTTAATAAGGCATGCGTCATCCTTAGTAAAGGACCCACCTGCCCTGTGCATCATCTTTTTTGTAGGATCTTCCTTCAGTCTTTGATAATACTTCGAGTCCTGTATCTGCCTTTTAACTTAATTGTAATATTTGCTAATATCCATGATAACAATATTTCCACCTTTGACTGAGGCTTTGAGCCCTATCTATCTCTTTATCATTTTGCAGCTCTTTCAATGCTTGCCAATCATTCAATGTCATGTTTCTCATTCTATTGATATCATTCTTTTTTTCTATTTTTTTATTTATTTTTTAAATATTGCCTTTACACCATCTACCACTATTTCTTGGAAAATATTCACTTTGTTACCTGGAGGCAACTATGGGCAAAATGTTGATTTTGTTTTGCAGCCACTGCCCACGGATTTAGTCGTTTCAGTACCCATCAACATGCATGCATTGTAGTTGCTCCAAGGCTTTTAAATTCCATCCCCAAACCTGCAAGGGCTTTCATTGGAGCTATGTCTCCACCTGACAAAATTGTCAATTTTTCTGTTGAACTTTATTTTTACATGTCCTTCTTTTTCATTGCATAATATTTTTATAACTTTAATTTTCTTTAGAATTTATAGAGATCGATCCTTGCTGTAGCCACATTCATTCTCATACTAGGACAAAATGTAAGACCTTTATTCAATACATTTTTGTGTCCCTCACTTAGTTGTTTTGATGACAAATTTATCACCAGCTCATCCATTTGTTTTAGTCCTTTCATTTCCTTATTCCTTTGCCTCTTTTTCCGACTCTGCCTCGTTCTTTGAAATTTCCTGCATTCAAAGCTCCCCTTTCCCCTCCTGCTTGTCATGTTGTACAAGCTCATTTCTCCTGAAAAATCCAGCCTTGGATGTGGCACAGGGGGATCTTTGTCACCCGAGCTTGTACCTGAGCTTTCAACATTCAATTCCTCCATGGTTTAATTCCTGACTTGATCCATGTACCGTCTATTTTGGAGGGCATCAAAGCGCTGTACAATGTATAATTTCTTCCTGCCATGTAGTTTGCTTTACCTCTATCGAACTTAAATATTATTTTTTAATTCCATATAATTTTCATGTTTCTCCAGTTTCTTCTCTAATCCTTCCAGTGCTTTTGCCCCTTCCTCTGTGCCTTTATATTCTTTTAGGGCTCTTTAATTCTCTTGATGGCTGTTTTTAACCTGCTTTCTGCATGTTCAGTCAATGCCATTATCAACTTCATGGAGCATTCAGTTGTATCATTCTGCCAGCCTTTGAGCATGTCAGGATCCATGTAATTTAGCATTGGCAATTCAAATATTCTCAGCCCTCTAGGTATACGTTTACATTCTACATATTTTTAAGCATCCCACTTTCCTACATGTTATTAATTTCCATTGTACGTGCCTGTTCTACTTCTCATCACACATCTCCTTCGCTTGTTGCTCTCATTTGCTCATTTTATCTGACATTTTGTTCCCCAATCAACTAAATAACTCCCTTGAGTGAGGGGTGGGGTCTGCTAATGCTTCTGTGTTAATGCACTACTCATTCATTGTTTCTTTGTTTAATTCAAAAGGTCGCTTAAGGATGAGGTTGGTGATCTTTCAAGTGTTACTAACTGGTCCCTTACTTCTAGGAAACAAGCATGTCCAGTACTTCAGAAACAATGTTTGTTTACTTTAATATTTCCACATTGATAAATGATTACTCACTGAAGAAACTCTCGTATCTGGAAGAAAACGTTTTTTGGTTTGTTCAAAACAAAGTCAGCAATACTTCAATATTCGCACCTTGCTGGTCGATTGCTTTTTTACTCTCAAGCCATCCAAACAATTTGCTTAATTATTACTTTCCGTCCTGGCATTAATGAAAATGTAATACTCTTTAAGAAAAAGCTTTCTCTGTTCTTGTTTTCAACAATTCACAAATCCTTTTCCCACTTTTATTTCCTTTTATTGATTCCTTTTTCCAAGCCAGTCTAGTTCCATTTTCCTCATACCCCAGACACTCGCAATCCAGTCTGTTTGTATTTGACCCAATTCAGACAACAAGCTGGATTGTCACCGGATTTCCCAAAGTGAACGTACAAGATGCATTGATTTCAGATATTTCTTTTCTGTCCTTTTCTCCTTTCAGTAAGCCACAGTATGCAAGTTCTCCAGCCGAACTATGGGCCTCATTCACTTTCAAAATCTGGCTTGAAAGTCTCATGAAATACGAACCTGGATCCGGGCAGCTAATGGCGGCATGCTGTTCCCGCTGTTCCCCCTCTGGGGAATTCCCACACAGCCGCTCTCTCCTTAACACGTTCAGAGCATTTCCTTCTGCAATTCTTTTGAAGCTTAAGTTTGGCCCAGAAGAAGCAGCCACTCTCTCCTACCCGCGTTCAGAGCATTTCCTTCTGCAATTCTTGGAAGCTCTAGTTTGGCCCAGAAGTGGCAGGTTTCTTCGACCTCAAAACTTTTAGTGCTGGAAACTGCCACCCCCTTGCTTTTGGGTGCACTTTCTTTGTGGTCCAACTGACGCACTACAAATCAGCTTTCACCTCTCTGCTCAAAATCGCCCTGTCAGGATTCCACTTCTCAGGCGGATAAAGCAAGAAACTGCACAGTCCAGTGAATTCCAAAAAAATGTTGTCTTTATTCCACGTTCATTTAAAAAGAAAAAAATGCAAGTGCTCAGGAAACACCATTATCATCTTCCCTTCTATTTTTCTCTTACATTAACTTAAAGTAAAATAAGCTTTATCAAAAAAAGCAAGACAGTTTACCTGTTTCTATCTCACAGTGCTTTCAATGAATGAATTATGTTACTGCTATACATTTGATGCAATTACGTATACACACTCTGTAAAACAAAGGTTAAAGTAGTGTTATAGTTAGGTGAAATGTTAAGTAAAGTAACAATATAAAGTTTTAAACAAAAAAAAAAAAAAAGAAATTAACTAGTTGTAGTGATCTCAATTAACTATTACTATCACTCGTGCCCTAGGTATCTATAACTCATATCCCGCAATGCACAATTTTGCATCAATAATTTCATTGTATATCTTGCAGTGGTATTATCAGTGATCTCATAGAAGATGTCATGAGAGATGAAATATGTGGGGTAATTAGTAGCGTGTAGGAAGTGTGCAAGTTATTGTTATCTCAGGACACAAGTTAGTTACTTGAGATAACTATAATTGGTGGCTTTCTGTGGTTTTTAGAGTTTAAAAGGTTATGTTGTTACTGAACATTTCACCCAACTATAACATTACCTTTGTTTTTGTCAGTGAATTTCTAGTGTTTTTTTTTTTTTTACGTTAAGTAATATTTTAATACCATACATAAGGCCGTCCTCCAAATATATTTGAAAGGTAGACAAGTAATATATTATTTAAAATTAATCAAGATCTTCAGGGTTCCAGATTCAAATGTCAAAGGGACTTTTGATAGAATGAATGAGGGAATGTATCTTTACTTATCTCCAAATCCCTCTATAGCTGAAATTAATCACCATATCTTCAATAATTATCTCTCAGTCCCACCAAGAGGAGTCTGTACTGTTCTGAACTGTCCAGGACATCTGTCAGGATTGTCCACCCCATTCTTATGTCTTTGAACATGACTGTCTGGCTCTTAAGAATATTCAAAATTAATTTTCTTAACCTCTCAAACAACTGCATGACTACGCTGAAGGAAGTGAACATTTCTTTCAGAAGGTCATGTTATGTCTCCAATTTGATGACTTGCTGTTTCTCCTAGTTTGTAGTTCGGGAGAATTGGATGCATTTAGAAGTGCTGATGTTACAGTTGTATTTTGTCATCAACGTAAAGGATTGTTTATGCCCTTAAAATATCTTTGGAGGTTTTGTTATTTATATTGGTTTCCTAAATTTTTCACATTTGGAACAGTTGCAATTTTCACTGCTATGGAAATAAGTAGATATGAGTACTTGCATACATTTTAATGATAAGGGAAGCTAAATAGCGGTCAAATCCAGAATTTGAGTCACCATAGGATGAGACAGCAAGTTAGCGTAGGTAACTTGTGTTTTACATTTACAGATCCTAAGTGTCTGATAATTCAATTTCAGGTGGTAAGTGTGAGTAATTGTAACTACCAATTTGCTATATATTCAGATTCCTGTTGTTGCCCACCCCCTTGAGTGTACTTTACATCCATATTGATGAGGACATTGGTTATTTGCATTACAGTGTGTGATAAGGACATATCGAAATCACCCTGTTAGTGTTAACTGAAGTAGTTGCTGTTGCCTGCCCTATCAACATGTGATCAAAGTGGGGACTGTCATACACCCATTAATAGCTCTCTTTGAAACATTAAACTAAGCAAAATAATTTATGTGCAATTTCTTAGCTTTCATAAGTTACCCTGAAGAAGGCTGTGTTTGTATTCCACAATAACCAGAACAGACAATGCTTTCAAATCTATTGCTAGGTTACCAATGTTTTATTGGTCAACAAAGAAGGCACAGAATTTGAGAGCTTCTCTTGCTAGCTCTAGATTTTTTTTTCCCATCTCATTGTATTGGCAGTTCATGGAACCTAATATTGAATTGACTTTTTTTTTAATTTTTGTTTTTTTGTTTTTTAAAGTACACTAGTATTTTCTCCTGGTGATTGTACACTTTGAAACATTGAAAACGGTCTTTCCCATTTTTGGTCCTAGTGCAAGTAATAGCATCTGTTCCAACAGAAGCTGTTACCTTTTTACCCCCAGACGCTGTACTTCTAATTGTGATAATAAAACTTTCTAAAGTGGAGATCGTTTACTTTTTTTTTTTATCAGAAAGTCATAACAGAAATATTGGCAGAAAGCAGCTCCAGTATCCTCACAGTTCTTTAATCTGAATGTTATCCCTGGTTATTGTTTTCAGTTCCTTTGTGGGGCATCATGGATCAATAGGCTCCCACTTTTTCTGAAATAATATTTTAACCTCAAAATATTTTTACTTTCCTGTGACATTTCTTTATTGGCTTTGACATGCCAATGATTTTAGCTTGAAACTTTGTCATTTTTCCTTTACACATGTTTGTCTGAGAACCACTGCTGTTACCTCACAATTCTGAAGGTTTCTCTGAGTGAAAGGAAACATTCATAAAGGGAACCAAATGCCATATTTATTGTATGTCTTTTCAAGTTGCATTTGAAGGATCAATATAAAAATCTGTAAAATATTTGAGACAATACCTTTAAGGCCACAAGGCATAAAAGATGTCAGAAAACAAATGCCAATGACTGGATCAGAGAAAGAAATGCCTCTTGGAAAGGCACTGATTCCTTCAAAGAGCATACTTCTCAGATTCTGTAGAGGAATTCCTCAAGAGATAAATCTGAAAAGTCAAGACCACAGACCCTGCAGGTCACCATACATATTGCAAAGCAGCTCAATGGCAACTGTTGAAGAGAAAGTACTACATAATCTATTTCGACATCACAGAATATGACATGAAGAGAGCATCAAGGGTTGTTTCTTTGTAGAGACTCCCCATAACCACAACATTTACATTGAAGCTGTCAAAGTAAACAATTCTGTCACTATGAAGGATGAACTATTAATGAATTCTGCAGATCTTTTACTCCCAAATTGAAAGAAATGGCAATTACCATAACTACTGCTCCATGTCTCCTACCATAAAACCTCTTGTCTGTTGCTTTAATTACAGGAAAAATGAGAGCCAACTTCATCACTACAGTCCAGAATGCTCAATAAATTCTTGTTCTTCTAGAACCCTCCTCTGTTCTAGAATACTTCACAGCAGAAGTTTGTGCTGATTATGTGATTAAGTTTGCTGTCACTGAGATATTTAAATAGAATCACAGTGGGATTTCTTTTCCCAAGTGACATCTGCAACTTCACCTTCCAGGATATGTCTGGTGGATCATTTAGTTATTTTTTGCAATGTCTTGACTAAAGGGCAGTTGATTCTGACCTCGCTGTGTGCTTATCCAAAGAAGGCCTCAGTTTTTACAGTTGGTTGGTCTCTTGCCTATTACTTCCAACCATAAAACCTTTCTTAAATCTTCGGCCCTCCAAGCCAGCCTCATTTGCATTCTATAGAAATGCAGTACTCTTGAACATGATATATTATTTCTACAAACTGTCATGATTTAATAATTCATCTTGTGTATACTGCAATGAGAAATGTATTTCCAAATCACAGTGATCGGAAAATACATGTAAAAAAACAATAATAGTACAAACAATAATAATGCCCACATATATTAATTAATATAGCACAACCAATGATTGAATATGAACTGTAATTTACTTAAATTATTCCTTATTATTAACACATTTTGATTTATGATTATTTGCAAGGCACTGTCACTTGTGTAAGGCACAGATGTGAAATTTTATTTGGACACATAACTTCATGTATTCACAACAATAAAACATTACAACAGCTTTTAAATGCATTTATCTTTTAGGTTTTGTTGTATTTGATATGACAAGTGTGCATTTCACTACCGAATCCATTAATTTTACAAACCTACGCCATAATGTCTAAGTTGTGGTGAGAGTAAACTGTACTCACCAAGATACATTCTACTTTCTGTTCTGTAGCGAAGGCAATTTAGTGACATCCGTGGGTACGTTATTTTGGCATCTAGGCCTTCTGTCTGTGCCCTTTAGCCTAGTAATGTTTCATTTTATTCTTTTAGAAACAATCACATTTGTGGTGGTGTTTTATTTTACTTTATCTTGCTGTCCTTTTGCTTAGAAAAGCATTTAAATTTCTTAGCACAACATTCTTTCACCCTGTGTTTTATTCAAGGCTGCAACAAGATAGGGTTGCCGGCACAAAGTGGTACACTGCATCTCTAACATTTCACAGAAACATACATATTTTTACACGGGACACCTTTCTCAGAACACTAGCTGTTTTTGTTAGAAAAACATCTCTCTGTCCCCTGCACATTAGAGGGAGGTTCCAGCCAGATGACCGCTACTGCATGCCGTCTGACTTTGCCACAGCTGCTTGCTGAGACTGTCGGTCCCATGGCCTATATGGGGGATGGTGTCTCAAAAGACAACAGGCTTCTCCACTACTGTCACTCTCTGGTATGGGGTATGATTCTTCCCTGAAGGTCGAATTAGGGTTTTTCCTGCTGTTCTCTAGCATAGTACATTAGAGTCATCGGTAGGAATCACAGATCTTGCATAGTTGGGGTGACGTTCCTATGCCAGGTCGATTTGACCTTTTTCTCCCCGCAAACACACACAATCTGCAATGGCAGTGTGCAGGTGTTTGGTGAGGGGTCCCTTAGGGTGGCGCAATACATGCTGCAGTTCTTAGCGCCCTCCCTGACAATAGAGCCACTGGTAGCCCTGGTACCTTTTACAAGGGACTTAGCTGTGTGGCTGGGGTGTGCCTATTGTAGAAACAATGGTACAGTTTAGGGAAAGAACACTGGTGCTTGTGCCTAGTTAGCTGGTTCCCAGGACACTCCCAGTCAAGTTAGCATCAATATCAGGCAAAATGTGTGTGTAGGGGGGTAACCATGCCGAAAGGGGCACTTTCCTACATATATCGCTGATGATGAATCCATAATAATCATAAGGCCAAAGACTACTTCAAATCTATTAAGCTCTTGTATCACAACAGGCAGTTGTATTTCAGGCTCTCCCAGCATAAGAACTACTCCACCTACCAACGTAATTTTGTATTTAATTCTGAAAGAGTTTTCTTTATGGTCCTTCGCTATATGTTTCTGTTCCACAAGGGGTTTGATGCCAAAGGTGAAGAGGGTACATAGGACAAGCCTCGCTGGTCCCTCTCTCCAGTCGTATACCAAACCAACAGAAGTACTTTCATTGAAATTTTAGCAATTGGATAGCTGTGTAAAGTTATGTTTCTTAATCAGGAACCAAAATCAATTTTCTCCAAGAAAAATGACTAGTCCACCCGGCGGAAGGCTTGCTCTGCATCCGAAGAAACTAATGTAACAAAGGCATTTTTCGTCTTTGCCTTCTCAACCAAGTGGCCTGTCTGGCTAATGTCATGATTCTGTCTTGACATAGTAAAGCCAAAATGGTCAGGATTTTTTTGTATATTTTAGGTTCCATATTGAGGAGAGAAATTGACCCATATGGTGATTTTTTTTTTTTTTTTTTTTTTTTAAGAATAACTGTTAAACCAGCTTCTCCCATGTAATTCATTATCTTGCCTTATTTTTCTTTGTGATATGATTGAATAGCTTCTCCAACCTGGAGCCCCTCCGATACTAGGACCTTATTTCTTTTCAACCCTTCTATTGATAGTGTTTTGGTAGTTTATGAACAGTTTTTTGTAAAAGTGATAGTTTATCAATAGATTTTCTCTGTGGGTATTAGATAATCTTATGCCTGCCAGTGTTGTGAAGTCAAAAGAGGTAGAGTGAACTCAGAAAGGATCCTTGGAGCAATTGTATCTTGTGTAGATTTATTTTTTATAAAAAACAGTTTCCACAGGTTTTGATTTTATCTCTGCATGCAAGAATGGCTTCTTAGTATATTTGATTTTCTTTGTATATTCCTTTTCCCCTGTCCCTCTTAGCTGTTTTGCCTTGTGATCTTAACTTATTCCCTGAAGTGTAAGAGTTCTGCTTTATTTGTGTGGATAGCCCTTAGCTGACCCCTAGTGGTCAGTAACATTGTCATATTAGCCATTATTGGGCTTCCTTGTATTCCTTTTCCTTAACTTATAGTTTGTTTGCCAATTTCTGGGCCTTCTATAGAAAAAATGTGCAGAGAATTGACCATTAACGAAGTACTTGTCTCTCTCACCATTTTTATAAAGGTGTTGCATATTCCTATTGGTGTAGCATCCTTTTTTTTGTTTAGAGCAAAGTACTTCTGAATTTGTTCAGCTGATTCTGCTTTGGGAATGGGATCCCTAAGCAACAATAGTTGTAAGCATCACATAGAAGATATTCTGGGTTTCAGATCCAGATTGATGTAAGCAGTGACACAGGTACTTGGTCGGAGACAGTAATCAGTCCAGTTTTGCATTTCTGGCTGGCGGGTTCAAGATATAGTTTATTAATATCAGGTCTTTACATGAGTGAGTGCAGTAAATGTAATAGAATTAAGTGTAATCTCCATCTTCAGAGAGTAATTCCTGAGTAGGATTCCTTAGCGGGCATTCTGCTGTGGATTTTTTTCCGGGTGTCTATTTCCACCCCAAGATGGTTACCCATACCAACAGTGCAAATCTACTGATCAATCAATTATTATTGTCAATCATGATTGTGCATCATAGGTCGATCGCATAATTTTATATATAAATAATTTTAGGTTCAAATATCATACATATGGATGTGAATCACTTAGTCTATTTTGAACTATGAAGTGGGAGGATACTTTAGAAAGATTTGAATTAAGTGCATGAAAGAGAGAGGTGTGAGCACCACCAAACATGTGCTCTCTATATGTTCTGTTCCATATTTTTTCAGAAACAATCCTCCACATCTATTGTAATCTTTTTATGTACAAAGTCTTGTTAGTACACGAAGACTTGAAAGTATGACAGTGTTGAAGAATGCGAAAGACATCTCTACCCTAGGGATCCAGTAATAACTATTTAGGGCCTGATGAAGGCCTAAGACCCTCTTGGGCATCAAGAACCAAAACATGTTGACCGTTAGTTATGATATAATGGACAATTAACACGTCCGCTACATGTCACTTTGTTGCTTTTAACCTTATCCCTGAACCTTCCTAACTACATTATTAAACCGGATAGTTTAGGTACAGTAGATAATGTTTGACTTCCCCTTTTTAACGACACAGATCCCATCACTATCCTTCCAGATGAAGTTGACAATCACCTCGAGAGTATCCAGGTGTGAAACCCCATGATGATGCCATCCAATAATAAACCATAGTGGTAGTCACTTACTCCACAAATGGTATTACTGGTTTGATTTTTATTTATATATATATTGTATGGCAACATAGTGAACATGTTTTGATTTCCTGATATTTGGGGAGAAACTGCCCTGTTTCCTGAGACAAGTCTTTTATTATGTTGACTCCGCATAGTATAGTGTGTACGGGGACTGGCCTCTCTCATATAATGCTTGTGCAAATTATGGATTGAAAAATGGCTTAACTTTGTGGTCATACATCTCCTCTTTATGAAAGAAGTACAAGTAAAATATGTAGTTGAAATTACCTTTATACTCATAAGTATATCCTTCGAAACAACTATAGAGTATGGAATTAAAACACACTGCCCTCTCAGCTGGGACATCTCCCCAGAGTAACATATGCAAAATACAATGTAGGTAGAGACTGCTGTCTCTACTCAAACCGCTCTTCATGATAATGAATGTCATTAGTAGAGTGTAAAACTGAGTATCCTCTCTGTTGACAACTTTATCTTGCACAATCATTGTGCACATTTGTATGTAAGGACACACTTGCCTCTCTCATTGTCAGCTCCTTATGGGAACAGACATGTGTAGTACTGTTTACACAAAGACAGAACTCTGCACTGAAACATCTCTCCTGATTGAGAAGCATATATACTGTGATATGCAAAATAACTTCTCTATCAACCAGCAGAAAACAATGCGTAGTATACTATAAGATTGCATTCATCTCTGTACTAAACCTGCCTCTTGTATCAACATCTTTATTCTACAGTAGGAAGAAGTACTAATCGCTCTGTAGTACCTTAAAAATATATATAGATGCAGGACAAAAGTTAGAGTTCTTGAAGAATGAACTGGCACCTTAGCATTAGAAGACTGTATTAAATTTTCAAATCTTTAAAAGCTATTAAGGAAAGAAATCATTAGTAACTTCAATTTTTTTAATTTAAAAAAAACCTATTTAAGAACACAATAAACAATAATATCAATAAATTACAATAATAAACTTAAAAACAACAAACTTAAATTATTATTTATGTTTGCAGATTTGGAAAATATATAAAAAGGAGTTCAACAGGAGCATCAAGAACAACCAATACAGCATGAGTACCAGTGGCATGTGGCAACATTTGAAGGCTATGTACCCTCATTACCTTGCTCAGGCTGTTTTCACCTGTGCTACAGAGCTTGATAACTCCTTAGGGGCATCCACATCTTTTGAACCTGGTGACACTGTGCCTGCATCGTGCAATTAATCATGCATTGTGCAATTAATTTATTCCCCGACTTTCCACACAGTTACTGTTCCATCTTTCTTCCAAAGTAAACAGTTTTTGTTTTACTACTTCATATATTGTGTGACATGGTACACCAATGATACATCACTACATTCTCTGAAGAAGATTTCTACATTTTTCACTCACAATCACACATGTTTATGTGCTGCAACAAAAACTCCACGTTCCTTTCTGTTAAATTCCACAGCCTCAAACACTGCATTTTTTTATTCACAATTAAGTTATGACATGCCTTCAAACATGGTTTTATAACAATTTGTAAAGTAACACATTCCCCTTAACACACCATCTGGGGTGTAAAATTTACCAAAATATCTACTTGTTCATAGGACAGTTTTCTTCATAAATGCACTTTTTCTGTTAAAAAATCTACTTGCCCCTTTGGGGCCATGTAGTACAGCAACAAATTATGGAAGCATTCATTGTGTAAGAGCTATGACAATAGCCTCTCTGATTATGCCTTGACCAATACCATAGTAGGGCTTCAATACTAGGAATTTAAAGCCCTACTACAGCAATTTACTTTTTTTGCCATCTTTCCGCACATCTACATACTGGGGCTGGAGGAAGCAGTAAGCAATAGTTCTGGGGCTCAAATGCCTTTGAGTTTACGCAAACCTCCTAACTTGCATGTTTTAAGGATTTTCTCCAGCTGTTGTCCAGTCTTTTCCATTACTGAGAAAGGTTGGGAATTTTTTCCTGTCAAGGGCAGAAGTAGAAGTACTTCCAGGGTTGGGGAAAATGTGGTTGGAGGGCAACTGAACTTGTAAACGCTCAATGGATTTTCGCATGAGCAAATTTAAAGATGCATATTTGTTTGTGCTGAAATACAGTTCTCAAATATTTTCTAGGGGTGTTATCTCCTGGACTACTTATATAAATTCTTGTGTATTCATGAAAGCCACTACCGCAAAGACATATACCATGGGTGCCCTTTTGTGAATTTCTTTAGGAATTGGGCCCCTAATTAGGCCTGGCGTTAACCAAGGCATTTGGGGGTGACTTAACATTTTGCTCTGGCTTTGCAAAGTGATGCAAATTGTTTTGTGCTAGAAATTAACTAAAAGTAACACAAAGCAGTGCAAAGCACTGCTTTGCATTACTTAGCATCACAGGGTCATTGCATGGCTGTTCCCATGCAACTACGCACCCTTTTTGACACAAAACCCCTATCTACCACAAACGTGAGAAGGTTTTTTTTAGGTGCCCTTAAATCTTGTTATCTTGTCACATTTGCTCTGTGGTCAGAGACAGAGATCAAGCGTCAGTTTGTCGTCTTACAATTACTTTTCCTTCTGACTGCAGAGTTACGTGATTTTGTAAGTTGAACACTCTGAACTGCTGTACAAAGAGTGTGAAATGAAAGTCTGTAGGTTTTTCCTAACACACATTTAAATAACTCAGTCAACTGTACAAACATTTCAAAATAAATTTCAGTAGTTGTGAAAGCCCATTTTCTTATACTTCTGTGTGATGAAAACATATTTTAATAGGATGACAACAAATCAGAAACTTCACTTGGTGATATGCTAATGATTAATATGTTTTCTGAAACCCAATTTCCACAGATTATTGTTAAAGCTCTATATAGTTTTAGCAGTAAAGCTGCAGGTTAGTGGGAAGGTTTTTGGGCATTTGTTGTAAACTGTCTGTAAATGACAGTGTTCTACCACATTATGCTTTCTTAATATATTTATTAAATGTGAGTGTTTAAGCATAAACTGAGAAACACTCCTGCCCTGATGGCAATGCTGTTAGTAAGCTAGGAGGCAAGTCATGGATCATGTGTACTCTAGATGTGGGCTAGATTCTTATTATCCATGGAGCAAATGTTTAGTCTAATTAAAGAAAAGTTTTTTTTGTACAGCAGAAATGCTGAACCCACATATTTGAAGGTGCTCTCATATGTGAAAACGAAGAAAGGTGACTGTAAAATAAACTATTTGGCTAGGATCACACATTTGAGACCCATTTACTTGACAAGTTCGTCACAGTTAGGTCGAGTAGATTATTCAAGTTCAGGTCTAGTAACATTTTAATGATTTTTCAAAGCCTGCCTCTCCTTCCAGATCTTGCTCTCAGATGACAAGTGTGTGTAGTAGGCTGTACGGAGAAAGACTGGTGTCTCCATTGAGGCCTCAGTCTCAGATATTGAATGTGGATAGTAGGGTGTATACATAGACCAGCCTCTTCTATTAGACCTTTGACTCAGCTGATGCCTGTGTGTAGAAGGGTGTGTACATGGACTAGCCACTCCCTTCAGACCTATCTCTTAGATGACAGTTGTGCGTATTAGGCTGTGCATATGGACTGGTTCATTCTGTCACAACTCTGTCTCAGATGACGGGTGTGTCTAGTTAGGGTATCTGGAGAGAGACTGGCTTCCCTGCTAAGACCTCTCTCTTGGATGACAGGTGTGTGTAGTATCCTCTGCCCAGGGACTATCTGTCCTCCCTGCTAACACTCCTCCTTCTGATATTGGATGTGCATAGTACGGTGTGGGGAGAGACTATACCTTTCTCACAACTCTTACGAAGCCAATGGGTGTAAATAGTGCACTTTGACAAACACCATCTCCGTTAATAATCCTTCATACAGTAACAAGTGTGCCTGTCACATTCTATTCAAAGATCACCAACACATTTTGACTGAGATAGTACATTTTTTTAGGAAATGGGAATTAACCATCTACTCATCACATTACTTATCTCTTACATACTTCCTCTCAAAACCAAAGACCACAATATGCATTCCTATTAATGGAGTGTATTCAGAACTCAGCTACCCCTTTTTACTATTCAGGATTTCATGAGAGTCCCGCAAGATTATAAAAACTAGTTAAAAACAATATACATTTATTTTCTTCAAATCAGATATCCCTTAGACACCGCTTTAAACTTAAGGGAACAGCATGTCTCTCTGTTGCCCCTTTGGATCTTTTTTTATTTCATGTTCACAACACCTGAAATTTTTCACAATAAACAGTAATGGCCACCATTTAATTCCTAACATTCCAAGAAGCAGCCAATCAGAGCCCTCCTTCTCACAAGGCTCGTGGGAACCTCTTTCTCCTGTGTGAGTGTGAAGGCTCATGGGAAAAATGGGTCTCTGGACCAATCACAGGCCTCCATTTTTAAATTTGCGCTCTCACTGGGCTTCTGAGCCCAGCCATCCAAATATACATTTTTTTCCACCCTGACCTGTCAAAACATACAGAACAGCTTTAAACCAATTCCTAAAAAGCACAGTCTGTGGACCAAGAGCTAGCTTCTTGCCGAATTTGGTGATATTCCGTTCAGCAGTTTTTGCTGTAGCCGTGTGTAAGAAAGTCTATGGAAAATATATAGGGATTTTGCATTTTGGGTTCCCCTTTTTTCTCAGCCCCTGCTTGATGGAACATCCTAAAATTTTCCAGGAAGAAGCCAAGGTGAGTTATGGAGAAGCAGATCTAACTAAGACCACCTACTAGTGACCCAGATCAGATTGAGTATTAATCCACACTCCTTCCTACTTAGGACCGATCTTAATTATATAGTGTGGGTTACAAACGTTTGATTGTGCGATATTTGTTAAATACACCACAGTGGGTGTGTGCAGCAACTATGCTTTTTACTACAATTCAAATCCTATGTTGTTTATGTTGTCTCAAAGTTTTAATAGTCATCCCAAACCCCTTTCAGTTCTAATGACACACTATGTCAAAAACATTGCACTCTGCCACATGCAAGCTGACTTGTAATTGCTCTGAATGTGTCCAAAATGGATAGATTGTCATTTTGCGTGAACATAACTCAAAGCAAGTGCATGCAACCTTTGTGCTTCCACGTATTGTAGTTAATGTCATGTTATAGCTTTTAAGGAATGTCATCTAAATGGCATAATACTCAGCACCTCTTCTGTTCAAATGCTTTATTATGAAACAAATCATATGTTTGTGTCATATTTGTATAAAGATTGCATACTAGTAAGCACCCACTACAAAAAGATGTAGTTGTTGTAGCACATAGGGGCTTTAAAGATAAATATATTCATTTATAGCCTGTGCCATATTAAGCAACTTTAAGGAACGAATAGGTACAAGTTAAATACCATCTTAATGGAGCATATGTCGAGAACCAGTCAGAATGTAGTTCTGTTAAGTTCCCTTTGAGATTCGAAAGAGCAGTTCCTCTTAGTAGCCGTGATGTCATCCTGCACAAAATGATATATGTGAAAAGTGATAGGTGTCTTCTTAGAGGGATCTCAGCTAGGAGGAAAAAGCCTTCTTTGGCAATCTGTGCAGAACCTGGTGATGATGATGATGTATACTGTGTTGGTGATAACCAGGAAGTCAAAAACATCCACTGACATCAGGACAAAGGAAAGAACTAAACAGGATAATAGGGCCACGGTCAGATGATCCACAAGAAAGTTGATTCAAAACTGCTTAGAGGAAAAGTAACAAATAGCAGGGCTGCACTAGACAATAGAAAAGGGAAGAGAAACCTTGTCATTCACACTTTGAGATCAGTCATTGTATGACCTATGCATACTTTCTAGCCATATTGGATCAGCTTTACTCAAGCTTGTTGCTGCAGCCTATTGCTGGTCACAATTGATAAATGACAAAAGAAACCATTGTTACACGGTTATTACATAAAATTGAAATTCATAATATTAGGGCCATGTTGTTACACAAGGTTAGTGGTATACTGTTTTTTAGCAGAAACCTCATACTTACTTTGCCAAGATCCAGCACCATACAACCGCTTTGTATGGTGCCATCACACTAAATCAGTGTGATTCATAATTTCTGATTATAATTTCGATAGTCATAATTATTTCAGGAAGTTTGATTTATCTTCTGAGGTAGTATAGTTGAGGATCAGGAAATACAACCCTGTTAGAATTTACTACACAAATAGTGCAATTCCAGCTTTGAATTTTGTCTATAGCTTACTGCTCTTATTCTGATGAGCCACTTTGCCTCCACTTTCCTCAGTAATAGTTATTTTCTAATAGATACTTCTAACTGCAGATTCCTCATCATTTAAATATGCCTCAGGCGTCAGACTGGAACAGGAAAATCTGTAATAATACCCTTTCATGACAGTAGATGGCGTTGTTTGGCTCTGTGCCAACGTTGTTCTGTTCCTGAAGTGACCTGCTGAGCCCCATATAAGATTGACTGATGCACGCCAGTGTCCGTTCATTTCTTTCCACACCGATACGGATTTGCTTCTTATCTCTTCTCAAAACCGTCTTCTACAAAATTTACTTGAAATCACTGCTGTGCAAATCAAATGTCACCCTCTAAAACCATAGGGATTAATATTTGTAGGGACTGTCGCAAACAAATGTCTGTGACAGATCCCTATCATATTTGTCTTTGTTGCTTGGGGTCGGAACAAAACTCCAAGACCTGTAGCAACTGCTCCTTGATGAATCCCAAGATGAGGGACTGTGTGGCAAAGCTATATGTTGCCAAATACTGGAAGATTCCGTTCCATGACCAGTCGAAGTAATTGTCCTGTTCCTGCTCCCCAAGTTAATCCTGTGACAGATCTTCGTCACCATCTAAGTCCTTGGGTAAGGCAAACAAGAAGCGCAAGATGTCCAGGTGGGGCTTTCCTGACATATTCAAAATCCTGAGACGGTACAAGGGTATATATGTGCCTTTTGGTCTCGCTCCCGAAATCTATTTCCTTCCAAACAAATTCAGTTTTTTGTCCTGGGGCAAACTGACTTTTTGGGTCCTTGGCATTACTGAAGCAAACCCATAAGTTCGAAATTCTATGATGCATCTCTTTGGCACACTGTCATCACCTTTTGGCACATCTCAGGGCCCCAAAGAACCTAGTGGACCTCTATGTAGTAATCAGTCGGTCGGTCTTCCCTTTGCATAAGCTGGAACCTCTGGGCCTTCTTTGGGCCCCACACTAGTTTTGGTGCTATCATCGGTCTTGGTGCCACAACCCATGCCAGACCCTGGAGCATTGACTTTGGGCATCGAAACCCAACCAATAGTACTGTCGTTCTCCTAGCTGACTTTGATTCAACCTCTACCTAAGCTGCACCTTTATCCAACTGGGCCAGAAGCCTTCCGGCAACCCATCCGACCCTCATACATTGCCCTTGCCCCATAGAAGGGCCCAGAACGTCCACAATCATTTTGGCACAGACTCTGATAATGATCATTATGATGGAGACAAACTTGCTCAAGAACTTAGTAATGACAATTTGTAAAATTAGTTAAGAGATGCCAGTGATCTGAGACTTATCCAGAGATTAGGCTTATCTCTCTACCTGGGCCAGCTACTGAACAAAGTGCCTCCTTTGCAGTAGTGATGCAGAGGCCAGTTGTGGTTTTCGAACTTCAGTGTCCTCACTGAAGACCTCTAGTCCAGACTAAAATAATACTGAGCCCATACTCCTTTTCAATGAGGCCTTCACAGATCACTTCTTAGTGGTGCAGGCATCCAGAAGCAAGGTCAACCCTAATGGCTTTCCTACCAACCTACTCTTGAAACCTTTGGTAAGAGCATGTTCTCCTTAACCAGCTTGTCCTTACAATCCATCAATGCCAGCTGTCAGTGTAGTCCTGCCTTTTGAGATTCTGTCGCTCAAGGCAATGTGGCAACATTCACAATTTGTTGTGGTTTGGAGTCAGCAGATTGCCTTGGTTGAGCAACTGGTACCAGTGTGACACTTAGGAGTCACTCCAAGATGAGGTCCACAGGCTTCTTGAGGAGAGTCCAATCTTATTTGATGGATATGCCCTTTTGATGACTCTTGGCTTCTTGGCTAAAAGGTTAGGCTGGGCTCTTCAGCACTTTAAAGACAGCAGGGACACAGTGTGCTCCTTCGGCCCTTTTGCTCCAGCGTAGCTGTTCAGGCCCACTCTGTGGCTATAGTAGGGCTTTCAAGACCTCCAGCACCGACCCATGCAACCAGCCCAGCAGACCTTCAAGCCTTTTTTTATGGCTGAGGCTGTGGTACCCACAGACAAAGTGGACAGCAGGAGCAGCGTACAGCCCAGTCCCCAGCCCCCTCAGCTGCTGCAGCTGGGAAGCCTCTTTTAGTGTGTCCTTCAAGGCAAACACCCCTTCGAGAGGCTCCAACATTTTCCTACAGGGTGGCAAGCCATCTTTTTGTACAAGTGAGTCCCTTAAGGAGTTCCACGCTGTTACGCCCTTCTGTTTATTTTCACTCCACTGCACCTTCCACTGCCCCCAAAGCACATGATAGGGGACCATCTGTCCTTCTTACAGCAAGGAGTGCAGGCCCTTTTGGCCAAGGAGGCCATAGAGGTGGTTTCAGAAGGAGGAATTTGGGTGTTACTAATGCAACTTCCTTGTGCCTAAGAAGGATGGAGGCTTTCGTCATTTTTGTAGCTCTTGGGCCTCGCAATGCATACCTGCAGAAGGACAAATTAAAGATGCTCACTCTGACCCAGTTCTTGTCTGTTCTCGACCCTGCAGACAACATGGGAGCTTTGACCCTGCAGGATGCCTAGTTACACATCCCCGTCCTGCAGGCCCAAAGGCTCTAACTGCAGTTCACAGTGGGGCAGA
The DNA here is from genome assembly GCF_031143425.1 of Pleurodeles waltl. Lineage (NCBI taxonomy): Eukaryota > Metazoa > Chordata > Amphibia > Caudata > Salamandridae > Pleurodeles > Pleurodeles waltl. The sequence continues at coordinate 1,045,349,152 of NC_090446.1, read as the reverse complement.
AGCGTTTTCAATTTGCTGTACTCCCCTTTGGGCTTACCAATGCCTCTCTTGTGTTCATGAAAGTTATGGCTGGGGGTTGCAGCACATATTTGGAGGTCACAGGTACAAGTCTTACCCCACCTCGATGACTAGTTGCTGACTTCACCACAGGGAGTTGCCACCCACCTCCAGGCTACAACAAACCTCTTAACATCTTTGAGGGTCACAACCACTATGCTAAAGTGACACCTGACTCCTTCATAGATACTCCCTTTTATTGGAGCTATAGTAAACACAATGCAGTTTCATGCCTCCCCCAAAGCGGGGAGTCCAGGACATTTGGGCTGTAATCCCAATGTTTTTACCTGTGTCCTGGATCTCCGTAAGAATGACTCAGAGGCTGCTAAAACTGATGGCCTCTGGTATCCTACTGATCTAGCATGCTACGTGGCATAGTTGGACTCCGCACTGGAATCTGAGGTCCCAGTGGACTCAACATCAGGAGGACAAGGTGAGGTCATGGACCCTGTCAGGAGACAATAAGCTTCTGGAAGAGGCTAGAATACCAGAGGATTCTTCTGGTGGCACACCACCTGGCGGGAACCCCAGATGCTACAGTGATAGGAGTTGCATCTGGAAGTGGCATAAGTTATCATCTGTGAATGGAGAGAACATTGGCTGGATCTGTCTGCCACAGCAGAGAACGCAGAATATCAGCACTTTTGCTGTTTTCTAGATGAGTCTCTCTCTCTCTCTTTTTTTCCATCTCTCTTACACTCACTCACTCTCTGCTTAGAGTGGACCTGTGTACTCCTATATGCAATTCCGGCAGTATCTCTACTGCCCCAAGTGCTGAAGATCATCAGGAACATCTTTTCATTTTAGAACCATTGTCCATCTTCTGCGACCATTTTTTGCAGCCACTTGTAAAGGGATCGGCCACCTATTTACAAGATTCTAAAGATGTATTGAATTTGATGGAGTCCATCAAGGACACAGTTGATGTCCACAGGTTGATTACCTTGGATGTCGAGGCTCTTTATACAAATATACCACAGGATGCGACACTACAGGTAGTGGAGTCTACACTACAGGATGAAAGTGATAACCTCACGTCACCAGTCTCTTTCATAATGCATTGTGCTACATTGGCGATGAAAGAAAACTTCTTCCAGTTTGAAGATCAGTTCTACCACCAGATTAGAGGCACTTGTATGGGAAGTACTTTTGCTCCAAGCCTGGCTTGCCTCTACATGTACAATTTTGAAAAACAATTCATTCTGCCTGCGACCAACCCGTTTTCTGCCACCATAAAGCTATTGCGTCGTTATATAGACGATATCCTAGTAGTGTGGAGCGGCTCTCCAGCCACTGCTGATGCCTTTACAGATTGGGTTAATACACTCAACCCATACCTGAAATTCACCTCCACAGTGTCATTCAAGGAAGTCAGTTTTTTAGACTTACTGATTACGATTCACAATGGAAAACTATCTACTAGTACATATCAAAAACCAACAGACCGAAACAGTCTCCTGACATATGACAGCCACCACCCAAAATCCCTACGTGATAATTTACCGTTTGGTCAATTTTTACAGTCACGACGCAATTGCAGTTCAGCACAGGTGTATAGTACCCAAGCTAATGGCCTACAAACTAAACTTTTAGCACAACACTATCCCCAACATATTGTTAACCAAGCTCTCAAGAGAGCACGTAACAATAACCGTGAAGCTTTGCTTCAACCCAACACTAGAGATACAGGCAGGACTTTGACTTGTGTGTCCACCTTTACCCCCCTTTGTATGAGATCATGAAATTAATTAACAAGAGATGGCCTATTCTTACAAGTGGGGGCAATTCTATCCCCAGACCCGACTTTGCTTTCAAACGATCTCGTAACATCAAGAACTTGATAATACATACTTGCCCAAAAGGCACTGTGCAGTCACAGACGACACTTTGGAATCTTCCCCCTGTGGCGGGTCATTATCCTTGTGGCCACTGCAATGTTTGCTTTTTGACCAGTCATGTCAAGACCCTAGAATTGGAACCCATAGGCCAATGGTGCCTCACCAAACATACCAATTGTAACACGAAGAATTGTGTATACATGATCACATGTCCCTGCGGTCTGCGATATGTTGGGATGACCTCTAGACCTGTCAAAATACGAATCAACGAACACAAGAGCAACATTAGGTGTGGACGTGTCACCACTAAATTATGTGCTCACTTTCTAGATGCACCACATAGTCCTGATGATCTACGTTGGGTGGTTTTGGAATCTCCCAGATTCACGAACGACTCCCCTCATTCATTGTTCAGACTTGAACAACGTTGGGTGTTCAAGCTTCACACTAATATGAATGGATTAAATGATGATATTCCATGGGTAACGCTGTCTCAATAGTTTTTTCACACGACCTGGAAGGGTTATGCAATTGATTATTAACGAACCCAACCCATTTGATCCCTTGCCACTAGTCTCGACTGCAAGTCCCTTGACAATCTGACTGACGATACTTGTGTCCACGATTAGTTATAGGCACATGCCATCATTGTGACTCCCCACCCCCCTTCTTTACCTGTTTTATGGTGAATCGCAGTGCAAAAGATTAAAGGGGAAGTTTAAGGTCCCAATTGAATTATATTCAGGATAAATATCATATACCTACCTAGCCAGCATTGAGTCATTTATTAACAAGGGGCATATATCAACATCTTGACCTTCAACCCCCCCCCTTGTTATAAAGAACCTCAGAATAAGATTAATCAAAGTGGGATAGACACGGTCTTTACAGGTTTCCGTTGAGTCGGTAGCATATAAGGCAATAACATTTAATGAACTGGCTCACATTGAGTTATATACTCTATTAAGGCCACAAGTATCGGCTATTTGTTCGCCCTTCGTTTATATTTATGAATTTTGTCCGACCAGAGCTGTGGCCAGTCCGCTCTCTATGTTTACAGAATGGCCCTACGTGACGCGGAAGAACGTCTCCTCCGCGTCTCGTTTAATTTAATAGGAGCCCTGCACATGCGTCTCTCATTTTTACGGGAGAGCACCTCGGGGTAGGTTACACAGACTGTGACCGGTATGAACGCGGTAAGTGGCCTCAACCCCTTGTAATTCAAGGGCTTTGCAGGTTTTTTTGTTTAAAAAAGCCACAGGGATTACGGACCTCCACTGTAACCAATGAAGTAACGGGAAATTCCGTTTATTCACAACTGTGTCCAACTATTGATTGCAGTTGCTTCGGATATTGGCGACTTTGATTTCTTGACAGCTCTCAAAGTAAATTAATGACTAAACCATATTATAGGTACCCGATTTTACATATTTTTAGTTAGTCTTCTTCATTGTTAGTAATGACAAACTGCATATGAACCAACTGAGCCATTTCAGGGGACTGGACATAGAACTAAAATGTTTGCATCCAACTAATATTACAGTCTGGTGAACTTCACACTTGACTGCACTGGTTTATACATGACAATATGCAGTTCCTTGAGTCAATGTGTTATCCCTTAATTTTTACTAGAAGTGACCGTTGGTGGCATGCTACTTCCCAAGGGCCCCCGGCCAATGATGAGGGATGGTAAGCATTTGATTCTGCGTTCTTCATTTTATGGGTCACCACTCTCTTTTCTCACTGGTTTACCCACGGGTGTTTTGATCATTTAACCGTGTTTGCTGATTATATATTTTGTTTTCTAGGGCGACCTTTTTGTTCATTTTTGACAGACCGTTTACTACAATGTAAGTGACTGTAATTCATTGATACATACACCACGTAGTATTTGATTTACCTAACATTGAATTCCCTCTAACTTATTATGAGTCAGGAGAAGTTCTGTTAAACCGTTGGTCCTGAAGAAGTGTCATAGGATCTGTAGAGACCACTGTACGTGAAACATGTTGACCATGTCCTAGGGGGTAGCTGATAATTTCACATATCCCCGTGTCTAGTAAGAAAGTGGTTGAGCATAAATCCTCTTTTTCCACTTTCCTGTGTTTTTAATCTTGGTCTTAGCCCCCCCCCCCTTTTTTTTATACATTAAACAATGCTGATTCCTGTGGGGCTAAGAACTAATTATATTCTTTCACTCTCCTGCCAGAACGAGTGACTGACCTCTAGAACCCTCTAGCGAGTGTTTACTACTACAGCAGCCACATATAAAAAGATATTTGGCAAAGAGCCCCTGTAACGGTGAGCCCGTCAGACATTGCAGTGCCAGTCTGATGAGGAGCAACCCGATGATAAAGCTTGACATCCTAATTAGGATGTGTGAGGGCTCTTGCTCCTGAACATTGATGTTTCCCTAGATTTACTGGAACAGTGTACTGATTTAGTGGATCATCAGGAACAACCATGTCCAAGTCATTCTAGAGGCACCAAATGGGGCCAGGAGAATGTGGTACTGGGAATGCCTTTGTATTAATATCTGTCATCTGATGAGGCTGATGCTTCAGGAGGCTCTTCTGTCACAACAGCAGGCCTAGTCAGTCTTCGCCTCATGCTTAGAGATTGAGCAGGGCCAGTTGAATGCATTCAACCTCTCTCCCCAGATTGATGATGTTATTTGACAGCCAGGCATCTATCCGCTAAATCTGTAAATAACTGCTGTTTTCACAAATTTTTGGCTGGTGTAGTATTTGGCACATACGCCCACTTCAGGCCAAACTCAGAGTTGCTACTTTTTGTGTTCCTAGCCCTTCAAGAACTTGATGGGACACACTTAAAGGTCATTTGTCTGGTCTGCTATTTCGGCAGTTGCCGGATCTGCTGTCTTTATTTAACTCTTTTTTCAAAAGGTTTGCAACATACATATCAGCCTACTTCTTCCTTCTAAAAGGAGTGACGTATTTTCACGAAGGACAAACATTATCCTCTCGGTTTATTCACTATGCCTAACCCCTCTAAGGAGGAGGAAAGGCTCCATTTGGTTAGACCATAAAGGTGCACTCATCTTTTACGTGGAATCATACGAAAAAGAAACACCATCAAGTGAACCATCATCTCTTATTGAATTTAATGGAGTGAAGAAGCGCAAGGTCATAGAGAAAAGAGCCATCACTTTTTGAAACATGTCCTTTATCAAAATCTGCTACACATTGGCCAAGAAGCAGCTCCAGAAGGCTTATGGGCTTGTTTTACAAGAGCCAAGACTGCTACCACTGCACTGGCACATGGAGTGCATAATCTGGATATTTACATATTTACTAGGCTGCTTGGGCAGCGAGGTCTTTCAAAAGGTGCACTTTTCCTGCTTGGTCTTTCACAACTTTTTAGTCTAAGCCAGTTCACAGTCCCTCCAACTGAGAGGCTACTGCTTTTGTTTTTATTTGTAATGTGATTAATGAGTATTCATCAGAAGAACAAGTTACTTCCAGTAGTGCTCTTTCTGGTGCATACTCTACCTAACTACAGATTCCTCACTAACACTCCCATATTCCTCGTTCTATGAACTGGGCTGTTTTCTCTATCTAAAAAGGTACCAAGTAAGAGCCTGCACAATGTTTCAAGCACATCTGCTAAGGGGCTCTGAATCTGGGGGTGTGGACTAGAATGCAGCCTACGCTGGTGCATAAAATGCGCTTATATGCAGCATCACACCTCACTTTCAAAGCACAACAATTTTAGCACAGAGCCACACAACATCACCTACCGACATGGAGTGCCACTGCTTAAGATTTTTCAGATCAAGTCGGCGCCTGGGGAAATAAAAAATAAAATTAAAAAAAATCAGCATTTAGAGTAGCCATCAGAATGAGTGTTACCCAAGGTAACTTGTTTGTTACTAAGCCTCTGATTGGATCTTACACATTCAGTCTCTGAAAATTGAATGTTCGATCTTCTGTCTTTGTTATCAACATCTGCACAGTGGGTCGACATTGAATATTTTTCTGTCAATATTTTATATTTAATAGCTTTGCAATGCTTCTGTACTCTAATTTTAGATTCCCTTTTTTGTTTCTTATAATAGGTTGCAATTACATACAAGGGCATTATTTAGAAAAGTTGTCTTTCAGTTGATGAACTGAATCATCTTACATTGTTTTGTATCCGAAAATGTAATTTTGTAAAGAACAAATTGGTAAAAAGTAAAACCATTGCAGGTTAAGAAAATAGCTATTTCCAGTGCAGTGCTCATTGCAGTGTTTGTGAGCCCACAAAGTGAGTAATGCAGAACTTGAAACATAAAAGCATTAAGCTTGTGCTAAGTGCCAATATAATTCTAAGGAGCAGAAGTCCAGTCAGAATTATCATGGAGTGGTAATGTCTGCAGTAGTTCTCAAATTATTGTTGGGAGATTTGCGATAAGCAAGTTACTTAACTAGTTTTCATCAGGAGTGTTGGTTTGTTACTGTTTATACCTGAGAATACTGAGAAATAAAGGAATAAAAGGGGCAGGCCATCAAACATTAGGGCCAATATAGGGTTGTTTTCAGAAAAGGTGACCCATAAAATAATAACAACTTGTATATGGGTGGAAAAGCCATGTTCAGTGGTCCATTCTGGCAGGACTGTCTTAAAAAACGAATTAAACTTATTCAATTAAGAAGTAAAATAAAAACAGACATAATCAGGTAGCAAAAGCTGCCTGTCAGAATCTGGAATTGTCCAGTGGTTATAAGTAATTGCCGTATGTATGTCAGTTGGTAAAACCCAAGCGTTAAGTATAGGAAAGAGCAGAATTGTGAAACTGGCCATCGAGTTGTGGATGTATAGGGTCAGTGAGAGGGCAGTCCAATAGACTATAATATAATTTGGAATATAACTCCAGTGTTCCAGAGCACAGCATTAGAACGGTGACTTTAAGAATCAACTCTAACTGGTGCTGCATGGTGAACAAAGGAACGATGGATTAAACCCAGATCTGTGACTGGGGGTGAGTGTTTGAAAAGTTTTAGCATTCTGTCCATCATCCTTTTGTGTTGCTAAATTTACCCTAAGTGGAAAGTGTATGCCCAGATGTGGGTTCCTTACTCACTGTACCACTGGATTCAAGCTAGCCTGGCTGATTAAGGGTGATACCCTGAAACCGGGCCCAGGATGCTTGTTTCAAGTCCAGGGAGGACCTGGCCTGGCAGTTCGGGCGAGACTTTTCCCATGGGGAACAAGGTCAAGACTGATTTGCATATGGCTGGCTCCAAACTGGTGGCGGCATGGTGAACAAAGGGAATGATGGATTAAACCCAGAAATGTAACTGGGGGGTGAGTGTTAGCAAAAGTTTCAACAGTCCATGCATCATCCTTTTTTTTTTTTGTTAAAGAAAAAGGATTCACAGGAAAAGTTCAGAATAGGGATGTAATTGAAAAAATGTGAATGCTTTTCAGGATTCTAAATTAATAAGTAGCGTTGAGCGAAGTCAGCAAGAAACTGTAGAATGGCTTAAAAAAACAAGCATTAACAAAGACAATAGATTTGCCTTGGCTGCCAAGCGGTTGGTTTTGCCAGCGTTTTTTCCTTTTAATGTTTTTAGCAACAGATATAAAAAACATTCAGTTATGACCTCCTGTGCCTGCCCCTATGTGTGCACTTGTTTGATCTATAGACGGCCATCTCTGAATAGTTGATGTAAAAAAATAAAAACATACATTAGAAAATGGCCTCCCATGTATGTGCAAACATTCCGGTGCATGCACAGACATCCATCTTTGAATGATTTGCCACTGCTAGTAGTGCTGATCTGGGATGCAACCTACTTTATGCAGCAGTGAGTACCCGTCCACAGAATCTCTTGAGCTGCCTAGCACATACAAAACAAAATAAATAATTTTGTTTTAAAAACAACTTTGTAAAAAGGAATGTTTACTTAAAAAACAAACATTGATAAAGCCATTAAGTTGGTCTTTTTAACCAAAAATGCACTGTTATTTTGTCAGTTCTGTCAGTAACCCAGTGAGCCATCCATGTGCTCATACATTTTTCCACACATTAGCACATTCTCACATTCAGCCATCCACAGTCGAGTTCACCAGTAAGTGAAGAAGAAAAATAAAGAAGGCCTTGTGCGTGTTTAATTTGCAGGCTGCACATGACAAGATCATGTGTGCCTTTGCATTAGGCTATAGTTGAAAATAGTTTAACACAGCATTCAAGGCATTGTACTAAGCATTACTGCGTGGCAACGCTTTCATTTATTTAATAATAAAGCATTTTAGCAAAGATAGGCATGATTGTATGTAAATATAACTGCATTTAATGTTAAGAAAATGTGTGTATTAGACCTAGACCCTAAAAAACAGTTTTCAGTGTTAATGATAGCTATGTGTGTCTCATGTGTTCTGTATAGAATCTGCTGTTTCCTGACACCGTCGGCTGCCAAAAACATCGGATTAACTGACCATCCCTGCTGCGTAGCACAGCTAATTTTCTCAGCAGGGCTGTTCAAGAAACACACAAGTGTGAAACGCACATAAGACATTGCAAATGTTCCATTCCCCAGTTCAACACTGTAGCCATCAGCCTCTTTGCGATTAGCGCAAATGAAAATTGCATACATTTTACTTACAGGAGGCTTCAGAAAGGTTTTTGGGAAGTTACTTTGAGTCAGCTGGAACTGGGATTTTCTGAATACCTACTTCCTACCAGTTCTCAAACTAGTATCCAACTCATGATACAATTACATACTATGATCCTGGGACCGGGCAAGTGGGGTTATCTAGACCAACTGAGGGTGACAAATATTGTTTAAGATACTAAACACATACCCTGAAAAGCCTGGTCATTTGGTCTTTAGATACATATTAAGTGTGATTCTTTGTCTTCATCCCTGCGCGTCATATTACATCATGTAAAAAGCTCTCCATGAGACCACTCAAGTTTGGGTTGCTCATAATTACGGCATTCTGATACACAGAGAGGATCACGTGTAAGACAATTGTCAGTGTGATCATTTAGGACATTTTTTATTCTTAGTAGAAGTGACACTTGGCAAAGACTGTTAAGAGGGTGAGCTGTGATTTTCATGAGAATTTGCTGTTTATGGTTGGTTTAGATAAATTTCAATCCCTATTTTGCTAAAGCGCTTAAAGTCTTTTAGATTTATATATGTTTAAGATAATTGTGAAGAGGACCGATCCATGAAGTACTCTTCAGGTAATGAATTAACGATGATCCAGAAATTTCTCTAATGTAAGTATGTAGTCATTTCTGACAAATATATGCCTGTAAATGAAAGTGTTGATTATTGGGCTTGAAACACATGAATGAATCTTTGTGAACTAAAGCTTTTATTGGCTGCATGTTTTTGCTGAATCTGTTGCAGAATAAAAAGTCTTATGGTGAAATAAGGTAACGTATGTTTTGAAGTTCTTGTTTCCTTTGATTTCTTACCAGACAGTGGGATGAACTACTGGACCCTCGGCTAAATGCAAAACAGAAGGAAGCAGTTTTGGCCATTACAACTCCACTTTCCATAATGCTGCCTCCTGTTCTTATAATCGGTCCCTATGGGACAGGAAAAACATTTACTTTAGCTCAGGCTGTTAAGCACATACTCAAACAACAGGATACCAGGTACTGAGATACCAAATTGTGTGTGCAAGCCAAAATCAAAACTAAGTGGCTATTCAGTCTTTAAAATGATTGTGATGTCTTGTCAAAGTAAATGTTTGTGTATTCTGTTTTCACAGTTTCCAAGGTTAATGATAAATGGAAAACTGGAACCTCTGTTTGCACTGATTATGATTTAGTTTACTACCAATAGTTGTAACACCTCTAGTAACTGATGATTAACATGCTTATTCAGGGCTGATTTGTAAGCAGGGCATTTCTTTTTACATACTGCAACTTTCTACTTTTACTTTTCTGCTACATTGAGGCAAGATTATACATATATTTGCCAAGATATGCCAGTCTGTAAGCAACTAACGCAAAATATGTTTGTAATTGTTGATTTAAAACAATTTTTACTTTGAATTTCATTCTTAATAATTAATTTCAGGTATATTATAATGAACTCCTTCTTGAAAGCTTTTAATTATAAAAATATATAACATGCTAGCCTCTAATTACAAGAGTATAGTACTTTCCCCTTTGCCATAATTTAAGCCCATTTAAATACAGTTCTTCACTATGTGGTTCTCTCTAATATGTATAAAAGGTAGAATATCTCCCTGTGTACAAGATCCCAGAACATATAACACAAATATGTTGTCTGTAAAAGACGTGTCCAATAAGGTACAATTTGCTGCCAAATGAAACAACAAAGAAAGCACAGATTGCTGAAACTCCACTGCGTAACATAACACAGAGAAAAGTAAAAAATAAAAAAAAAGGCAGGAAATTATTTGATACTCAATTAAGCAGCGAAATTCCCCTGTAGGATTTTGAGAAAGCTACTCTATCCTATCATGCCCACCAAAAAGATAATTAGACATTTAATTTTTCAGATCCTGAATATTATTTGCCTTTTTTCACTCAATGTCTTTTGTCGTTCACTCCCGTTTGAATCCTTATTCATCTGAGATCTGAGCAATTTTTACAGTTTTTTTTCATGTGGTTATTAACGACGCCTTTCTTTCTCAGCCAGTCCTGTACCTTTTAATATATATCCATCCTGCGGCAGGAAGATATCTGGGAAAGAACCATTATGTCTGTGTGATTTGTCTTCCTGACACTCATTCCATAAAGGACTGCAACATTTATGGGAAAATGGCAGTTGTCTGTTGATGGGACAGTAAAGGGGGGAGGGCTTCAGTGCCAAGAAAGGCAAAATTGGAAAGAGGACCTCTTTACTGACAACTTCATTTGCCTCGGGATGGAAGGGCTGTTTCCTCCCTCTCTATCTCTCGTGGCCTTGCTTCATCTTGTATAGCAGGTAAGTGGGCATCTTCTTGAGGTCACTGGCCCTGCTGATTGCTGTAGTCTCTGCAGTCAGCACAGAGGCACTCAACATCAAGGGGTTCTTCAAGACATCATTTGTTGTCAAAACATTTAAGGTTTTGAAGTCGGGGTGTTTCCACTTTTTAATGTTGTGAGGTTCAACATTAAAACACTTCTCGATGTCAAGAGATGTCTTAGTGTTGGAATTTTCACAATTTTTCAACCAAAGCTGGGTTATCACCTTCTCAAAAGTAGACGAGAATTTTACCTCCTTCAGCTTCTCCACAAACATCGAGGGATGAAGTGGTTAACCTCGCATCTGAGGAAGAAGAGACTGCTTTGCAGCCTCCAGCAATGTTACTTTGCTGCAAATGGCTCCACCATGCCTCATTCACTTCAGTTACCAACCTAGAAATCTCTGGAGCAGTCTAAATCGGCATTGTCAGCAGAATCTCCAAGCAGAATAGAGACTCTTTCATGATCATGGAAGAGATCTATAGATATGAACTTTGAGCTGTCTTGCAGAGAATGCCCCTAATATCATCATAGTCTCTTAGTCCTATGAGAGTCAGGAGGCCCATTCATAGTGTGTCTGACTCAGATTCTGGCTTCATCTCTTCTGATTGGAGGGTTTTTTCACCAGTATCATTGGAGTCTGCTCAACGTGAGGTTCTCCCATCAATGTATTATAACTACATTGAAGGGTCAAAAGGGAGCATTCAAAGACCAACCATGCATGTTTCCCATATAACATACAGAAAACATAATGAATGCACCTGGTATGGAAATATTAACCACAATCACATTGGATAGGTCACTGTTCATCTCTTTTGGGTTCCACAGGTTTCTCTTTAAATGATGAAACTCTCACCCACCCTGAGGAGGCACACTCAATTAAATGCGTGATTCATGATGTGGGCTACAACTTCCCGAAAGGGGTAGGAGCTTTTCACAGAATGACGATTAGCTGGTCTGGAATGAAAACCCTATGTAAGCTCCAGATGTGGGTGGATGGAGCAGAGAGAAAATGTTACAAAAGAGAGATTCTAAGTGTAGAACTACCTCTTGGTATATTAACTAGTCACCTTATCAGTTGTTCCAAAGGGATAGAGTAAAACTAAACAGAGAGAAAACTAAATTGAGGTGCTGGTGTCGGCATGTTTCTACCTCATTCCAAACCCTGTAATACTTGTAAGGCATTCTTCCTGGCCGTATCTGAAGTCACTCTCATTAATTAAGCAGTGCAATTTATAAGCAATAATAAAAGGGATAGCAGTCAGTGTTCTACAGAATTGTGGGGATATCGAGAGCTGCCTTCACCCCCAATTGTGAGGTGATTGCCTCAACTTGAAGAAACACAGAAATGTACAATTCTGTGGAGTAAAGTGTTTCTTCTTTTGGTTCAGGGGGTTGAGGATAATTGTGTGCTTTGCTCATTGGCGACCTTTTCTCTTGTCACAACGGCAGTGGGGAGGTCCTGTGTTGAGACAGTATCACACATCAATGTTTTTTTTCCCAGAAGAAACCAGTTTGCTACTATAGTCATTTAATTTTGAGATCTTTGAAAACACTAGTGGATGTGTTTACCAATTTATTCCTGGTGCACTCATTGAAAAGATGACTAGAGAGGGAACTACATTGGGCAGACTCTGTTCCACTATGCCTGGAATTTTTTTTGTGGCAAATTCATTGATAGTTGCGGCTGGAAAACACATAGTGCAGTGGGCTCTACTCCTTCCAGTTTCTTTGTAAAGAGGAGAGCAGAAAGTGTGATTCTTTAAAGAAGGAAGTTTTGTCACACATCAGCTCGGTTGTTAGAGAATAGATTCTGCCCACATCAGCTGGTGTGAATGATCCTTGTGGAATTTGCTGGACCAATCTGCAGAGCATCATCCAAGAGACAAGAGGATTTCCAAGAAAAGACAGGCTTTCTTAAGATGGTTTTATTAGTCTGACATAGGACATAAGTTATCTGGCTACACCTGACTTCAGCAATGCTGTATTCCTTGGATGCTCTTCATGGATGAGACTTTCATTTCTGGCCCCTCAACCTTAAAAGAAGATGTTGTCGCTACCATTTAACTATTCTTTGCTTGTTGGATTGCAAGCTGATGAAGAGATCCAGAAGGAGAAAACTAAAGAACACTTGATGAAATTAGAATGTCTGGAAAAAAGGAAAAAAGTTAATAAACCCAGTTTCAAAGCTTTGGCTGTGCTGAATCTAGCAATGTTATTTTATTCCATGCTGGGAGAGGCAGCTGAAAGATAAAAAACAGTAGAAGCAGCAACAAACTGAGTTTTCACAAGGCAGGGGGAGTGGTCAACAACTTCCATCAAAACAGTGACTTCACACTATTTCTCACTCTGGTAGGCAGGAGTATTTATTACCTTCTTCTGACATGCCATGTCAAAAAGATCATAAAAGATTCTGGTTTCCCACACAGTTAGTACAAAATAGTTTTTTGCTTTGTTCATACAATTCCTACAGAAAGCGATAACTTCTGTAATACGAAGTTACTAGGTTGAAGAAAAAATCAAATTTCTTGTTTGAGAAGAACTCTAGTTTTAAAACATCAATGGAACAAAGGTGCGTATTCTTGATACTTTCTGATCAGGGAAAAGCACCCACGCAAGAGTTTTGTCCAGTTTTAGACCTGAAGCTAACAAACCAGTGAGTCAAGAAGGAAAAAGTGTTATTGCTAGTGCTTCATCAAATTTTCCTACTTCTTCATAAAGGGGATTGAATGTGTGCCTTCAATCCGCAGGATTACTGTTTCTAGTGGATACTTATAGCTGCAGATGCCTCACCTTAAAATACTCTCCGGGGCACAGACTAGAATCTCTGAAACATTTCTTCAGCAGTGCTGCTGTGCGTCAACAAATGGTGCTGTGTTGCTCTATGTTGTCATCATACTACCCCGAAAGTGATGAGCGGAGATGCATATAAGCGCGCCACCTCTATGGTGAGGTGTATGTTCTTTTCTTTCCACGCCTTCTCACACTTTTATTGGCCTGACGATGACTTCTAAAATGCATATTCTGATGGATACAACTACCTGTGGATTCCTCACCTTATGAATTCAATCCTTGCGCCAGCATCCGACAGAAAGTCTTCTTCCTAGCTGTCTACGTCGACGAGGACGTCATAATGGCACGGCTCCGCGTGACTCCGTCTGACATCAACGTGCAAATAAGAGGTCCTTGTCGGCCTACTGACGTCAGTTTTTTCCTTTTTCCGTGCTTCGACGCCAACGGTTTTTCTTCCTGACCCGTTGGTAACTGTAACAATTTCTCGAAGTTACAATGTCGCCTCCGAAGAAGTCCGGGTTTAAGCTGTGTAGAGAATGCGGGGGTCGGATGTCAGTGACCGACCCCCATTCGGACTGTATTTGGTGTTTAAGCTCCGAACATGATGTGGAAGGTTGTTCTTCGTGCCAGAGCATGAATCCGAAAGCTCTGAAAGAACGCGAGGCGAAGCTCTTCTTGGCCAAGGCAAAGAAGAAGGAACACAAGAAGGTTTCCTCCAATGCTTCTCCCAAAAAACATAAGAAGCGGCGTCATCATGACTCTCAGCGCCGTCATGACTCTCGCCGCCGTTCGGAGCGGAGGCGATCGAGGAGTCATTCGAGGTCTCGTTCGTCACGGCACCAGAAGACGCGGGAGATGAGTCCTACTGTCACGCCTCAGCCGGAGAGTCCGGGGTTGTCACCGGCGCCTTCAGTCTATGAGGTCACTCAAGGTAGTCCTCACTTTTCACCGGCGCCGAGGGATCCTGATGTTCACCAGACATCTACAAAGCAGTACCCGGCTTTCCCGACTCCAGGGACGGATCCGGCCGCATTTTTGAATGCGATGTATGCTGTTTTTCAATCCATGGCCCCTGCTGGTGCACCGGCGGGTCCCACAGGGCCATTGGCATTCAATTTGGGCTCGCCGGCGTCGTACAGGGCTGCTCCATTCATGCCCTTCTGCCCTACAGAGCCTGGTGGTCCGGCGCCGGGGGTTTCCCCTGGCAGGAGTCCTTCGCCTGGGACCGTGGATCAGTCGGCTTCTCATCCGACTCCTTCTCCGCGTCATCCGGCGTCATTGATGGCATCATCTAGACCGGCTCCATCTCCTTCCGTTCATTCGGCTTCGAGGAGGTTATCTGCCGACTTCGGGCCGATGCCAGTTGAATCTAGGAGCCTTCCTGAACCGGTTTGGGGTCTGAGATCGTCGGCATCGATGGAGTCCTTGTCGACACCGGCTCTGGAAACTCATCTTAGATCTCAAAGGAAGGCGTTGAGGCTTCTGGAGGAAGAGGAATACAGAAGGCTTGAGGAAGGTGAGATAGAGCCTTCTGATGACTTCCAGGGGCTTGCCACTGCAAGTGGTTTGGATACTTCCCCGGAGTGGGACATTGCTTCTCCGGGGAAGTTTACTGAGGAGGCCGCCTCCTTCCATGCTGTGGTGAGGAAGGCAGCTGCCTACCTGGATTTGCCTTTGTCCACGGCAGAAGTAAAGACTAACCTGCTCACAGAGGTTCTTCATCCATCTTCCTCCAGTGCTGACCCTTTGCTGCCTTTTAATGAGGCTTTGACGGAGCCTATTATAGACCTATGGAAAAAGCCGGTGACATCTCCTGCTGTGAACAGGGCAGTGGCGAGAAGGCATAGAAGTGCCCCAGGAGATCCAGTTTTTCTATCTCGTCACCCGACTCCGGAGAGTTTGGTGGTTCAGGCATCATGTTCTGCAAAGTCTGCCCCCGGTATATTCCCAGGTGTTCCGACAGACAGAGAATCCAAGAGGATGGAGCAATCCTCGAAGAAAATGTTCTCCTCTTGCAGCATGGCCCTAAAAGCTACTAATTCCACCTGTGTGCTAGGCAGATACATCCATGCCATAATGGACTCTGCTAAGGAGATGGCAAAAGATCTGCCACAGGAAATGCAAAAAAAATTTGGGTCCCTTTTCTTGGATGCACAAGCTGCTGCACAGCAGATTATACAATCTGGCTTGGATACCACAGATTCTATTGCCAGGGCCATGGGAACATCGGTGGCTACGAGAAGGCATGCCTGGCTAAGATCTTCGGGTTTCTCATCAGATGTACAATCCACTTTAATGGACCTTCCGTTTGATGGGGAAAAGCTGTTTGGGGACAAGGCAGACTCTGCCCTTGAACAGTTTAAGGACTGTCGGGCTACAGCTAAGTCCCTGGGTTTGCAGACCCCTTCCGCTACATTGTACAGACCTTTTCGTAGGTTTCGAGGATTTGCTAGAGGCTCTGCCTTTCGTAGGTCTCAATCTTATGCCCGGCAACCTGCCAGCCCGCCCGCCCTATCGTGCCTTCAGAGGGCGGGGTAGAGGCAGGGCTAGAGGTCCAGCCCAGCAGCTCTCTTCTTCTTCATCCTCCTCTGGTGGACAACAGCAGAAGCAGCCCTAGTTTTCCCCACTTTATCAGTCATACTTCTCCTGTAGGTGGAAGATTGAGTCTTTTTCTACAGCAATGGAGGTCAATTACAACAGACTCGTGGGTGCTAGGAATTGTGGAAAAGGGCTATGCTCTCCCCTTTCAGGAGTTTCCTCCTCCCTTCCCTCCCCGTCCCTCCTTTTGTTCAGAAGACCATCTTCTGTTGTTGCAACAGGAGGTTGTAGCCATGTTGGCAAAGGGCGCTTTAGAGTTGGTACTGTTGCAGGAAAGGGGTCAGGGTGTTATTCAAGATATTTCCTGATTCCCAAGGTGGACAGTCGGTTGAGGCCGATCCTAGACTTGAGGATTTTGAATTTGTTCCTCAAGCAGGAAAAATTCAATAATGCTGACCCTAGCGCAGGTGCTATTGGCGTTGAACGTAGGAGACTGGATGGTGTTTGTCGACTTGCAGGACGCGTACTTTCATGTTCCCATAATCAAGTCGCACAGGAAGCATCTCCGTTTTGTGGTCGGATCGCCAGATTACCAGTTTGCGGTCCTTTCGTTTGGTCATACTTCAGCACCCCGGGTTTTCACAAAGGTGATGGCAGTTGTGGCAGCACATCTCAGAAAGAGGGAGGTAGCGGTTTTTCCCTACCTGGACGATTTGTTGATCAAAGCCAAGTCTCCAGAGATTGTGTTGTCTCATCTGCGAATGACAACGCAGTTGTTGTTCGATCTGGGCTTTTCGGTGAACGTACCCAAATCTCACCTGGAGCCCTCTCAACGCCACCTCTTCATAGGGGCAGTACTGGACACGACAAAGTTTCAGGCCTACCCCCCGCCTCAGCGGGTACGGGACATTCAGGCGCTGATTCCTTTGTTTCAAAGTGGAGCGGCAGTTCCAGTCCTCAAGGTCTTACGCCTGCTGGGTCTGTTTGCTTCTTGCATTCTGTTGGTCACTCATGCTCGCTGGCATATGAGGGCTCTTCAGTGGTGCCTCCGCAGACAGTGGTTCCAGCACAAGGGGGATCTCAGGGATTCAATAAAGATCTCCAGGGACGCTGTAGCGGATCTTCTTTGGTGGGCAGAGGACGGCAACCTTTCCCAAGGAAAACCGTTTTCACTGCCACCTCCAGTGGCCACAGTGATATCGGATGCTTCCACTCTAGGGTGGGGAGCTCATCTGGGGGACCTGGAGATCAAGGGTCGTTGGTCTCCAGCGGAACAGATGTTGCATATCAATCTGTTGGAATTGCGGGCTGTACGTTTGGCACTCAAGGCCTTCCTCCCTTCCCTTCACGGTCAGTCAGTTCAGATCCTGACGGACAACACTACTGCAATGTGGTATATAAACAACGAGGGAGGAGTGGGGTCGTATCTTCTTTGCCGAGAAGCCCTACGGCTCTGGTCCTAGGCTCAGGACCATCAGATTTGCTTGATGGCAAATCAATTGGCCGGAGTGTTGAATGTACGTGCGGACGTTCTCAGTAGTCACTTCTCATTAGATCACGAGTGGGTTCTCCATCCGGATCTAGTCCTCCACATTTTCGAGATGTGGGGTACTCCTCAGGTGGATTTATTTGCCACTCGGGAGAACGCGCATTGCCCGTTATTCGGCAGCCTCCAGTATCCGATGTTAGGGGCGTTGGGGGACGCGTTTCAGATGTCCTGGAGCGGCCAGTTGCTTTACGCGTTTCCCCCCATACCCTTGATTCCTCGGGTTTTGAGGAAGGTTCGTCAAGACCGGGCCCAAGTCATATTGGTGGCACCGGACTGGCCGAGAAGGGTATGGTATACAGACCTACTTCAACTCTCTCAGTGCCCTCCGCTCCGTCTCCCGCTCAGGGCAGATATCCTCTCTCAATCACAGGGGCAGGTTTTACACTCCCACCTCCAGAGCCTGCATCTTCATGCCTGGAGATTGAACGGGGCAACCTGAGTTCCTTTTCTCTCCCACCGGATGTAGTGGATGTTATACTATCGTCCAGGCGACACTCCACTAAATCTATTTATGCCGGAAGGTGGGCAAAATTTGTGCTGTGGTGTGGAGAGAACCAAAAAGATCCTTTAAAGGCCCATCTTTCAGATGTACTTTTGTTTGTTCTTAGTTTGGCGAAGAAAGGCTGTGCTATAGCTACAGTTAAGGGTTATTTGGCAGCTCTGTCGGCGTTTCTTTGCCTTCCGGACCAGCCGCCTTTATTCAAGTCTCCCATTGTACATAGGTTCCTTAAGGGTTTGGTGAATAGCTTTCCTCCTACTCCTTTTCACATGCCTCAGTGGGACTTAAATCTTGTTTTAACATTCTTAATGGGTTCGCCTTTTGAGCCCATGCATTCATGTCCATTGAGATATTTAGCCTTCAAGACTGTTTTCTTAATCGCAATTACTTCTGCCAGGAGGATTTGAGAGCTTCAGGCACTTTCCGTTAAGCCTCCTTTCACTATGTTTTTCCCTGATAAAGTGGTTCTAAAAACCAGGGCTGCTTTTCTACTGAAAGTTGTCAACCCTTTTCATATAGGGCAAAATATCACTCTTCCTGCTTTTTACCCTCCTACCCACCCGTCCAAAGAAGGAAGAGACTCCATAGGTTGGACCCTAAGAGGGCCCTGAGTTTTTACCTCGAAAGGACTAAGGACTTTCGTCTAGATGAGCAACTGTTTGTTGGATATGCTGGTCAGCAAAAGGGCAGAGCGGTACAGAAAAGGACACTCTCCAGGTGGGTCATCTTGTGTATCAAGATCTGTTACTCTTTGGCAAAAAAGGTCCCTCCTGAAGGTATCAGGGCCCACTCTACTAGAGCTAAATCTGCATCCTCGTCTCTGGCGAGGGGAGTTCCGTTAATAGATATATGTAAAGCGGCAACTTGGGCGTCCCTCCATACTTTCGTAAAACATTACTGTTTAGACTCTGAGATGAGGAGGGACGGTCATGTTGCTTGCTCAGTATTGCAGGATTTCTTAGTGTAATCAGGCGGGCACCCACCACCGAGTGCGGTACTGCTTGGGACTCTATTCATAAGGTGAGGAATCCACAGGTAGTTGTATCCATCAAAAGAACAAGTTACTTACCTTCGGTAACGCTTTTTCTGGTGGATACACTAACTACCTGTGGAGTCCTCACGGTCCCTCCCGCCTCCCCGTTGCCTGCCTGATTGCACAGTTATCTTGCAGTCTTTGGTTTAATATTTATTCTTATATTTATATATATATTTGTATGTATATAAATGTGAGTATATTTATATGTATATAGTGATATTTCTCTATATATTTTTGTATATTCATGTATTTAAACTCTCAATAAGAATGGATGATTTAAATGGTCAAGGTTTTTGTGTGCGTATATCTTTCAATATTAATTATCAATTTTCATGGTCGGTTTACTCCTATTTGCTTTAAGAGCACGAAAAAATGAGGTGAAACTGACGTCAGTACGCCGACGAGGACCTCTTATTAGCACGTTGACGTCAGACAGAGTCACGCGGAGCCGTGCCATTATGACGTCCTTGTCGACGTAGGCAGCTAGGAAGAAGACTTTCTGTTGGATGATGGCGCAAGGATCGAATTCATAAGGTGAGGAATCCACCGGTAGTTAGTGTAACCACCAGAAAAAGTGTTACCGAAGGTAAGTAACTTGTTCTTCTGGTGTGCCCACCCAGAACTACAATTTCAAAGCCATGCAACAAATGTGCCCTCATGCACCTAAAGGCAGTCTAGGAGAGAGGCGAAGCTATACATCACTGAACACCAGAAGATCTGGTCTACATGGAAGTCCTCATTCAATTTGTGGGCGCGACTCGATTCCGCTTCCGAGGCGTTACCATGATCTGTCCATGTTGCACCAAAAGTCCTCCATTAAGCTGAAATCAAAGTCCGGATCCAACTTAAAAAGGGGAGGCAAAACTTGACCCTCACTCTGAACCTAAAGAGACGGGGCAATAGCTTTGTGATGCGGGCCATTCACCTTCAAGTTCTCCTGGCATGGGACCGATACCTCAGCTAATCCTAGTGTATCCTGAGTTTCCATGGTCATCAACCCTACCGCCAATTGAAGCTTTAAGGGACACCAGATTTTTGTATGCTTTTTGGTTTCTTCTGGTGTGCCCGTTTGGCCCCAAGAAATCTCAGGGACCCCCTGTCAGGCTACCTACCGCATATCAAAATTCTGCTCTGTCTGACACCTTGGCACCTTTTTCTTGCTCTGTACATACGTGGCACTGGTTTCCACTGTAATTCCAAGACCTGCAGCTGCCCCTTCCATATCAACACCGACACCTCTTGTACTGGAAGAGGATTCAGTGTGGATACTGATGTTGGAGACCGAACTGGCTTTGGCTTGATCGCAGGCAATATTGTGCTATGAAATAACAAAATCACATGCATTTGTCATATGACGTGTCTCTAACCTCATTCCTTTACCAGGCCATACTCGCCAGTGAAGGTTGTCTTATCTTTTTTTATCTCTGTCAGATCTAGAGTCAGACCAGGAAGTAGATAATGATGGTAGTCATGGGGATGACTTTCTAGTCCCCTCTCTACACTGATGATGCTTTTTACATGAATTTTCTAGAGGCTGATGGGCTTCACATATCTCTTGAGGCAGGGCGTGACTCACCACCTCTTGACAGAAATTTGTCCCTGTGGAACATGCCCAGCGATATCTTAATGGTGGTTCTGGAAGACCTGAGGGCGTCTTTGAAGATGACCTCAATACAGTCAGACACCTACAGACAAGGGCAACCCTATTGACATTGGCTGGGTTTTCTGTTGATGAGCCCAGGTCCTACTTGGCTCCATTCATTGGAGCTATCCTGGACATAGTGCTGTTCAGGGCCTTCCGTCTGCGGCAGTGAGTCCAGGGTATTTGGCCTATGATCCCGATTTCTCAACCACGGTCTTGGGTCTCTGCAAGCACTGCTGTGAGACTGCTAGAACTCTTAGCCTTCTGTACCCTCCTCGTGCACTACACCACGTGGCACATGCATGCTCTGCAGTGGAATATGAAGTTCCAGTGAGCATGTCATCAAAGATATCTGAGAGATGTCATCCAGATCTCTGAGGAGATGGCTCACTATCTGCGTTCTGCTTTGAATGGAACACAGACTCCAGTATGCCTTGTCCGTCCTGCCTCCCAAGCTTAGCATTTTGACAAAGAGGAAGAATGACCAGACGCAAGTCATCCTATTGGCTCAAGAGTGGGCTAGCTGGGTGTAATGCCCAGAACGTCTGAGCATGAACATCTGTTCTCTGATCAGGCTACCATGTTGGGAGGGACTTCTTTTGTATCATCTGGGCAGGGTTGTCCACTTCAATCTTCACAATCTACATCTGCATGCTTGGAGATTGAGGGCAGCAACTGACTGTTGTTGATCACTGCCTGAGGTAGTGGATTTCACCTCATCTATCAGGCTCCCTTCCACAAAATATATTTATGCTGGCCGCCAGAACATATTTGTGACCTGGTGCTCATAAGAGTGATCTATTATCAGCAAGCTGGCATTCTTTTGTTTGTATTATCTGTGGCCTAGTTAGGCCTTGCAGTGGGCACAATTAAAGGATAGTTAGTTGTCTGCCCTTTCAGCCTTTCTGTGTTTACTGGACCAACTGTCCTTGTTTAAATGAACAGTATGATGATATTTAAAGTTCCAAAACATATATACCCACCAAAAAGTGTGATGCCAGAATTTGACATTTACTTGGTATTGATGTTTCTCATATATTTAACCTTCAAGCCAATACATAGTTGCTTGCAGCCCCACCCAACATTGAAAGCTGTTTTCCTCATTCAAATTATGTCAGCTTGTCGCATGAGTGAACTCTAGACGCTTTCAGTGCAACGCCACACACCACCTTTTTTTCTGGATAAGTTGGTGCTGAGGTCTCTGGCAGCATTCTTACCAAAAGTTGTAACTCCTTTTCATGTTTAACATTCTCTGCTCACCAAAGAGGAGGAGAGACTCCATTCTCTGGACCCCAAAATAACTTTAAGCTTTTACATAGATTGTGCCAAGGAACACCATCTGAACAGTTAGCTTTTTTTGTAGGGTTCTCTTGGATGAAGAAAGTCGAGGCTGTGCAGAAAAGAGGACCCTGTCAAGGTGGATAGTCCTCTGCATTGGGATCACGTGCAGACTGGCCAAGAAGCAGCACCTGGAAAATAAAAATTTCACAAAAGTTAAATAAAATCGTTATATTTAACAGAAGACATCTATCCCTGTCTGTTTTTAACTCTTGAAGCCACAAGCCTCTTACCTCATCACTCCTCGTATGCAAATCAAACTCACCCACTGCCTTATTTCACACTCACTGTCCTAAAAATCAATATTCATTGGAACACTCAGGTGCACTTTTTCCTATGTCAATTCTGTTGGTTTTAACCAGTAAGTCATCAATCATTTTCTGCTAAGCATTTGCCTGCTCAACAGTACGATGATGCAGCATTCCTTTACACTTAGCAACTGTTCTGACATTCCATCCTTTACCATCTTGGATAACAGCGCTATTGGTGAACACTTCAGTGCCCTTCTTTGCCTTTTCATATTAAGGCACACCTTTGGTCAGTATTCCCGGCCTGAGAATTTTCATCCAATCCCCTACTACAATTGCAGGTTCCTTGACGTTCCTTTTTGAATCTTGCCACTCTTTAGTTTTCCTTTGCTTATACTCTACCCTTGCAGTAACATGATTCAAACCAAAATTATTTCAATAATAAAGCAAACTTGGCGGAGCTCAAACACTGTATGACAGGGAAAACGAAACCATAAACTCATGCATTTTGCATCCTCGTGCAAACCATTACTGATGATAATGGCTGCAAAACTCCTTCAAAAAATAGCATATGAGTAAGGAAATGCCTTCTTGGCATGGTTACACCCTGACTTTTTGCCTTTGCTGATGCCAAGTTATGATTTGAAAGTGTGCTGAGGCCTGCTAACCAGGCCCCAGCACCACTGTTCTTTCCCTAACCTGTACCTTTGTCTCCACAATTGGCACAACCCTGGCACCCAGATAAGTCCCTTGTAACTGGTACCCCTGGTACCAAGGGCCCTGATGCCAGGGAAGGTCTCTAAGGGCTGCAGTGTGTCGTATGCCACCCTGGGGACCCCTCACTCAGCACAGAAACACTGCTTGCCAGCTTGTGTGTGCTGGTGGGGAGAAAATGACTAAGTCGACATGGCACTCCCCTCAGGGTGCCATGCCAACCTCACACTGCCTATAGCATAGATAAGTCACCCCTTTAGCAGGCCTTAAAGCCCTAAGGCAGGGTGCACTATACCATAGGTGAGGGCATAGGTGCATGAGTACTATGCCCCTACAGTGTCTAAGCAAAGCCTTAGACATTGTAAGTGCAGGGTAGCCATAAGAGTTTATGGTCTGGGAGTCTGTCATACACGAACTCCACAGTACCATAATGGCTACACTGAAAACTGGGAAGTTTGGTATCACATTTCTCAGCACAATAAATGCACACTGATGCCAGTGTACATTTTATTGTGAAATACACCCAGAGGGCATCTTAGAGATGCCCCCTGAAAACATACCCGACTTCCAGTGTGGGCTGACTAGTTTTAGCAGCTTGCCACACACCAGACATGTTGCTGGCCACATAGGGAGAGTGCCTTTGTCACTCTGTGGCCAGGAAAAAAGCCTGTACTGGGTGGAGGTGCTTCTCACCTCCCCCTGCAGGAACTGTAACACCTGGCGGTGAGCCTGAAAGGCTCATCCCCTTTGTTACAGCGCCACAGGGCATCCCAGCTAGTGGAGATACCCGCCCCTCTGGCCACAGCCCCCACTTTTGGCAGCAAGGCTGGAGGAGATAATGAGAAAAACAAGGAGGAGTCACTAGCCAGTCAGAAAAACCCCTAAGGTGTCCTGAGCTGAGGTGACTCTGACTTTTAGAAATCCTCCATCTTGCAGATGGAGGATTCCCCCAATAGGATTAGGGATGTGACCCCCTCCCCACCGGGAGGAGGAACAAAGAGGGTGTAGCCACCCTCAGGGCTAGTAGCCATTGGCTACTATCCTCCCAGACCTAAACACACCCCTACATTGAGTATTTAGGGGCTCCCAGAACCGAGGAAGATAAATTCCTGCAACCTGAAGACGAAGAAGGACTGCTGACCTGAAGCCCTGCAGAGAATAAGGAGACACCAACTGCTTTGGCCCCCAGCCCTACCAGCCTGTCTCCCCACTTCGAGAAAAACTGCGACAGCAACGCATCCCCCAGGGTCCAGCGACCTCCGAAGCCTAAGAGGACTACCCTGCATCTAAAAGGACCAAGAAACTCCAGAGGACAGCGGCCCTGTTCCACAAAGACTGCAACTTTGCAACAAAGAAGCAACTTTTAAAGACCACACGTTTTCTGCCAGAAGCGTGAGACTTTCCACTCTGCACCCGACGCCCCCGGCTTGACCTGCAGAAAACTAACTCTACAGGGAGGACTCCCCGGCGACTGCGAGCTCGTGAGAAGTCAGAGTTGACCCCCCTGAGCCCACACAGCGACGCCTGCAGAGGGAATCCAGAGGCTCCCCCTGACTGCGACTGCCTGCTTCAAAGATCCCGGAGCCTGGGAAACACACTGCACCCGCAGCCCCCAGGACCTGAAGGATCCGAACTCCGGTGCAGGAGTGACCCCCAGGTGGCCCTCTTCCTAGCCCAGGTGGTGGCTACCCCGAGGAGCCCCCCCACCCATCCCCACAACCCCCCTCCCTCCCCCCCCCTTGCCTGACTGCATCGCATAAGAGACCCCCGGGTTTCCCATTGAATCCTATTGCAAACCCGACGCCTGTTTGCACTCTGCACCTGGCCGCCCCTGTGCCACGGAGGGTGTACTTTCTGTGCCTGCTTGTGTCCCCCCTTCCCCCCCGGTGCCCTACAAAACCCCCCTGGTCTGCCCTCCGAAGTCGCGGGTACTTACCTGCTGACAGACTGGAACCGGGGCCCCCCTATTTCCATTGAAGCCTATGTATTTTGGGCACCACTTTGACCTCTGCACCTGACCGGCCCTGAGCTGCTGGTGTGGTAACTTTGGGGTTACCTTGAACCCCCAACGGTGGGCTACCTTGGACCCAACTTTGAACCTTGTATGTGCTTTACTTACCTGTGAAACTAACAAATACTTAACTCCCCCAGGAACTGTTGATTTATTCAGTGTGTCCATTTTTAAAATAGCTTATTGCAATTTTTGCCAAAACTGTACATGCTATTGTGATGATTCAAAGTTCCTAAGATACCTGAGTGAAATACCTTTCATTTAAAGTAATGTTTGTAAATCTTGAACCTGTGTTTCTTAAAATAAACTAAGAAAATATATTTTTCTATATAAAAACCTATTGGTCTGGAGTAAGTCTTTGAGTGTGTGTTCCTCATTTATTGCCTGTGTGTGTACAACAAATGCTTAACACTACCCTCTGATAAGCCTACTGCTCGACCACACTACCACAAAATAGAGCATTCGAATTATCTCTTTTTGCCACTTTCTTACCTCCAAGGGGAACCCTTGGACTCTGTGCATGCTATTTCTTACTTTGAAATAGTACATACAGAGCCAACTTCCTACAATATGCTAGCACTGCCCTGTATGGGAAGGACGCACAGCTCCTGGACAAACTGCAAGTTACCACGTACAAGACTATGTTTGGTCTCCCAAAAGCCTTTCTGGCGCAAGTCTGCTTGAAATTAGGTTTAACACAGCAGATAATGGCTAGAAAATACATAGCCATTAAAACATGGTATACAATCAGAGCTTCCCAGAACAACACACTAAATAGTGTCCTAGGGACCAATGATACCCTTTCTAGCCATCGCAAGAATCTTTAGACCTCCTTAAAACACAAACTTTGGGGATCTTTGGGAAAAGAACCTTCCCTTTTCAGTATTTAGGTGAGTGGTGAATAGGGCAGCAATGCTTCACTGAGTCACTGAAGTTAAAAACGTTTTTAGCAACCGGTCACATGTGGATTTTAGGCAGCAATTATGATGAAATGAAGCGAGCTGCATATTTTAATCAGACTTTTTCAAATCATATCAAGAAACGGCTCATGACTTTGTTTTGGTCAGCTCCTGAGCCTTGTAGCGCAATCTAAATAGAAGTATATGGGACCAACAGCATGCGGGCTATGCGGAAGCGAAAATGAAAAGCATATACACTTGATTTGTATCTGTCCTGCACTGCGGCAGGCACGGGTCATTCTACTCCGAGGAAGTTTCTTGGACAGAGCAGTCCGAGTATGTAGGTCCGCAGTAACTAGGTGTTTGAATCCAGATGATCCTCAATTAAACTGTAAACTGATCAGATTTCGGATAGTGAACAAAAAGGCTGTGAACACTTACTAGGTATATTGCATGCTTGTACCAGGTCAAATCCATCCCCCGCAACCGGCTGCCTTGAATTCACCTCTAATCCTGACCAAAGCCACCAAGCACTTTCTATGGCAGTTTATGCTTCTACTGCAATAATTAAACAGCTGCTATCTATTACACACTTGCACTTTGTAAAGACACTGTGAAAGGTCTTAGTAGCCATTCCTTAGTCTCTACAAATAGGCTCACACACTGTCTTAAACTAATTTAATATTTTCATTTTTTAACTATTTGTTGCTTGTTTTATGGTATTGCATGGAGCTTAAATTTTTATTGGTTTTAATTAACTGTACACAAAATAAAGTACTTACTTAGACGCAAATCACAATTCCCTACAACATGTCGGCACCTTTTGTTAAACCAGAGTGGACACAACTTGGAAACTGGTCTCTACCTTTGAGTGATTTGAGTGAACTGACCTCAGTAACCAAATGGGGTGTTATGCAGTACGTCCACAGCTTCTCTCTCAACACATTTTTCCACTAACAGCCGAACTGGCATGCTTCCCACCATATAACCCTTCAACACCCTATTAAATTTCTCTACTAAACCTTACTCAATTATTACCATGAGGTTCAAAAAAAGCAGTCGCACATGTTGTATGTTGCAGTGTTTAAGAAGAGTCTCCATTTCCAATGATTTGAGTTAAACCCCGTTATCAGTAATTAACACTTCAAGACATCCTTTGCTAGCTGACTTCTTTAAAAAAAAAAAAATTATTACAACTTAAGTGGTAGCTTGGGCAATACATTTCACCTCCAGCCACTTGAATGATGTTCAATCAAAACCAAAGCGAACCATAGTTCTTGCTGTATAAAAGAAAAAGCTCCTGAAATATTAAATGCATTCTTTTCCCACAGACATTCCGGCCATAGAACTGGTTTCAATGGCGCATTGTTGAGTGAATGTTTTTTCACCATTAGTACAGACTTCACACTCTTTTACTACCCAGTGTGCCATTCTGACCTTCCCTGGCTACAACAAATATGTCCTAATGAGTCTTTTTCATTGAATACATACCAGGATGTCCATTATGGATGAAACTTAAAATCACATATTGAATTGGACCCGAAGGAGTGCATTTACCTTCTTTAAACAGTAATCTGTCTTCCACTTCATCAAATGCTTTCCAAAATGGTAGCATCTTCGGCATCATTTTCTCCTTCCTAGGCCAATTTTCTATCACACACTTCCTGAGTGCTTGCCATAGTTCAGCCTTAGTTTCACTCTCTACCCACTTCTCCACAGAAATCACATTTAAATTTCCAGAATCAACATCTACTATAGTGACAATCGTTTTCAAATCCCTCACACACTTATCATTGATATCCAACTGGCACAGCAATCTTGATATTCAGTCTGCGGTCACATTGCACGTCACTGGAACATTTCAGCTTTGAAGCTATACTCCTGCAACCTGTCGGCCTAGCAATGCGTGCTGTAGTAATCTGGAGCTGGAGCGACCCCCGCCGAACTGAAAGAGTTTTACGAGGCCATTTGAGCGGGCCGACCCTGATACGGCGTCTTTGGGCTCAAGGGGTGCGGCTGAGGGGCCTTCGGGTTCCGCGCCAGCTGCTTTGGCCCCGGCCACCGAGGTCACCTCCGGAACCGTGCGTGGATCCGCACCGGCGAGACCTTCCCCAGCGCCTGGTCGATTATCGATGCTCCCGACGTCGGTAGTGCCCACTGTTGACGTCGTCTCAATTCTTATTCCCGACAACTCAGAGTGGCATCGACCGACTTCAGCTTCGGTGGGGCCTATTCACCCCATGTCAGATTCGGACCCTTTATCTTATGGGTATGAATATGGGGAGGAATTGGAGTGGTCCCTGGACCCTTATGAATACCAGGATGACCCTGCTATGGACTGGGCACAGGATTTGGGTGAAGCCAGTGGTCTGGATACTTCTCCTATTGCTGGCATGCTGTCTCCTCCTACCGTGGCTATGGCGGAGGGAGCAATTTATGGTATGGTGGTCAGTAGGGCAACTGAGGTCCTCGTCTTTGAGCTACCTACTGTAGAAGTCAGGTCTAATCTCCTGACTGAGGTGCTTCAGCCTGAGGCTTCTACTTCGGAACCCCTGTTACCATTCAGTGAGGCCCTCACCGATGTGCATAATGGTAAGGAATCTGTAACTAGAATTTGTCTCTACCAGATATTTCGTTACCGAAGGTAAGTAACTTGTACTTTGCACCCAGTGACAATAGGTTTTACAAGAGGTTTATGAACTGTCCTTAAAATTAACTGACTACCCCATACATAGTTCCTAAAATGTTCTAGCTCCCAAACATATGCCAACAATTTTCTTACTCACAGCATACCTTCTTTTGGTATCGTTAAGAGTTCCTGATGCAAAAGCCACAGTCTACTCTACTCTTCTCTTCTCACACCATTGTGACAACATCCTTCCAGTGCCATACAAACAAGCATCAAAAGTGATGATACACTATTTGTTCATGCTGAAAGGTTTAATTGTCAGTGCTTGTACAATATCTTTTTTGTTGTATTGAAATGTTTTTTGCCTATCAGACTGTTCAAACTCCACAATCTTCCTTGTCAGTTTCTTCAAAGGTTCTATTTTTGTTAAAGAATCCGTAAAAAAAAAAAAAAAAAAAAAAAAACTTGCTATGATACTAACGCATTCCAGTGTAAGAAAGAAATTGCTCCTTATTTCCTAGTGCTGAAGCCTTAATGATAGCATCAACAAAATAAGTTTTAGGCACATTTGCTTGCTAAATTCAAGACCTGTTCTGCAAGGCGGAGGTAGCTACTGCTGCGCTGATGAAGGTCATCCTTTCTGATATTTGCAAAACGGCTACTTGGAGGTCAGACATTACTTTTACAAAGCATTACTGTTTGGAATCGAACTGTAGGGTATCGTGGCCTGGTGAGTTACCTTAGCCATGTTTCGTAGGTGTTCCCTCTGACCCTGATTACGTTTGAGGCTGAGTTAATTTGTTACTCTTTTCTTCCTTTTATGACTGAGAGAATCCCATGGTGTTACTTGAAGGTATCTGTGTGCTAGATCCTGCAACACAACACAACAGGTTTTCTCTTACATTTAAAAAATGCAGAACAAGGCAATATTTACTGTTTTTCTAAGCACCCAATCAGCCAAGTTGGACTATAAAAAGCATGTTTGGCTGAAACACCACTGCATACAATTATGTAGAGAAAAAGAAATAAAAACAGGAAATGGTGTCTTAATACTTGCATAAGCAGAGTTCTGAATCCACAACCCTGCTTCCTTAAAGAATTTGATAAACTTGCACAACAGCTAGCCTTTGCTCGGACAGGGCCCTGAGCTAAGCCAATGGGAGCACCACCTTCCATTAATCCTCTTTAACTCTCTGTGTGTCATAAAATGGAAGTGGAAGGGTGGCAAGAAAAGGATTTCAGAGGTGGGTGTTTGCAGCCTCCAGAAACAATGTTTAAATGCACTTTTAATCCGAGCCACAAAAGAAGAAGACTCCTGCAAGTTGCCCCTCAAAAGGTCTGCGCACCCTCATCATCCTTACCTTGGAGAGAGCAGGAAACTTTGTTTTTAAACCCAATAGAAAACTGCTACAAGATGTTCATGTTCAAACCAAGGGTGATGAATTAGGATTACAAGTAATGTTTACTTAACACTGTCCACTTTTCATTGCACTCTCATGGCCATTAGAAGCCTGAAAACTGTTTTAATGTTTCAAAAAACACTGGCCTTGTTGTGTCTCTTCCCCGTAGATTTTCTTTGTTTACTTCTTTAGGGATGATCAGTGCATTGCAGTGGATTATTTCTGACTGAATACTTGTTTGGTTCCCTCCCCGACACCAAACTGGATATAGAATTTTATTGGCTTCACTGAGTAGGCATGGCATCTCATCAGCATCTTATGAATTCAGTGGAAATATTGTACCAATGCTGTATGAAGCGTCACTTGCCTTAGTGATACAACCAACAGTAGGGGTATGCCGAAATAGTCCTCTCAAGCCTTGGGCTATGTAGAACTATACACAATATGTTAATGGCTTGTGAGGAATAGATATCCAGAATGAATCAGTTGACAATAATACCTAAATTGTTATTGGATGCAAAGATTTTCTATTATTTTCTATTTCTCCTTTGCGTTATCAACACATCAGTCTCCCAGACAATGGAAACAAGTTAATTCAGTTCCACAACGACCAAATATCTTGTGCTGTTTATATAAACAGTTTGCAGTTTATTGCCATTACCTTCAAATTTCATAAAGACAGATTCTTTCAGTGAGAAACACAATACAGTCACAAAGTTTTCACAATACAAACGCTCTATTTATAAGATGCAAACTCCCCAAAGCAGTTCATTGCCATTTAAACGGTCTAGTGCATCCTTTTTAAATCTAGATCTGCCCCAAGGTAGTCCTTAGACCAGCTCTGAAAGTAGACAGTCTCAATGTATTCGTTGTGGTTGGGCTGATCTAAACAATATTTATTATTTTTACTTTTACAGTTATTGCTGGTAAATGTCAACATGTTTCGGCCCTATCCTTGTGGTCTCCTCGGAACAAAATGTTCTTGTGATGTCAGTTGTCTATCTTCGCTCCAGCAGAGAAAAAGGGTGCCTAACCCATGCCTAATCGAATAGCTGACACATTGTTGCTCTGCATATCCTCTAAAATACCTTAGACATTTCTTTGCACCCAGATAGTGTCTGAGACGTGATTACAAAGAAAATAAAACTGGATTATTTCCTAGATTACCCTGACTGTAGCTTTAAACTCTTATGTGTGAACTTATTCAGGAATGCCTGTTTCTTAACTCTTTATCAGATCTGCTCTGAAAGACCTGGACATAAAGAAGCACTTACTGTCTCTTTTCTTAAATAAAAAATAAAAAAACACTTGAACTGTTTCCATTATCGAAAAGCCCTTACAAATTCTCTGGAGTCTATTGTTGTTGTTTGTGATGGACAGTCTGCTTTGATCCTTAATAATCTCAGACCAGGTTAGGTTGCTGTTACATTCTGAGCACTGACAATACTGGTCAATATCCATCACAGTGTGGATAAAGGTGAGGCTTGTCTGCTGGCTTGTAGTGTTAGACCTTTTGTCTACCTTTTACCATAGAAACCTCCTTTGAAACCTTGCAGACTTCCTGGGGTTTCAAGGATTGATATGGATTTGGTTCTCTCACTTCCTTCCCAAACAAAACCAATGGGTGAGCATTGTGGACTCAATCTCAGCCACACCTGAAGTGGCCTGTTGCCTCCAAAGGGCTAAATCAGCTCTGACCTTATTCACTCTGTGTTTGGAGCTCTTAAGCCTGATTCTCAAGAATGCCAGTATAGTCTTGTGCCAGTATGTGGATGGCATTCAATTGTATTTACAAATATCACTAGTTGAGGACACCATCTGTCTGTCATATTGTCTTTCATAACAACAAAATGGAATAACAGATAGTATTCTGTTACTAAACCCCCAGTGAATTAAATTCCGCCTTATCTCTTCCACTCAGCAAAAAATTTAATGTCTCTATCCTGGACCCAAATGTAAATGGTTTTACCCATTGTTTGCTCTCTCCGTAAAATCTCTTGAGTCAGCCTTCACTCTCGTCCCACAAATAAACAAGGTGACTAAAACTGCGAGCCTCTATTTTTTTTTTCAAGTACTGAAAAAAAATCTTTAACCTCATTCGCAGTGATCACCTGAAAACAACGATCCATCTATACTTTGGTCATTCCCGAAATGCACATTGGGCACATCATTGTGGCAGAAGTCCACCAAATAAGCATAATTTCCTTCTCTTCAAGCTGCATTGCACTAATGTATTGCTTTGGCCTAGTGTACAATGATTCGGTCACATTTTGACATTTGCACAACATATGCACCATTGAAAATCAACATTATTTTAACTTACTGACATCTCCAGTGATTTCCCCTCCAAGTATCCAGAGCTCCAGTGATACACATTTCAGGAATTTACCACTTCTCTGTGATTGTATCCATAGTAAACCATCATTGTTGACAAGTATTTCTTTTTATTTGCTTTGATTTTAACTATAAGCTTTTTTCGTTTTGATAATAGGGTTTATTTTTAACAACTTGTTCCCAACCATGGCATATTATTTGTACAGAATACCCAAAGTTTATTCCCCTTTTTCCCATTCCCTTCTTTTTCATCAAAACATTTTACTGATGGTTAGATGTTAGAGACTGGCTCAGGGATCCAAATGGAAACCGTAATTATGCATCACTTTCAGACCCCTCCCAACCACAGATGTATATCACCCCATGCAACAAGCATTTCATTGCTTTAGCCATCTCACAGCTTGATAAGTTTCCTGACAACAGAGAAATAAATGCATATTTTTCTGCTCTCCAGAACGCTGCGTTGAAAGTTTATAGTAGTTGCATATATTAGTAGGAGGTTGTGTTTTGGTCGATGGTAAAGAAGTCAGTGAGGAAGGAGAGAGAGGGTGATAAGGATTCTATGGGATGACTAGGTACCCATCAGGAATACCATTACCAAAGTTAAGAAATTGTATCTTGAAATGGCTACGCCTTTCCACAGCTTTCTTTTTTTAAAAAGAGTCCCAAAGCCACAGCCATTCAGAGCTTTGTCTGAGGAGAGCCAATGAGCTTTAGATCAGTAATTGCTTGAGAATAGTGCAGTCAAATTGATCATATGATCGTACGTCAAATTTAAGAAGGAGCATATGAATGTGTAAGTGCCCATCTGACAAACATCCCTGAAAACAGCAACGCTTTAGGAATGCAAGCACAACTGCATTCCCTCTTAAAAAATGACAGAAGTTCATTTAACCCCTTCGCTGCCAGCCCTTTTCCCCCTCCTGTGCTAGTCCTTTTTTTGCCTATTTAGAATACTTCTCGCTTAGGCTCTCATAACTTTTTGTCCACATAAGCTCCCCACGCCAAATTTGCGTCCTTTTTTCCAACATCCTAGGGATTCTAGAGGTACCCAGACTTTGTGGGTTCCCAAGAAGGAGGCCAAGAAATTAGCCAAAATACAGTGAAAATGTTTTTTTTTTTTTTTTTTAATTGGAAAAAGGGGCTGCAGAAGAAGGCTTGTGGTTTGTTCCCTGAAAATGGCATCAACAAAGGGTTTGCGGTTGTAAAATCACCAGCTTCTCAGCTTTCAGGAACAGGCAGACTTGAATCAGAAAACCCAATTTTTCAACACAATTTTGTCATTTTACTGGGACATACCCCATTTTTATGATTTTTTGTGCTTTCAGCCTCCTTCCAGTCAGTGACAGAAATGGGCGTGAAACCAATGCTGGATCCCAGGAACCTAAACATTTCTGAAAAGTACACAAAATTCTGAATTCAACAAGGGGTAATTTGTGTAGATACTACAAGGGTTTCCTACAGAAAATAACAACTGAAAAAAATGTAGATTGAAATTGAGGTGAAAAAAACAGCACTTTTTCTCTACGTTTTACTCTGTAACTTTTTCCTGCAATGTCAGATCTTTTAAAGCAATATAACGTTTATCTGGTGGACTCTTCTGGTTGCGGGGGTATATAGGGCTTGTAGGTTCATTAAGAACCTTAGGTACCCAGAGCCAATAAATGAGCTGCACCCTGCAGTGGGTTTTCATTCTATACCGGGTATACAGCAATTCATTTGCTGAAATATAAAGAGTGAAAAATAGCTATCAAGAAAACCTTTGTATTTCCAAAATGGGCACAAGATAAGGTGTTGAGGAGCAGTGGTTATTTGCACATCTCTGAATTCCGGGGTGCCCATACTAGCATGTGAATTACAGGGCATTTCTCAAATAGACGTCTTTCTTACACACTCTTTTATATTTGGATGGAAAAAATGTAGAGAAGGACAAGGGGCAATAACACTTGTTTTGCTATTCTATGTTCCCCCAAGTCTCCCGATAAAAATTATACCTCACTTGTGTGGTTAGGCCTTGCGCCTGGGACAGGAAATGCCCCAAAACACAACGTGGACACATCCCATTTTTTGACAGAAAACAGGTGTTTTTTGCAAAGTGCCTACCTGTAGATTTTGGCCTCTAGCTCAGCCGTCACCTAGGGAAACCTAACAAACTTGTGCATTTTTTTAAACTAGAGACCTAGGGGAATCCAAGATGGGGTGACTTGTGGGGCTCTGACCAGGTTCTGTTACCCAGAATCCTTTGCAAACCTAAAAATTTGGCTAAAACAACACATTTTCCTCACATTTCGGTGACAGAAAGTTCTGGAATCTGAGAGGAGCCACAAATTTCCTTCCACTCAGCATTCCCCCAAGTCTCCCGATAAAAATGATACCTCACTTGTGTGGGTAGGCCTCGCGCCCGCGACAGGTAATGGCCCAAAACACAACGTGGACACATCCCATTTTTTGTCAGAAAACAGAGGTGTTTTTTACAAAGTGGCTACCTGTAGATTTTGGCCTCTAGCTCAGCCCGCACTTACGGAAACCTACCAAACCTGTGCATTTTTTAAAACTAGAGACCTAGGGGAATCCAAGATGTGGTTACTTGTGGGGTCTGACCAGGTTCTGTTACCCAGAATCCTTTGCAAACCTCAAAATGTGGCTAAAAAAACACATTTTCCTGACATTTCGATGACCGAAAGTTCTGGAATCTGAGAGGAGCCACAAATTTCCTTCTACCCAGCATTCCCCCAAGTCTCCCGATAAAGATGATACCTCACTTGTGTGGGTGGGCCAGGTGCCTGCAACAGAATAAGGCCAAAAACGTGTGGAGATAGAAGGGGCTAGCACAGCGAGTTGATAAGGACATATTCTTCTTTTATACATCTTTAAGCTGACTCTGCTTTGGGGACCCACACAAGTGAGGTGTCATTTTACTTGGGAGACTGAGGGCAACGCTGGGGAGTAGGAATTTTGTGCTGGAGTGGTGATTGTACAAACGAAAGTCAGGAAAATATGCTTTTTTAAGCAAATTTTGAGGTTTGCAGAGGAGTCTGGGTAAGAAAACGCAAGCCACACCTCCCTGGACTCCTTGGGGTGTCTAGTTTAAAAAAATGTCTGGGTTTGGTAGGTTTCCCTAGATGAAGGCCGCACCGAGGACCAAAAACATAGGTGCCCCTCCCCCCCAAACACATGTAGTTTTGTAATATATCA
Source organism: Pleurodeles waltl (assembly GCF_031143425.1). NCBI lineage: Eukaryota > Metazoa > Chordata > Amphibia > Caudata > Salamandridae > Pleurodeles > Pleurodeles waltl. Next base: position 1,045,313,491 of record NC_090446.1, on the reverse strand, counting down.
TTTTGATGTGTCCACATACGTCTGTGATGTGCCAAACACTAAAATTGTGAAAAGAAACACACTTAGGTTATGGGAATAAGACCCCTCACCCACCAACCAAGTTGGTGGCATGCTTCATCATCGGGGTCCCACCTGAGACACCTAGCGTGATTACAGCGGAGCAGGTTTTGTTATTTGTACCACACATACTGGTTGGATTTGACACAAGGGTGAGTGATGGTTCAGTAGATCAAATTTTATTAACAAAAGTGAAATGCACTGTTATAACTGAAAGGCCAAAAAACTGAACCAGTGACTCACACCTCGTGAGCTGTAAAGCCACGGCAAGGCACCAACCACTTTACAGTCCATTCACACACCTTTCATACATGACATGCAAAAGGCCATTCACGCCGCCAGCCACGGGCCCAGCACATTACAACACTCACATCGACAGACAGCGCCAGTCAAGGGCCCATCACTTTCATACGCCCACATGCCTAATAGAGCAATCACACCAGCTGATGAGTGTGTGGACTGGCGTTTGGCTGGCACTGCTAGCCAAGCGCCACACCTCCCATACCGCCAGCCAAGCGCCACCCCAAGCACACCACCAGCCAAGCACCACCCCACTGCCAGCCAAGCGCCACCCCACCCATACCGCCAGCCAAGCGCCACCCCACCCATACCGCCAGCCAAGCGCCACCCCACGCACACTGCCAGCCAAGCGCCACCCCACGCACACCGCCATCACTTTTTTTTGTTTATAAACAACAAAGAAACCACTAACTACTTATAAAATAAGTACAAAACTACAAACACAAAAGCTAAATACATGACAGTAATGCCAACCGTGAAACTGAACATATGAAAATATAAAACAGGCAGTTTACGCTCACGGTATTTCCCAAAACGTTTTCCTTGTTTGGTAACTTCTAAAACAGCCGGGCACACAGAGCCCAGGCTTTGAAGGGCATTCGGGGCAGTACATGTGGCTCTCCCTCCAGATTGATCTTCGGGCACATACTCTACATTTCTTTGTGGGCAAGTCTTTTTTGTGAGTGGGAGGAATGTGATCTAGAAAGTGGCGATCTTTCAATCTAGCCACATCCTCCACCACTTCTACTCTAGGAACTGTTGCCCGTTCCACCACAATAAGGCTCTCTATCACTGACTCCCGAAATTTAACAAATGTCATCCTTGACTCATGTGAACAATCCTTGAACACAATAAAAGCATTAAAAGTTGCCAAATGAAATAAATGTAGGGCCAACTTTTTATACCACACGTAAGACTTACGAAGAGCAGTGTAAGGTTCCAACCTCTGATCTACTCTATCAACACCACCCATGTGCCTATTGTAGTCCAAAATGCACGCAGGTTTGCGCACTTCCGCAACCTTACCCCAAACAGTCACAGGGGAAGTACTCTCATTATGGATGGTAGATAGCATGTACACGTCCCTCCTGTACAGCTAGTAGCTCATTATTCCGCAAGGCACTGCACTGTCCCCTCTCAAGTTTTTTTTACAGACAAGCTCCCTTGGATAGCCTTTCCGGTTAGAACAGATTGTGCCACAAGCAACAGTGTCCACTCTAAACAACTCCTTGAACAACTGCACTCCAGTGTAGAAATTATCTACGTACAAATGGTGACCTTTGTTAAACAGTCGTCTACCAAGTTCCCACACAATTTTTTCGCTAACTACAAAAGTGGGCGGACAACCAGGAGGGTCACTTCAGGAATCCCTACCAGTGTAGACCCGGAAATTATACACATATCCTGTACTGCTTTCTGACAGCATATACAATTTAATCCCATACTGTGCCCTCTTACTAGGAATGTACTGCTTAAACACTAAACGCCCCTTGAAAAGGACCAAAGAGTCGTCCACACTTATCTCTTTGCCTGGAACATAGACCTCTGAAAACCGATCTACAAAATGATCAAGGACACGCTTAATCTTAAAAAGTCACAATCAGGGTGATCTCGTGGCAAGACTAAAGCATTGTCTACAAAATGCAGCATATGAAGAAGAAGCAAATAGCAATTACGTGTCATAGTTGCAGGAAATATAGCCGTTGCCATCAAGAGACTAGTAGACCAATAAGAAGCCAGTGACAGCTTCCTGATCAACCCCATCAAAAAAGTCAAACCTAAAAACTGTTCGGTGGCATGTGTAGCTGCAGATACACATGCTGTGCATAGTCCGCCGTCTGGTGTTGGGTCGGAGTGTTACAAGTTGTTTTTCTTCGAAGAAGTCTTTTCGAGTCACGAGACCGAGGGACTCCTCCCAGTTGGGTTCCATTGCGCATGGGCGTCGACTCCATCTTAGATTGTTTTTTTTCCGCCATCGGGTTCGGACGTGTTCCTTTTCGCTCCGTGTTTCGGGTCGGAAAGCTAGTCAGAATCAACGGAAAATTCGTCGGTATTGTTTCGTTCGGTATCGGGTTAGATTAGAATCAACACCGAATCTTGAAGAGCTCCGGTAGCCCTTCGGGGTAATTTCGATCCCCCGTCGGGGCCTGGTCGGCCCGACCGCGTGCAACATCGAGACTGATGGAACGGACCCCGTTCCGATTCTGTCCTAAATGCCACAGTAAATATCCCTATACAGACCAACATTTGGTCTGTAACTTGTGCCTGTCACCCGAGCACAAAGAAGAGACGTGTGAAGCCTGCCGAGCGTTTCGGTCGAGAAATACGCTCCGAGACCGAAGAGCCAGGCGGTTGCAGATGGCGGCCACGCCGACAGGACAACAACGGTTCGAGGAAGAGGGAGAAGAAGAAGAAACATTCTCCATCCACGAATCGGATTCAGAAGAATTCGATGTCGAAGAAACCGTGAGTAAGACGTCGAAACAAGCATCACACAAGAAAACAGACAAAGCCCAGGGGACGCCACTGACGACAGGCCATGGCTCAACCCATAAAGTAGGTGACCGTCCATCGGCACCGAAAAAGGGCGAACTGGTGCCGAGATCGTCCGACTCAGGTCGAGACACGGGCACGCAGCACTCTCGGGACCGAGAAAGTGCCGCAGACAAGGGTCGACACCGAGACAGCGCACCGAAGCTGCTCGGCACAGAGATAGCGGCACCGACGATGGTCGACGCCAAGACGGTACGACACCGAAAAAGAGGAAAATCTCTTCGGAGCCGAAAACAACAAAAGACACGGTTTCGGTGCCAAAACGCCCAGCAACCGAACCGAAAGCCAGTTCCTACTCAGAGGAACAATCAATGTCCTCCCAACTGAAAAGACACAGGTTCGAGGAGGAATTACAAACTACAGACGTAGATCACACTCAAAAGCGGATCTTTATCCAAAGGGGTACAGGGAAAATCAGCACTCTTCCCCCAATCAGAAGGAAAAGGAAACTTGACTTTCAACAAGACAAGCCACCACAAGCAAAGGTGGTAAAAAGGGTAACACCACCACCCTCTCCACCACAGTCAACTCATGTGTCACCGGCACAGACTCCACCACAATCACCAGCTCATACCACCATGAGCCAAGATGATCAGGCAGCATGGGACCTCTATGATGCACCAGTATCGGACAATAGTCCAGATTCGTACCCAACTAGACCCTCACCACCTGAGGACAGCACAGCATATGCACAGGTGGTAGCTAGGGCAGCCGAATTTCATAATGTATCTCTACATTCGGAGCCTATTGAGGATGACTTCCTCTTTAACACCCTATCCTCCACCCACAGCCATTATCAAAGCCTTCCCATGCTCCAGGGAATGCTAAGGCACGCTAAACAAATTTTCAAGGAGCCTGTTAAAAGCAGAGCAATAACTCCAAGGGTGGAGAAAAAATACAAGGCACCGCCCACAGACCCTGCTTTTATTACATCGCAACTGACACCAGATTCGGTAGTCGTGGGAGCAGCTCGTAAAAGAGCCAACTCGCAGACATCAGGCGACGCACCACCTCCGGACAAGGAGAGCCGCAAATTTGACGCAGCTGGGAAAAGGGTGGCAGCACAAGCTGCAAATCAGTGGCGCATCGCCAATTCGCAAGCACTCCTAGCGCGATACGACAGGGCCCATTGGGACGAGATGCAGCATCTCATCGAGCACCTCCCCAAAGAATTCCAGAAACGAGCAAAACAAGTGGTTGAAGAGGGACAAAACATCTCCAACAACCAAATACGCTCTTCTATGGATGCAGCAGATACAGCTGCAAGAACAATAAATACTGCCGTGACAATCAGGAGGCACGCATGGCTGCGCACATCTGGCTTCAAACCTGAGATACAACAGGCTGTGCTAAATATGCCGTTCAATGAACAGCAATTGTTTGGACCAGAAGTGGACACTGCAATTGAGAAATTAAAAAAGGACACTGACACAGCCAAAGCCATGGGCGCACTCTATTCCCCGCAGGGCAGAGGCACATTTGGTACATTTCGCAAAACAACTTACAGAGGAGGGTTTCGAGGTCAAACCACAGAAGCCAGCACCTCACAAACCAGACCACCTACCTACCAGGGACAATATCAAAGGGGTGGCTTTCGAGGCCAATAAAGAGGGGGCCAATTCCCAAGAAACCGGGGAAAGTTTCAGGGTCCCAAAACCCCTCAAACTAAACAGTGACTCACAGGTCACACAACCCCTTCACACAACACCAGTGGGGGGAAGACTAAGCCAGTTCCACAAATCATGGGAAGAAATAACAACAGACACTTGGGTCTTAGCAATTATCCAACATGGTTATTGCATAGAATTTCTCCAACTCCCTCCAAATGTCCCACCGAAAACACACAATATGTCAAAACAGCATATAGACCTTCTAGGACTAGAAGTTCAAGCATTACTGCAAAAAGAAGCAATAGAATTAGTACCAAAAACACAAAAGAAGACAGGAGTTTACTCACTGTACTTTCTAATACCAAAAAAGGACAAAACTCTGAGACCAATATTAGATCTCAGAACACTAAACACCTACATCAAATCAGACCACTTTCACATGGTCACGTTACAAGACGTAATACCACTACTGAAACAGCAAGACTACATGACAACGTTAGATCTAAAAGACGCGTATTTCCATATACCGATACATCCCTCGCACAGGAAATACCTAAGGTTCGTATTCAAAGGAATACATTACCAATTCAAGGTGTTACCGTTCGGAATAACAACAGCACCAAGAGTCTTTACAAAATGCCTAGCAGTAGTAGCTGCACACATCAGGAGGCAGCAAATACACGTGTTTCCGTACCTAGACGATTGGTTAATCAAAACCAACTCGCTAACAAAGTGTTCACACCACACAGATTATGTTATACAAACCCTATACAAACTAGGTTTCTCCATCAACTATGCAAAATCACACCTTTTGCCGCGTCAAACACAGCAATACTTAGGAGCGACAATCAACACAACAAAAGCGATAGCCACTCCAAGTCCACAAAGGGTTCAACATTTTCACAAAGTGATCCAACTATGTATCCAACACAAAAGATACACGCAAAGATGGTATTAAAACTCCTAGGCATGATGTCCTCATGCATAGCCATTGTCCCAAACGCAAGACTGCACATGCGGCCCTTACAACAGTGCCTAGCATCACAATGGTCACATGCACAGGGTCAACTTCTAGATCTGGTGTTGATAGACCGCCAAACATACCTCTCGCTTCTATGGTGGAACAATACAAATTTAAACAAAGGGCGGCCTTTCCAAGACCCAGTGCCACAATACGTGATAACAACAGATGCTTCCATGACAGGGTGGGGAGCACACCTCAATCAACACAGCATCCAGGGACAATGGGACGTAAATCAAAGAAAGTTTCATATAAATCACCTAGAACTGTTAGCAGTATTTCTAGCGTTGAAAGCATTCCAACCAATAGTAACCCACAAATACATTCTTGTCAAAACAGACAACATGACGACAATGTATTATTTAAACAAACAGGGGGGCACACACTCGACACAGTTGTGTCTCCTAACACAAAAAATATGGCATTGGGCAATTCACAACCACATTCGCCTAATAGCACAGTTTATTCCAGGGATCCAGAACCAGCTAGCAGACAATCTCTCTCGGGATCACCAACAGGTCCACGAATGGGAAATTCACCCACAAATCCTGAACACTTACTTCCAAATTTGGGGAACACCTCAAATAGATCTGTTCGCAACAAAAGAGAACGCAAAATGCCAAAACTTCGCATCCAGGTACCCACACCGGCAATCTCAAGGCAATGCTCTATGGATGAATTGGTCAGGGATATTTGCGTACGCTTTTTCCCCTCTCCCTCTCCTTCCATATCTAGTAAACAGATTGAGTCAAAACAAACTCAAACTCATACTAATAGCACCAACACGGGCAAGACAACCTTGGTATACCACACTACTAGACCTGTCAGTAGTACCTCATGTCAAACTACCCAACAGGCCAGATCTGTTAACACAACACAAACAACAGATCAGGCATCCAAACCCAGCATCACTGAATCTAGCAATTTGGCTTCTGAAATCCTAGAATTTGGACACTTAAACCTTACACAAGAGTGTATGGAGGTCATCAAACAAGCTAGAAGACCATCCACTAGACACTGCTATGCGAGTAAATGGAAAAGATTTGTTTGTCACTGCCATAATAATCAAGTCCAACCATTGCATGCATCTCCAAAAGATGTAGTAGGATATTTACTACATTTACATAAATCAAATCTAGCTTTCTCTTCCATAAAAATACATCTAGCAGCAATATCTGCTTACCTGCAGATTACTCATTCAACTTCCCTATTTAAAATACCTGTCATTAAAGCGTTTATGGAGGGCCTAAAGAGAATTATACCACCAAGGACACCACCTGCTCCTTCATGGAACCTCAACATTGTCTTGACAAGACTCATGGGTCCACCTTTCGAACCCATGCACTCTTGTGAAATGCAATACTTAACGTGGAAAGTTGCATTTCTCATTGCCATCACATCTTTAAGAAGAGTAAGTGAAATACAGGCGTTTACCATACAAGAACCATTTATTCAAATACACAAAAATAAGGTCGTTCTAAGAACAAATCCAAAATTCTTACCAAAAGTTATCTCACCGTTCCACTTAAACCAAACAGTGGAATTACCAGTGTTCTTCCCACAGCCAGATTCAATAGCTGAAAGAGCACTACATACATTAGACATCAAGAGAGCACTAATGTACTACTTTGACAGGACAAAAGAAATTAGGAAGACAAAACAACTATTTATTGCCTTCCAAAAACCTCATACAGGAAATCCAATTTCCAAACAAGGTATCGCCAGATGGATAGTAAAGAGCATCCAAACCTGCTATCTTAAAGCAAAGAGGGAACTGCCTATTACACCAAAGGCACACTCAACCAGAAAGAAAGGTGCTACTATGGCCTTTCTAGGAAATATTCCAATGACCGACATATGTAAGGCAGCAACATGGTCTACGCCTCATACATTTACTAAACACTACTGTGTAGATGTGTTATCTGCACAACAAGCCACAGTAGGTCAAGCCGTATTAAGAACTTTATTTCAAACTACTTCAACTCCTACAGGCTGAACCACCGCTTTTGGGGAGATAACTGCTTACTAGTCTATGCACAGCATGTGTATCTGCAGCTACACATGCCACCGAACGGAAAATGTCACTTACCCAGTGTACATCTGTTCGTGGCATTAGTCGCTGCAGATTCACATGCGCCCACCCTCCTCCCCGGCAGCCTGTAGCCGTTTAGAAGTAAATCTTGAACATTTGTACATTTGTAAATATATTACATTAAACCTTCATTTGTACATACGTATTTATTCCATTGCATGGGCACTATTATTAGCATACACAACTCCTACCTCACCCTCTGCGGGGAAAACAATCTAAGATGGAGTCGACGCGCATGCGCAATGGAACCTAACTGGGAGGAGTCCCTCGGTCTCGTGACTCGAAAAGACTTCTTCGAAGAAAAACAACTTGTAACACTCCGACCCAACACCAGACGGCGGACTATGCACAGCATGTGAATCTGCAGCGACTAATGCCACGAACAGATGTACACTGGGTAAGTGACATTTTCCTTTTCATCTCTTCCAGATATGTGGGAACGCACTGAATAGCTCTAGACTGAGGCCTATGTCTGGCAGCGTTGTCCCTCAAATATTGCTCTGCATACAATTAGTCTACTCTACAATCTCTTCCAAAAATACATTGTCCATAAACAAGTGAAAGAAATGGACAGGCAAAAAGTTTTCCATATTGACTCGACACCCTGGGAGACCAGTAAATGGAGGTAACTATGGCTGCTCCATGTTTGGGGCAATCCAGGTGTCAGGTCTTCTAATGGGAAACCCTTCAGCCCCAGGCTGCTACACTCTTGGCACATCAATGTCCTCCTCTACAACAGGCCCTTCATCTGCACTGAGATTAGCTTCCTCATCAGAAGAATACTCTCGAACAGAAAACTCACTGCCAGAATCTCTCACTTCCTCCTCTGCCTCAGATGCAGAGTCAGTCTCGTAATCATAGTCTGAAGACAACTAAAGAGCATGCCAACAACCTGCTGAGTGGTCACTCTGCGGCTAGCCATGATCCTTACTAACAACAAATGGATTGGCAACAACAACTAGCACTAAAATAAGTAATAAACAAAGTGTAGCTTTATCACAAAGAGTTATGTACTAAAAAACTATACCAGTCACTTGCCTGAAAAAGCTACTCACTAGCAACTACTCTGCACAGACACAGCAATCCCCAATGAGATCCCATTAAAAAGAAAAAAGCAAATTCGGCATATGACAACACAAATATCATTGTGCTCAAATCTAAGGACAATTTCACACACAATAGTGCATTTAGTACACCACCTACAAACATGTCCTTCATGCATGTCAACAATACTCTTTTGGAGTAAATTGCTTTCACTTACCTAAAACGTGCAACTATGCAAACCGCAGGACAGCTACTGCCAAAGCCGCAAGGATCCACAGCAAAGGAAGCAAAAGCTTTGAACTCGAACAAAAAGAAGAAATAAACTGTTATAATCACAAATACTTCTCCAGTTGACAAACACCCCACCACCAAGAACTTAGAAATTGTCCCTGGTGCCTAAGTGGCTTCTGCCCCAATAGGAGGCAGATGGGCCTAAAAAAATTAGGCTGATCTGCCTCCAAGGTGAGCAGAAATGGCCAGCAGTAACGTGCCCCCTTTGGGGGGCGACCCTTGCCAAAGGTGCCGCCCCCCCCACACAAAACACACGCACACAGGATCCCTGGTGCATAAATGGATTCTGCCCATGGGTATAAAAAGAAAATTGACCGAACTGCCCCCAAGGAGGGCAGAAATGGCCAACAGCTCTGTGCCCACTTTAGGGGGCGACCCTTGCCAAAGGAGGCAAACGGGGGGCAAAAAAAGGGGAATCAAAAAATAAAATCCCTGCTGTATTGGTAGTTTCTGCCCTCCTTGGGGGCAGATGAGCCTACAAAAATAGCCCCACCTACCCCAAAGGGGGGCAGAGATGGCCAATACGAAATTTCCCCCCTTTGGGGGGGGCGACCCTTGCCCAAGGGGTGCCCCCAAACACACAAAACACACACACACCTCACAATCCCTGGTGCCTAGTGGGCTTCACCCCCCTCCCCCCAGAGGGCCAGATTGGCCAAAAACATGGCCTATCTAGCCCCGGGGGGGCGAAACATATAAAAATATTATTGCCCCCGGGGCAGCGACCCTTGCCTAAGGGGTCGCTGCCCTAAAACAAAGAAAATAATTTCCCTGGTGTCTAGTGGTTTGCGGCCCCCCCCCCGGGGGCAGATCTGCCAAAAAATATGCATGCCCAACATAATTTCCCTGGTGTCTAGTGGATTTCGGCCCACCCTGGGGCCCGAAATACTGAAAAAATTTGCCCCCAATGGGAGCGACCCTTGCCGAACGGGTCGCCCCCAAAACTAACACCAAATGGAAATCCCTGGTGCCTAGTGGGGATTCCTGCTCCACGATCGTGGGCCCCGCCCGCGATCTGGAGCAGGAATCCACTGAAAACAGGCATAGGGGGGAAAGGAAAGGGTTTTTCCAGTGTCTGTTCTCCCCAACCCCTCCCCTCCCCCCCAACCCCCGTTCCCCCCAACCCCCAAAGAGGGAAGGACTTACCTGAAGGTCCTGTTCCCTCGGCAATATTTGATGACGTTGGTGCACTGTGAGCATGCTGATGTCATTGGATTGCCGAGGGGGGGGGTCGGGTGGAAGGGGAAGGGCTACCCCCTCCATCCACGACAGGGAGGTGTGGGTAGGGGGCCCATGGGGGGAGCGCTAGCGCTCCCCCAGTTCCCGGGTGCAGGACAAGGTGATCTCGTCCAAGGCACCCGGGATCCGGTGCCTTGGACGAGATCACCTCATCCAAGGCACCGTAGCGGTTAAGGTGGTTCGTTTTCATCAGCTCCTTGAACAGTTTAATGCACATGACCACCACTGGGGAAAAAGTGCCTCTTCACATCTTCTCGTTCCATTCTGTGCTAGCATTTGTTTTTCTTTTGGCTCCTTCTTTGTTCCTTCCTGTGTGGAGTGAGAAAATAGTGTGGTGGTGAGACTGGTGTTAGCAGTGCTGATGTCACCTTTATAGGTGGTTAAAGTAGCATTTCCACATTACTTCCTCTGTCCAGAATGGAGCATGCAAGTGCCATTTATTGGGAAAAGGTATAGAAGACATGAACATCGTCCTCATACTATCCTAAAGATCTTTATTTTGAGACAGTGTGGAGATGGATACTCACATGTTGGTACTATACTATTCATTTTGCCCCCATGCTTAAGAATGAAATGTTAAGATAATTGAAGACTTCTCTGTCCATGGAAGGCTCAGATGTTTTACTGTCTAAATTAAATATGATTTTTAAAAATACTTATTCATTTTTCATTTTAATATTGAAAGAAATTAATTGGAGATTGTTTTTTCTATAGCACAAGTGTACTCCTTTTGAAAGAAATATGCATCTTAATAGTTCATATTTTGTGTGCTTTATAGTACAATTGCTATGTTTAATCAGTGTTTTTTCCTGTCCTTTTTATCAGCAGAGTACTTATTTGCACCCATTCTAATAGTGCAGCTGACCTTTACATAAAGGACTATTTACATCCCTATGTTGAAGCTGGCAATCCCCAGGCAAGACCTCTCAGGTATATATACTTAAGCACTATTGGTTTTAAATGGTTCTATACTTTGTATGCTCAGCAAATGTATTTTCGTATCAATTTCCTTTGGTCTTCTAATCCACTCTTTTAATTACTATCCTCATATGGAACTGATTTAATCTTATAATAATGTATAGTATTTAACTTGCATCACATTGTTTGTAAATGTTTATATTCTCATGTATAAGCCAGATAGTGTTTTAAACCATTTGTTTACCAATGGCTCGGATGAACCCTTAGCTCACCCAACACTGACACTTCTGACTGCTGATTGTTCTTGGTGGACAGCTCTGGATAGCTTTGTGTTTTTCCCTGTTGGGTCAAAATGGGAGAATTGGTTACCTCTAGCTCCTAGATTAGAATGTTCCCATCAAATGTTATGGCTGCTTTTGGGGTCATCATTAAACACACCTAAAAGGTACTGCCACTACAAATTGAAAAAATGAGAACATCAACTTAAGAAGGCACTGAGTCCAATGGTGCAGTGATAGTTTTATTTACGAAATACAAAATAGCTTTTTATTTTACAGTCAGTAAATAATTTATCTCATAAGAATATCCAACTTGTATCTGCCCCAGTAGCTATTATAATTTGTGTTTTTTCCATTATCCTCTGTGCATCTTATGTATCAACATAAATTGCATGGGAGAACCCCTTTCATAATACATACCTTTTACCAGGTTTTCATCCATTACAAGTATCCCTTTATATATGTTTTCTCATATTTTATCAGCACTACTTTTTCACTGTATTTCAGTTATTTAGGCAGCCTTCATTAGGACTTCCACATCTTTCTTGATACACCTATTCGAAGCTTGTTTGTGGGGCACTAATCCTACACTGTACAAAATGTATTTAGATAGTCATCTAAATATATTTTCTTCATCATAAGAATATTAATGTAATATTAAATCTGATAAAGTTTTCATTATTTGGGCATATGGGTTACACATATGACGACGGCACATCTGACGCACAATGTGGAACGGGTGGTGAAGGGTTTGTTGGAATAAGTTGCTTTTATCCATGATGGGAAGGGCGGCTGTGGCCAAGATGGTGTTATTGCTGCGGTGTCTTTACCTGGTCCAGAATTCTTTGTTTCCTCTGACAGATGCGCTTTTTAATTGTCTGGATAGCTTATTGATTTCCTTGGTTTGGGCTGGCCGTCTCAGCAGGGTGGCGTTGTCCACGTTACAAAGAGATATGGAAGATAGAGGCTTGGCACTTCCTAATATTAGACTTTATTATTATGCAGCTCATTTACAACATGCTGCTAAGTGGATGACACAGACGGACAAGTGGGGGAAGTGACTATTTTCTGGCATGCTGGGAGAGGAGGCGCTGGTGCACGCATTAATGTCTGGCGGTAGGTCAGTGACTCCTGTCCCCTACTTAGTTAAGACTACGGCTGGGATCTGGGAGCATGCGGTTAAGAAAATACTCCGACGTGCCCTGTTTGTTAGGGAGCTGAAGATTTGGAGTTTGGCCCCCTTTTGGGATATGTATACTTTAATGTCAATGGAGGCTTAGAGAATGGTGGTTGCTTGGTGGCGGGTGATTTATTTCCCAATGGGGAGTTTTTCCTTTCAGGAGGGGCGCAATACATTCGGGTTGAGCGCTGGACAGTTCTTGCAATATGCCAAGATTGAGGGTGAGTCTCTAGAGGTCTGGTCTGGATTTCCGGTGGCCCCCTCAGCGTCCAAGGTGTTGAATGGGTTAATAAATTGGGGAGAGGTTTCTCACCTGGTTTCTGTGTTTTATTGTGCGCTGTGTGGGGATAGTGTGGGGGTGGAGTGCACAGCGCGTAGGGCCTGGGATCCTGAACCGGAGAACCCTTTAGAAGACGGGGACTGGAATTTGGCACTGTCTCTGGTACACATGGTCTCTTGTAACCACAGATTTAAGTTGATGCACTTAAATTTTGTCCATTGTGTACATATCATGCCTGTTCGACTCAATAAGATGGAACCGACATGGGAGACTGGGTGTCCTCGATGTGGGGAGGCAGGTGCTTCCTTCTCCATTGGCCTGGTCCTGCATGGAGGTGCAGCAATTTTGGAGGGTGGTGGTTCAGAAATTGGACAGGGTTACCGGTTTGGGGATTGAGGCAACGCCATTGACTTGACTCCTGGGTATATTACAGAGACCACGGGTAGGCGCATCCCATACAGATTTGCACAGCTTGCTCTGGTGCTGGCTAAGCGGAGGGTGGCTATAAGCTGGATGAGTACACTCCCATTCTAGTTGGTCCCGTGATGTTTTGGAATGAGGTGTGGCCGAAGAACAAAACATGAGACTAACACGTAGGGAGGAAGGGGCTCTGATTGACATAACGGCTTGGAGTACATTATTACAATGCTTCACGGGGATAGGGAGTCCAGCTCTGATTGGAGCACTGATGATTGATGATCTTCGGATGTTATTCTATGCATACAGGCGACAACCAACTGTGGTTCCATAGTAACACTAACAAACATGGTCTATAAACGACTTGGTTACATATGAGGTCCTTCGGGAGGGGAAGTGGAGGTAGCTGTTGTTGGCCGGCTTGGAGATGATTCATGTTTTTGCCTATAGGTGTCGTCATCCTCCACCCAGGAGAACAAAGGACATTGTTGTATCTCATATGGAAATGCACTGCTTGTTTTTGTCTTTGTTTTAAGTTGTTTATTATAAACCTAATACAATAGAGTTATAAAACAAATATATATATTAAATCTGAAAGAGACTTCTAGCTGCAAATTCCTTACCTTTGAATTCCTTGGCGTCTGCTTCAAATACAGAATCTTTTTGCTGAGCAGTACCCTCCCCTCGCCGTCTGGTGGCGTTGTTCGATCCACATGCGTTATCTAGCTCTACGTGGCTACGACAGTGCCTTTGGAGCCTTCTGTGAAATTAAGGTCGCCTATAAAAACCATGTCGGTGACAAACCCCCATCAGGTATGTCTCTGGTGCCTCAAAAGGGACCACGACTCAGTCGTGCTCTGACTTCCGGGCTTCAGTCGGCAAGACTTCTCGAAGATCATGGTGCCACTCAAGGCCAACTAGGCCCAGATCAGTGCCTGAGGCTTAATATGAACAGCCAGGCACAGGTGAAGAGTGGAAGCAGTCTGACAAAGCTGCTTCAGCCGGGGGTTGCTACATCAGAGCTGTTGTTACCCTTCAGTGAAGCCCCTTCAGATGTCCTACTGGGGACATGGTCCAAACCCAGCACTGGGGCTTCTGTGAATAGGACAATCGGCCGCTGCCATCGACCAGCTCCTAACAACCCTAGTTTCCTCACCCTGGAGAGCTTGGTGGTACAAGCCGCCATTTCCTGTGGTGCCTTCCCTACCGCTCCCCCGGATAGGGAATTCAGAAGGCTGGACCAACTTGGGAAGAAGATGTTTTCTTCCTCCAGCCTGGCATTGAGGTCGGTAAACACCTCTTGCCTATTGGGCTGTTTTTCCAATACTTTATGGGATATGGTGGCACAAGTGCTGCCCCAGGTCCCAGAGGGCGTACAGTACACTCATCCAAGCTGTCAAGGATGGGAGAGATGCAGACAAATTTACCATCCGGTGTGGCTTGGACACGACCGACTCGCAGTCAGGGCGCTTTCTTCGACAGTGGCCCTCCGACGCCATGCCTGGCTGCGTACCCCTGACTTTTCGGGGGATGGCCAGGCGAATTTGATGGACATGCCTGTAGGAAGTTTGCTCCGTATATACTATCTCAAAGTGAGAGATAGTGTGCACAGAGTCCAAGGGTTCCCCTTAGAGGTTGATAGTGGCAAAATTAGATCATTCTAATGCTCTATTTCATGGTAGTGTGGTCGAGCAGTAGGCTTATCGGAGGGTAGTGTTAAGCACTTGTTGTGCACACACAGGCAATAAAGGAGGATCACACACACAAAGACTTAACTCCAGGCCAATAGATTTTTCTATAGAAAAATATATTTTCTTAATTTATTTTAGAACCACAAGATTTGAATTAAATACGTAAAATACAAGGTACTCCACACAGGAACCTTGAATTAGAGCAGTAACATACACAGTATAGGTTAAAATGGCAATAAGCTATTTTAAAAGTGCACACTAGTATTGGTTAGTTTCTCATGTAAGTAAAGCACTTACAAGTTCAATCTCCTGGGCATAGGCAGCCCACCGTTGGGGGTTCAAGGCAACCCCAAGGTCACTGCACCAGCAACACAGGTCCGGTCAGGTGCAGAGGTCAAAGGAGGGCCCAAAACACATAGGCGCCTATGGAGAACAGGGGTGCTCCGGTTCCTGTCTGCCAACAGGTAAGTACCTGTGTCTTTGGAGGGCAGACCAGGGGGTGTTTTGTAGAGCACTGGGGGGGTGGGGAGGAGGGACACAAGTAGGCACACAAAACACAACCTCAGCGGCACAGGGGTGGCCGGGTGCAGTATGCTTAGCAGGCGTCTGGTTTTCAATAGACGTCAATGGAGGGACCCGGGGGTCACTCTAGCGGTGCAGGCAGGGCACAGGGGGGCTTCTTGGGCCAGCCACCGACTGGGCTAGGAAGAGGGCCGCCTGCTATTTGCTCCTGCACTGGAGGTTGGTTCCTTTCGTTCCTGGGGGCTGCGGGTACAGTGCTTGGTTCAGGCATTGGGTTCTTTGTTCCAGGCAGTCGCGGTCATGGGGAGCCTCTGGATCCTCTCCGCATGCGTCCCTGTGGGGGCACAGGGGGGGTCGTCTCGGGTTACTCACAAGGTCGCAGTCGCCTGGGGGTCCTCTCTGCAGTGTTGGTTCTCTGGAGCTCGAGCCGGGGGCGTTGGGTGCAGAGTGTGAAGTCTCATGCTTCTGTCAGGAAGAGTGAGTTCTTGGAATGTTGCTAAAAAGTTGCAATGTTGTTGCTGTTTTTGAACAGTGCCGCTGTTCTCGGGAGTTTCTTGGTCCTTCAGTTCAGGGCAGTCCCCTGAGGCTTCAGAAGTTGCTGGTCCCTGTCGGGTGCGTCACTGTGCAGGTTCCGTGAGTCTGGCCGGTAGGGCTGGGGTCAAGTCAGTTGGTGTCTCCGTCGTCTTGGCGGGGCTTTCAGGTCAGCAGTCCTTCTTCTTGTTGTAGGTTGCAGGAATCTGATTTCCTGGGTTCTGGGTCGCCCCTAAATACTAGATTTAGGGGTGTGTTTAGTTCTGGGGGGCAGTAGCCAATGGCTACTGTCCTGGAGGGTGGCTACACCCTCTTCGTGCCTCCTCCCTGAGGGGAGGGGAGCACTTCCCTAATCCTATTGAGGGAATCCTCTAATCTCAAGATGGAGGATTTCTAAAGGCAGTGGTCACCTCAGCTCAGGACACCTTAGGGGCTGTCCTTACTGGTGGGTGACTCCTCCTTGTTTTTCTCATTATCTTCTCCAGCCTTGCCGCCAAAAGTGGGGGCAGTGGCCGGAGGGGCGGGCATCTCCACTAGCTGGGATGCCCTGGGGTGCTGTAACAAAAGGCATGAGCCTTTGAGGCTCACTGCCAGGTGTTACACTTCCTGCAGGGGGAGGTGAGAAGCACCTGCACCCAGTACAGGCTTTGTTTCCAGCCACAGTGTGACAAAGGCACTCTCCCCATGTGGCCAGAAACTCGTCTGGTTGTGGCAGGCTGGCAGAAACTGGTTAGGCTAGCACTAGGCGTCAGACTTGTATTCAGGGGGCATCTCTAGGATGCCCTCTGGGTGCATTTTTCAATAAATACCACATTGGCATCAGTGTGCATTTATTGTGCTGAGAAGTTTGATGCCAAACTTCCCAGATTTTTGTGTAGCCATTATGGAACTGTGGAGTTCGTGTTTGACAAACTCCCAGACCATATACTCTTTATAGCTAACCTGCACTTATAATGTCTAAGGGTTTGCTTAGACACTGTAGAGGCATAGTGCTCATGCACAAATGCCCTCACCTGTGGTATAGTGCACCCTGGCTTAGGGCTGTAAGGCCTGCTAGAGCGGTGACTTACCTATGTCACAGGCAGTATGAGGTGGGCATGGCACTCTGAGGGGAGTGCAATGTCCACCTAGTCATTTGCTCCCCACCAGCACACACAAGCTGTGAGGCAGAGTGCATGTGCTGAGTGAGGGGTCCCCAGGGTGGCATAAGACATTCTGCATCCCTTAGAGACCTTCCCTGGCATCAGGGCCCTTGGTACCAGGGGTACCATTTTCAACTGACTTATCTGGGTGCCAGGGCTGTGCCAAATGTGGGATCAAAGGTACAGTTCAGGGAAAGAACACTGGTGCTGGGGCCTTATTAGCAGGGTCCCAGCACACTTTCAATCATAACTGGCCTCAACAAAAGGCAAAAGGTCAGGGGGTAACCATGCCAAGAAGGCATTTCCTTGCAGCACCTTTAAATGGCTCACACCTTTTTGGTGAGAAAGCAGACTCTGCGCTTGAGCGGTTCAAGGACTCTCAAGGCACGGCCAGATCCTTGAGCATTTCAGCATCCATTTGCGAGCAGTCTGCCTATCGCCCCTTTCGAGTCTTTGGTAGGGCCCAGTACCACGCTAACCACAGGTAGTCACCGGCTTCACAGCATCCACTGCAAGGTGGTGGTACCTTCAGATCCAGAGGGTCTAGCCGGAGGTCAGCCGCCACTAAGCCCCACTCTTCTGTAACACCCAAGCCCTTCTAGTATTGTTCTGCAAGACCATGCCCATCCAGTGGGGGGAGGATTCAATTTATCTCCCTCACTGGCGGTCCATAACATTGGACAATGGGTCTTGCAGATCATACAGAAGGGCTATTCCCTCCCCTTCCAGTCTTTTCCCTCCCTCTCTTCCTCCATTGAAAGAACGGCTGATGAAGGATCATTTAATCTTGCTCCGCGAGGATGTTATGGCTCTCTTGGCCAAGGGAGCCTTAGAAAGGATCCCAATGTCAGAAGTAGGCAGTGGTTGTTAGTCCCGCTTCTTTCGGATTCCAAAAAAGAACAAGGGTCTTCTCTCTATCTTTAAGGGATTTAAGGGACATCAATCTCTTCCTCAAAAAGGAGAAGTTCAAGATGCTCACTCTTGCTCAGGTCTTGTCTGCCCTAGACCAAGGAGACTGGATGGTGACGTTGGACTTGCAGGATGTGTATTTTCACATCCCCATCCTGCCCACCCACAGGCGTTACTTGCGGTTCAAGGTGGGCCACAAGCACTTTCAGTTTACCATGCTCCCCTTCGGTCTCAATAGTGGCCCTCCAAGGTGATGGCAGTGGTGGCAGCTCATCTGTGCAGGTTAGGGATTTCAGTCTTCCCCTACCTCGATGACAGGCTGTTGAAGGCTCCTATGCCCCTGGCTCTCATCACCAACCTTCAGACTATGACAGACCTCCTGCATTCGCTGGGGTTCACTATAAACGTGCCGAAGTCACACCGGACTCCCTCTCAGAAGCTCCCTGTCATTTGAGCTGTTCTGGACACAGAGCATTTTGGGGTTTTTACTTCCGAGCAGCAAGTCCAGGATATTCAGGCTATGATACTGATGTTTCTGCCTCTATCCTGGATATCAGTGAGACATATTCGGAGGCTGTTGGGGCTCATGGCTTCCTGCATCCTGTTAGTCAGACATGCCAGATGGCAAATGAGGGCTCTGCAATGGGACCTGAAGTTCCAGTAGGCACAGCATCAGGGAAATCTTATCGACACAGTTCAGATTTCAGAGGATCTGCAGGGGTGGTTAGTGAACTGCGATTGGGTAAAGGCAGACTCCTCTCCCTTCCCCAATGGGATCTCACAGTAGTGACAGATGCATCACTTCTGGCATGGGGCGGCCACCTGGGGGAGGCAGAGATCAGGGGCCACTGGTCTCCGGAGGAATCTGGGCTCCATATCAACTTATTGGAGCTCCGGGCGATCCGGCTAACATTTAGAGCATTTCTTCCTGTTGTGAAAGGGAAGATAGTGCAGGTGTTCATGGGCAACACAACCACAAAGTGGTACTGCAACAAGTAGGGCAGTGTGGGGTCGTGGGCCCTTTGTAAAGAGGCTCTGCGTCTCTGGACATGGCTGGAACAGCAGGATTTAACCCTGGAGGTTCAACACCTGGCAGGTTCTCTGAACGACAGGGCCGACAAATTCAGCCGTTGATGCCAAGTGGATCATGAGTGGTATCTCCATCCGAATGAGACGCAAGGACGCTCAGCAATGGGGAGAGCCTTGGTTAGATCTCTTCGCCTCCGCAGACAACGTGCAGTGTCAGCAGTATTGCATGTTGCAGTTTCCATGGCAGCAATTGCTTGCCAATGCTTTTCGTCATGAGTGAAATTCAGGCCTCCTATATGCTTTTCCACCCATACCACTACTGTCCAGAGTTCTCAAGAAGATCAAGAACAACCGGGCCCAAGTCATCTCAGTGGCTCCCAATTGGAAAGTCTGGTATCCTGAGGTACTCAAAATGAGCATCTGTCTTCCGATCAGGCTGCCCCTTCGGGAGGATCTTCTGTCACAGCAGCAGGGGAAGATTTTCACCCGAACCTGTCAACTCCACGCCTTCATGCGTGGAGAATGAGCAGCAGCAGTTGTTGGCTTTTGACTTTCCTCCTGAAGTCTGTAAAGTTATTTTGGCAGCCAGTTGTCCCTCTACTAAAACAGTATACGCCTGCCTTTGGAAACGCTTTGTATATTATTGTACAGAAAGGTCTATTGACCCTCTTTCTTCGTCTCTTTCTGATATTCTTCTCGTCATAATTTCCCTAGCCCAGCAGGACTGTGCCTTGAGGGCTCTTAAGGGCTATCTTTCTTCCTTATCAGCATTTCTTCGGCTGCCTGATCAGCCTTCTCTGTTCAAATCTCCCATTGTACATAGATTCCTCAAATGGCTTGTACATAGTTTTCCCCCACGCCATTTATTATGGCTCAATGGGACTTAAATCTTGTCCTCACATTTCTCATGTGTGCTCCTTTTGAGCCTTTGCACAGCTGTCTTCTCTGGCTGCTCACCATCAAGATAGCCTTCTTAATGGCAATAACATCTGCAGAGAGGGGGAGTGAGATGCAAGCCTTCTCGTCAAAGCCACTGTATCTCACTAGCTAGCCAGACAAGGTGGTTCTCAGAGCTCATGCCTCTTTTCTCCCCAAGGGGATGACTCCATTTCATCTGGGTCAGACCATGACCCTGCCCACCTTCTTTGCTCCACCGCATCCCTCTAAAGAACAGGAGCAAAGCAGTCGACTGGACCCAAAAAGAGCATTGTTGTTCTACTTTGACCGCACAAAAGAGTTCTGGTTGGAGGACCAACTATTTGTGGGGTACGTTGGAGCAAAGAAGGAGAGTGCAGAAGCGAACCCTTTGGCGCTGGGTCCATTATGATATGCTACACATTGGTCAGGAAGCAGCCTCCTGAGGGCTTCGGGCTCATTCTGTGGGGGACAAACCTGCTACCACTGCGCTAGCTCGAGGTGTGCCAGTCCTGGAGGTCTGTCAGGCGGCAATGTGGGCATCTTTGCACATATTTGCAAAACATTACTGCCTGGACAGTCAGGTACGAAGAGACGGGCACTTTGCCCGATCAGTCCTACAGGACTTCTTAGTGTAAGGAGTAGTATCCGCAGCCCACTGCCAGGAGGTTATGGCTTGGGTATCTATTCAAAGGTAAGGAATCTGCAGCTAGAAGTCTCTATCAGATGAACAACTTACTTACGTTCGGTAACCATTATCTGGTAGAGACTATAGCTGCAGATACCTTACACCCACCCATGCCTCCCCGCTCTGTGGATATGTCTAGTATGGTTAGGGCTTTACCTTTTTCAGGGCCCTAGTTTTGCATAGACAAATGTTGGTTCTATCCATGACTCTGCGCTTCTGGTGTGGAAGTTTTGTGGATAAAAGAACTGACGAACGAGCGCCGGGGTGGTGCCTTTATAGGTGACCGTGACATCACAAATGGCTCCAACGACACTGACAAAGCCACACAGAGCCTTATGATGCATGCGGATCCGAATGACACCACCCGATGGCGCACATAGGGTATTGCTCAGCAAAAAAGATTCCTGATTGGAAGCTGACACCAGGGAATTCAAAGGTAAAGAATCTGCAGCTGGATAGAGTCTCCACCAGATAATGCATTACCGAAGGTAAGTAACTTGTTCTAAGTCCTAAACAAAGGAATCATTGCATTGTGTTCGTTCATGATATTGTAGATGTCCATAATATACTTAGATACTCCATCTTGTATAACATTATTGTGTATTGCTGAGCCAGTAGAAGAGAAATGGAATTTATAGTATTGTTGACAGTATACATTACGCCACATGCACATAATCTATGAGGCTCTTCTCAGTGATCCAAATGCCTGTTAGAATATGATTATCTATGAGCAGCAGTAGATGGGACAACTTAAACATAGCAAGGTTGTGCTGTACTTCCCTTTCTGAGCTCAATGGCTTATTTCATCACCATCGTCTCCAGTGCAAGACAATATAAGACCAGTACAAGAATATCTGAAAGACCACTCTTGAAGAAAAGGAATGATAACTTTCTGCTGTTACTACGAGCATTGAAATTATTTCAATTGTGAACAACCGATCACAATATAATGAGGTGTCCCTTTCCAGCAAATACAGATGATTGTTAAGGAAGCCTCTCTAGAAGTAAATGGCCCTTTTAGAAACCTCTCTCTCAGCGCTGTACAGCTGGCTCTGAAATCTTTTCACCAACCTTTGAACAGCAACGATGTATTGATACAAGTAGACAATACAGCTATGTACTATACATAGAAACAAAGGATTAGGTTGGTGGCCCTATCACTGTTAGCTGATATCCAGAAATATCAGTCTGAAAGCAAAACAATTAAGTGTCAAAAATGAAATCATGGATACACACAAAATTGTATAAGATGTTAATGAATACTCATTTGCAGAGTTTTTGATCAAATCTTTGAACTTTGGTGTCACTCACAGATAGACTTGTTTGCAATTCGAGAAAACCCAGAATGCTAAACCATTGACTCTAGATACTAGAAATGAGGATCATTGGTAAATATACTTTTTATTAACTAGTCAAACTTTTCTTTATACATTTTTTCTATCCCCTCTCCCTGAGCAAGTAGTCATCAAATGGGCGGCTATTCATTTTTTTTTATCTAGGCCCTAAGTTGTGGAATGATTTGCCAGAAACCTTTAGGAATAGTCTGTCTTTGATTGCCTTTCGCAAGAACCTAAAGACCTGTTTTTTTAAGGATTTTAATGTAGGGGTGCTTAACTTTATATGATTCAGTTCAGATAAACCCATTTGGGTACCTGCCCATTTTAGAAGGCTCAAATAATAATCAATCCTAAGCAATTCAGGGTGACATTAATAACTCCAAAATGGCACCGACGAAGTACACAAGACTTTTCCTTGGACCAGTTCTGCCAAGTAGAGCACACTGTGAGATATTATGCCATATCCTGACATTACTTAATAGAATGGCTCCTGAATTCTTATCTCACAGTCATTAACATTTTCTGTAAGAATTGTTGAGGTCCTAGCCTTTTTTCATGTGCAAGAGGCTCTGGTGTATTGTAATGTCTGTTGTCTGGATTGCAGTTTTCTAATATTTGTTTACCAACTGCCATCGCAGCTTCCAGCTTTTTCTCAGAGGCCTTAAATATTGTCAGCAGTGTGACTTGCATTTCTTCCCACCCACCCTCAGTTGGAGTTAAATGGAATCTGAGTCAAGTTAATGAGTTCTCCTTTTGAAACCCATGCATTATTCTACCCTTCATCGCCTCTCATGGAAGAGTGCTCTAATGGTAGCAGTTAATTCTAGAGTGCAAGCTCAGGCATTTTGGTTTAACAGACTGTAATCAATTTTTCACAGAAAGCTTGTTCTTAAAACGCGCTCATGTTTTTGATATAAATATCAAAGTATATCAATCACACATTCTCCATTTTTTTCCCTAATATAAGTTCACCACTGCAAACAAAACCCCATAAGCTGTTAAAAGAGCTGTAAGATACTACCTAGAAAAAACATAGAGTCTAAGCTTTGAATTAATCAATTATGGCCTTATCCATACAAGGAAGGTTACCTTAAAACTCTGTATAGCCCCACTGGATCACAGTTTATGTAATTCATAGTTATCAGAGAGCCAACCAGTAATTGCAGCGAAGACCTAAAATTATTTTAAATAGGGAAAGGCAGGAACTGCTGGCTTTCTCAGAAACTTTTCATTAAATTACGTATGTTTTTAAGTAGCATCCTTTTGTAAGTCATTGCTGCCTCAGCTCTCATTACAGCATGGCTGCCCAAGTATGCCAAGGCTGCATGCTTTATCTGTTTGAAAAATGTTATATGCTGTCTGCTGTCTCCGTGGTTCCCCTGTGTGCTAAAATCACAGCAAAGCTCTATAAATAGTGAAGGAAAAGTTACTTCCTTGTAGTCCTACTTCTCCATCATATGAAGCATCACTGGATTTATGAACAATGCTCCTTCACCACAGGAATTTAGAGGAAGAAAGATATTTGAACTGAGAAGTAGCTTTTAACTGCCCAGGCTGTGCCTTCTGAGATAGCTAGATCAGCCTTCAACCTTAAAAGTACATTGAAGTATCTTACCTATCAATGCCTACGGTGTCTAATGCTTATGAGGTCGTATGCTTTTGTTTACTCCTCGTTCAGAAAAGGACTGTTTAAAGTTCCTTGAGCGTATCTGCTTAGAGATGCAGTCATTTCATTTAAGTCTTCCGTTAAAAAAAGAATAAAAAAAAACGAAATATGCAAAACCGCAGATGACTATGGTTGGGGTTTTAAACACGGAGATAACAATAAAGACTGAAACATTTCTTGAGTGAAAGTGTTTTCTTATCCAAATGAAGTTTTAATGAATTTAGCAAAGATCCCATGATGACCAATTAATATTCCAGGTAAACTTTTCTCCTGCTCTCGTCAAATCCAAACCAGTTTTTTGAGTTGAAACTTTCCATTTTGACATAGGAATCTCAGTAATACACATCTACTAGTGAACCAACTGGGCAGACCTGTATAGAAAAGACAACCTGGTGTAGTATCACCAGGTCTTGAGGTCCTCCTTGAACTTATTCAATGAGGGGGCCTGCCTGAGGTGGGTAGGTAGCGTGTTCCAGGTCTGGGCTGCGAGGTAGGAGAAGGATCTGCCTCCCACTCTGCTCTTCCCGACTCTAGGGGTGGCGGCAGGGGCAAGTTGAGAAGAGTGGAGTTGTCTGGCAGGGGTGTAGAAAGAGATGTGGTTGAGGTAGACCGGTCCAATGTTGTGCATAGCTTTGCTGGCATGAGTCTGGAGCTTGAAGGTGATGTTTTCGTTGATGAAGAGCCAGTGCAGGTCTCTAAGGTGGGTGGAGATGTGGCTATGGCGGGGGATATGTAGGATGAGTCTGGCTGCTGCGTTATGAATTCTCTGGAGTCTTTTTGGAGCTTCTTAGTGATTCCAGTATAGAGAGCCTTGCTGTAGTCGAGTTTGCTGCTGATGAGTGCGTGGGTGACTGACTGTCTTGCCTCAGTGGGGATCACTTGACGATCTTCCGGAAGAGAAAGAGTGTAGAAGCATGATGATGAAATGGAGTTGACTTGACGGATCTTGGTCAGCGTGAAATCCAGGATGATGCCCAGGTTCTGTGGGTGGGCAGGGGGGTCACTTCTAAGGGAAGCTGGTTAAAAGGAGTCATCCCTGGCAGAGGGAGTGGTATCCAGGATCAAGGTCTCAGTCGTGTCCGAGTTGATCTTGAGGCAGCTGTTTTTCATTCAGTCGTCGATAGCGCTCATTATGTTGTGGAAGTTGTTCTTGGCTATTGATCATTGGTGAGGGAGAGAATTAGTTGTGTATTATCGGCAGAGGAGACTATGTTGAGGCCATGCTGTCTGATACATAAGGAACAGTATGCCAGCTAAGTTAATAAATATGGTTAAACGAACTGATTTGACCTAAGTTAATATCATTGTTGGGTTCCTAATATAATAACTATTATTTAGCAGACATATAAACTGATCCCCAGGTAACCTTTCTGTACCACTGTAGCTGCCTTATTCCTCATAGAATGGGATTTGGACTTTTCTAGAAGATAACATGTAATGGTATATATTATCCACCCATCAGTACATTATTTAGAGACCGCTATGCTATGCCTGTGCATGATAAACTAATGATTGTGAAAACATAGGCGATTTCAATGAAACATTGCAAAAAAGGTCTGTGAGAGCAAAAAACATACATTTTACTCACCCTCCTGGGCAATGGAATTCTATTAAAAATGCTCCTTTCCTGGATGCATAAGAGTGCATTTGTGCTTTTGGAGGACATCACTATATTTAGCTCCCACTGTGTAGTCTGTGATACAGCTAGGGATGAAGACTTTCTTTAGCACACCTAACAAATGTTTGATCACTGCAGTAGTAAAGATCTCTGTTTGAGTAGGCGCTTTCCTGGATGTCATAATGTCTAAGTGCTAACTGTAGGAAAATGGCTCCTTATTGCAGTTACCCTTGCCCCCCAATCACATTTTGCCCGATATTGATGCTGACTTGACTGAGAGTGTGCTGAGACCCTCCTAACCAGGCCCCAGCACCAGTGTTCTTTCACTAAAAATGAAAACAAATCCTGCACTGGGTGGAGGTGCTTCACACCTCCCCCTGCAGGAACTGTAACACCTGGTGGTGAGCCTCAAAGGCTCAGGCCTGGTGTTACAATGCCCCCGGGCACTCGAGCCAGTGGAGATGTCTGCCCCCGGACGAGCCCCCACTTTTGGTGGCAAGTCCAGAGGGATAATGAGAAAAACAAGGAAGAGTCAACCGTCCAGCCAGGTCTATCCCTAAGGTGACCAAAGCTGAAGTGACCCCCCTCCTTGAGAAATCCTCCATCTTGCTTTGGAGGAGTAGGACCAATAGAGATAGGGATGTGCCCCCTCCTCAGAGGGAGTGGGCACAAGTGTCCCTGAAGGTGTAGACCCCCTCAGGGACAGTAGCCATTGGCTACTGTCCCCTGACCCTAACACACCCCTAAATTTAGTATTTAGGGGTGACCCTGAACCCAGATCATCAGATTCCTGATGACCTCAAGAAAGAAGGACTGCTGAGCTGGAAAACGGCACAGAGAAGAGAAGGAGACACCAACTGACTTGGCCCCAGACCTACCAGCCCATCTCCTGCTTCGAAAAGCTGCAAGAAAAGAAGCGACGCTTTATGCTGGACCAGGGACCCCTGAAAAGCCCTGAGGGGACTGCCTGCATCACCGAGGGCCAAGAAACTCCAGTGGACAGCAGACCTGTCCAAAAAAGAAGACTGAGAAACTAACTTTAAAGGGACTGTCACCTCATTCCAGAAGCGTGAGTCTAACTACTACGCCCGAAGCCCGTTTCCAGAGAATCCAACTGTAGGAATCTGGCTCTGTATATATTATCTCAAAATGAGAGATAGTGTGCACAGAGTCCAGAGGTTCCCCAAGAGGTTTGACAGAGGCAATAATAGATAATACTAATGCTCTATTTGTTGTAGTGTGGTTGAGCAGTTAGGCCTATCCAAGGGTAGTGTTAAGCATTTGGTGTACACACACAGGCAATAAATGAGAACACACACTCAATGACTTAACTCCAAGCCAATAGGTTTTTATATAGAAAAATATTATTTTCTTAATTTATTTTAGAACCACAAGAGTCAAATTGCAGGTAAGTACATTAAATGTAAGGTACTTTGAGTAGAAATAGATAGAACTTTGAATCAAAACAGTAATGCACACAGTTTGGCATAAAATGGCAATAAGCTATTTTAAAAATGGACACAGTGCAAAATGCAATAGTTCCTGGGGGAGGTAAGTACAGGTTAGTTTTGAGGTAAGTAAAGCACTTACAAGTTCAGTGTCTGGGGCATAGGCTACCCATGCCAACAGTGGTATTTTCCATCACAACCCAGCCACCCCCAAACGAAAGAGGATGAGGCTAACCTTTCCCAAGAGAGTCTTCATTTTCTAAGTGGAAGAACCTGGAAGGGCCATCTGCATTGGCATGGGCAGTCCCAGGTCTGTGTTCCACTACAAAGTCCATTCCCTGTAGGGATATGGACCACCTCAACAGCTTAGGGTTCTCTCCTTTCATCTGCATGAGCCATCTGAGAGGTCTGTGGTCAGTTTGAACTATAAAGTGAGTACCAAACTGGTATGGTCTCATTATTTTCAGTGATCCAACTACAGCCAAGGCCTCCTTCTCAATGGCACTCCAACGCTGTTCCCTGGGGAGTATCCTCCTGCTAATAAAAGCAACAGGCTGGTCAAGGCCATCATCATTGGTTTGGGATAGGACTGTTCTAATCCCATGTTCAGAGGCATCTGTCTGCTTTTAGAACTGGTGCTGAGCACATAGCTTCTTTTAGGGTGTCAAATGCCTTTTGACAGTCTTAAGGTCCAGATAACCTTCTTGAGCATCTTTTGTGGAGTTGAGTTCTGTGAGGGTAGTCACTATGGATCTATATCCCTTCACAAACCTCCAATAGTATCCAGTCAAGCCAAGGAACGCGCCTGACTTGAGTCTGGGGTTCTGGAGCTTCCCAGTCAAGAATTGTCTTGATCTTGGGTTGTAATGGCTGCACCTACAAGGTGTCCCAAGTAAACTACTGTACACTGCCCTATCTGACATTTGGATGCCTTGACAGAGAGGCATGCTGCTTGCAGGCCCTGCAAAACCTTCTTCAGGTGGATCAGGTGATCCTGCCAGTTGGCGCTAAAGACCGCAATAGCATCTAGATATGCTGCACTAAAATACTCCAAGACAACAAGGACTTGATTCACCAACCTTTGGAAGGTGGCAGGGGCATTCTGTAAGCCAAAGGGCATAACAGTAAACTGATAATGCCCATCAGGTGTTGCGAATGCTATTTTCTCTTTTGCTCCTGGTGCCATTTTAATTTGCCAGTACCCTGCTGTCATGTCAAAGGTACGTAAGAATTTCGCTGCACCTAATATTTCAATCAGTTCATCTGCTCTTGGTATTGGGTGAGCATCGGTCTTGGTGACAGAGGTGAGCCCTCTGTAGTCCACACAAAACCTCATCTCTCTCTTTCCATCTTTGTTGTGAGGTTTGGGGACCAAGACCACTGGGCTAGCCCAGGGACTCTGAGTGCTCTATCACTCCCAATTCCAGCATCTTGTGGATTTCCACTTTGATGCTTTCCTTGACTTGGTCAGACTGTCCGAATATTTATTTTTGACAAGTAAACTGTCTCCTATGTCCACATCATGGGTACACAGATGTGTCTGACCAGGGGTCAAAGAAAAGAGCTCAGCGAACTGCTGTAGGACTTGCCTGCAGTCTGCTTGCTGTTGGCCAAAGAGGGTGTCTGAATATGTAGCTCCATCTACTGATGCATCTTTAGGGTCATTTGAGAGGAGTTCAGGGAGAGGTTCACTCTCTGCTTCATGATCCTCATCAGTAACCATCAGCATGGTTATGTCTGCACTGTCATTGTAGAGTTTAAGGTGGTTAACATGGATCACCCTCTTGGGTGTCCTGTTAGTGCCCAGGTCCACTAGATAAGTGACCGGACTCTTCTTTTGTAGCACTGGGCAAGGGCCACTCCATCTGTCCTGGAGTGCGCTGGGAGCCGGGAGTTGTTGGCTGGCCTCAATGTTTTTGCTTGCATTTTCCTTGTACTCTGCTATCCTTGAGCGGAAGCCAAGCACACAGTCCACCTCATCTTGTTTAGGCTCATGGAGATGCCTCTCCCAGCCTTCTCTTACAAGTGCTAGTGGTCCCCTTACAGGACGGCCAAAAAGAAGCTCAAAGGGGGAAAACCCTACTCCCTTCTGTGGCGCCTCTCTGTTGGCGAAAGCAGGCATGGCAGGAGGACATCTCATCTTCTTTTGAGTTTTTCAGGGAGCCCCTTGATCATGCCCTTCAATGTCTTGTTAAATCTTTCCACAAGACCATTGGTTTGTAGATGATAAGGTGTGGTGAACTTGTAAGTCACCCCACACTCATTCCACATATGTTTCAGGTAAGCGGACATGAAGTTAGTACCTCTCTCAGAAACCACCTCCTTGGGGAAGCCCACTCTGGTAAAGATACCTATTAGGGCCTTGACTACTGCAGGGGCAGTAGTTGACCTAAGGGGAATTGCTTCAGGGTACCTGGTAGCATGATCCACTACTACTGGTATGTATTGGTTCCCTGAGGCTGTGGGAGGTTCAAGTGGACCCACTATGTCCACTCCAGCACTTTCAAAGGGGACCCCACCACTGGAAGTGGAATGACGGGGGCCTTTGGGTGGCCACCTGTCTTGCCACTTGCTGGACAGGTGACACAGGAGCTGCAAATCTCCCTTACCTTCTGGGACATATTGGACCAATAGAAATGTTTGACTAATCTTTCCCAAGTCTGGGTTGTCCCATATGCCCAGCTAGGGAAATGTCATGGGCTAAGGTGAGGATGAACTCTCTAAACTTCTGAGGCTCTACCACTCTCCTAGTGGCACCAGGTTTCGGATCTCTTGCCTCAGTGTAAAGGAGTCCATCCTCTCAATAGGCCCTGTGGGATCCACTGGCACTTCCTTTATCTGATAGAGACTTCTAGCTGCAGATTCCTTACCTTAGAATTCCCTAGCATCAGCTTTGAATCTAGAATTTTTCTGCTGAGCAGTATCCTGCGTGCGCTGTCGGGTGGCATCGTTCAGATCCGTGTACTTCGTCTGGCTCTGAGTGGCGTCATCAGCGTTGTTGGAGCCGTCTGTGACGTCACGGTTGTCTATATAGATGCCACCTCGGCACATGTACGTCAGTTATCTTACTTCCGTGCCGGTTAAGCGCAGATCCGGATAAGAGCTACCCTTTTCTTCCTCAAGGTTTTTTCTTGATTGTTTGAAGTATGTCTTCTGGAAAGACTGGATTCAAACTGTGTGGTGCATGTCATCGCACCATGTTGGTTACGGATCACACCGAGTGTCTCTCTGGTGCTTGAAGAAGGATCACAACTCCCCTTCGTGTTCTGACTGTCAGGCCATGGCTCCGAAGGCCTTGAGGGAGAGATCCCTCATACTTCTTGCGGCCCGACAGCTATCTAAGGTCGGAGCGACTCCGAGGAGGTCACGGTCCCGCAGTAGGAGGAGGTCGTGGCACCTCTCACAGAGCCCCAATTCCTCTTCCTCGCATTCAAGGTCATCTGCTCATTCAGGTAAGATATACACAAAAAGAAGAAATCCAAGCCGACTTTGACTTCGCGATGCCCGTCAGCCGACAGGCTGTCTAGGGAACGTCGACATTCCGAGTGCGGTTCTGCGGATCCGTCGCTTGGGTCAACTCTGCGTCTTCTCCCTTTTCCGGAGACCGGAGCGACCCCCGCTCAAATAAAGAAATTTTACGAGGTCATGCGCCTTGTTTATGAGTGGGCTGCACCCTCTGGTGGGTCTTTGGGCCCCATCAAGTTCGATGTCAGCAGCTTCGGCCTAAGTGCCGTTGGGGACCCCAGGATCCGCTGCCAGATCCGGACCGGTGCCGGTCCCTCACAGTTGACCTCCTCCGGCACCGGGTCCGACGTCAACGCTTCTTCCACCACCGGCGGTAGCCCCATCCTCGTTCCGGATGATCCGAAGCGACGTCGTACGATGCCGACGGGGCCAATTTGGCCCAGATCATTGCCTGAGCCCTATTCTGAAAATCCAGGCATAGGAGACGAGTGGGAGGGGTCTGAGGACCCTTTAGAGCACGATCTGGAACATGAACAGGACTGGTACGAGGATCTAGGGGATGCCAGTGGACCGGACATATCTCCAGATACCGGTATGCTCTCTACTCCCAATGTGGCTACGGAGGAGGGAGCTTCTTATGCTATGGTGGTGCGTAAGGCAGCTGAGGTCTTGGATGAATCTCCTTACAGAGGTGCTTCAGCCAGAGGTGACTACATCGGAGCCGATGTTGCCCTTCAATGAGGCCCTAACAGACGTCCTTCTGGGAACATGGGCCAAACCCAGCACAGGGGCTCCTGTGAAAAGGGCAATCGGCCGTCGCCGTAGACCTGCTCCAAACGACCCTAGTTTCCCTACTCAACACCGCACCCCGGAGAGCTTGGTGGTCTAAGCCTCTACTTACCGTTGTGCCTTCCCTTCCGCTTCCCCGGATTGCTTCGACAGTGGCCCTACGTCGTCATGCCTGGCTATGTTCAACTGGCTTTTCAGGGGATGTCCAGTCGAGTTTCATGGACATGCCCTTTGATGGCTCTCGCCTTTTTGGTGAGAAGGCAGACTCCGCTCTTGAGGTTTAAGGATTCTCGAGCTACGGCTAGATCCTTGGGCCTCTCAACTCCAGCTCAACAGCAGTCTGTCTTCCGTCCATTTCGAGGCTTCGGAGGGGGCGCTGTACCATGCCAGCCACAACTTAGCCACCGTCCTCAGGCTTCACACCAACCCAGGAGAGGACGTGGTCGTGGTACCATCAGACCCAGAGGGTCTGGTCAGCGGTCGGCCACCACACAGCCCCCCTCCACTGCGCCTAAGCCCTCCTAGTGTGGTTCTGCAGGACCATGTCCGTCTATTTGGAGGGAGGATTCAATTTCATCTCTGTAGAAAAATGGCTCCCTGTTGCAGTTACCCCCCACTTTTTGCCTGCTATTGATGCTGACTTGACTGAGAAGTGTGCTGGGACCCTGCTAACGAGGCCTCAGCACCAGTGTTCTTTCTCTTAAAAATGTACCATTGTTCCACAATTGGCACATCCCTGGCACACAGATAAGTCCCTTGTAAAAAGAAAAAAGTACCAGTGGTACCAAGGGCCCTGTGACCAGGGAAGGTCCCTAAACGCTGCAGCATGTGTTGTGCCACCCTAAGGGATCCCTCGCCTAACAGATAGACACAGCCATTGCAGATTGTGTGTGTTGGTGGGGAGAAAAGGGCAAAGTTGACATGGCATCCCCCTCAGGATGCCATGCACACAAAATACTCCATGTGGCATAGTAAGTCATCCCTCTAGCAGGCCTTACAGCCCTAAGGAAGGGTGCACTATACCACAAGTGAAGGCATAGCTGCATGAGCAATATGCCCCTACAGTCTCTAAGTCTATTATTCATATTAAGTATATGGTCTGGGTGTTTGTCAAAACAAACTCCACAGCTCCATAATGGCTATACTGAATACTGGGAAGTTTAGTATCAAACTTCTCTGAATAATAAACCCACACTGATGCTAGTGCTGGATTTAAAAAACAAAATGCACACAGAGGGCATCTTAGAGTTTCCTCCTGTATTTTACCCAATCCTTCAGTGCAGGACTGTCTGGTCTGTGCCAGCCTGCCACTGAGACTGGGTGAGAACCTTTGTGCTCTCTGAGGCCAGAAACAAAGCCTGCACTGGGTGGAGGTGCTTAACACCTCCCCCCTGCGGGAACTGTAACACCCATCAGTGAACCTCATAGGCTCAGGCTTCATGTTACGATGCCCCAGGGCACTCCAGCTAGTGGAGATGCCCACCCCTGGACACAGCCCCCACTTTTGGCGGCAAGTCCAGAAGAGAAAATGAAAAAAACAAGGAGTCACCTACCAGTCAGGACAGCCCCTAAGGTGCCCTGAGCTGAGGTGACCCCTGCGTTTAGAAATCCTCCATCTTGAGATCGGAGGATTCCCCCAATAAGATTAGGGATGTGCCCCCTCCCCTTAGGGAGGAGGCACAATCTGGGTGTAACCACCCTCAAGGACAGTAGCCAATGGCTACTGCCCCCAGACCTAAACTCACCTCTACATTCAGTATTTAGGGGGGCGACACTGAAACCAGGAAATCAGATTGCTGCAACCTGAAGAAAGAAGGACTGCTGACCTGAGAGCCCCGCAGCGACGACGCAGACACCAACTGACTTGGCCCCAGCTCTACCGGCCTGTCTCCAGACTCAAAAAACCTGCACAGTGACGCATCCTACGGGACCAGCGACCTCTGAGGACTCAGAGGACTGCCCTGCACCTAAAGGAACAAGAACCTCCCAAGAACAGTGGCACTGTTCAGAAACTGCAACAACTTTGCAACTTTAAAGAGACTCCACTTCCCACCAGAAGCCTGAGTCTTCACACACTGCACCCGACACCCCCGGCTTGAGTTTGGAGAAACAAACACCGCAGAGAGGACTCCCAGGCAACTCCGACGACGTGGACACCCTGAGTCGACCCCCCTGCACCACCACAGCGATGCCTGCAGAGAGGATCCAGAGGCTCCCCCTGACTGCGACTGCCTGGTAACAAGGGAACCCGACGCCTGGACCAAGCACTGCACCCGCAGCCCCCAGGACCGAGAGGAACCACCTACCAGTGCAGGAGTGAGCAGCAGGCGGCCCTCATCCGAGCCCAGTCGGTGGCTGGCCTGAGAAGCCCCCTGTGCCCTGCCTGCATCGCCTAAGTGACACCCTTGTCCCTCCATTGCTTTCAATAGCAAACCTGGCCACCCCTGTGCCGCTGAGGGTGTGTTTTGTGGGCTTGTGTTCCCCCCCACCCCCAGTGCTCTACAAAACCCTCTTGGTCTGCTCCCCGAGGATGCAGGTACTTAACTATTACTTACCTATAAGCAGACTAGAACCGGAGCACCCCTGTTCTTAATAGTCGCCTATGTGTTTTGGGCCCTCCTTTGACCTCTGCACCGGCCCAGTGTTGCTGTTGCTGTGGCTTTGGGGTTGCCTAGAACGCCCAACGGTGGGCTGCTTATGCCGAGGAGACTGACTGTGTAAGTGCTTTACTTACCTGAGAAACGTAACCAAACTTACATCCCCCAGGCACTGTTAATTTTTGCAGTGTCCACCTTTGAAATAGCTTATTGCCATTTTACCCAAAACTGTGTGTACTACTGTTTTAAATCAAAGTTCTGTACTTACCTGTGTGAAGTACCTTGAATTTTGTGTACTTACCTCAAATCGTGAATCTTGTGGTTCTAAAATAAATTAAGAAAATATATTTTTCTATATAAAACCTATTGGCCTGGAGTTAAGTATTTGAGTGTGTGTTCCTCATTTATTGGCTGTGTGTGTACAACAAAT
Source organism: Pleurodeles waltl (assembly GCF_031143425.1). Taxonomy (NCBI): domain Eukaryota; kingdom Metazoa; phylum Chordata; class Amphibia; order Caudata; family Salamandridae; genus Pleurodeles; species Pleurodeles waltl. The sequence continues at coordinate 1,045,279,434 of NC_090446.1, read as the reverse complement.
TATTAACACTACCCTCTGATAAGCCTACTGCTCGACCACACTACCACAAAATAGGGCATTAGTATTATCTAGTTTTGCCACTATCAACCTCTAAGGGGAACCCTTGGACTCTGTGCACACTCTCTCATTTTGAGATAGTATATACAGAGCCAACTTCCTACACTAGGCCAGTGGTGATAGTTTGTGGATGTGACATATTGGATTTATCAAACCAAATGTTAGGTCCCCAAGAATGCAGAGGTTGGATTACAACGTTATAAGGTTTAAAACTGTGTCTAGAAGTGTGGCTGGGAATGTTGAATTGTTAGGCGGAGGTCTATAAAGGAGGAGAAAGTTACAGGAGGAAGTTTGTGTTGGGTTGCATCTGGTGATGAGGGCCTCAAAGCCATTTATGGGAATGTTTTCTGTTTTCTTGAGATTTATTGCTTGTTTGAATATAATATTGTAGGAAGCTGGCCTGGTGTGTGGTGGGTCCCTAACTAACTTACACCTTACACCTTATACCAGGCCCAGGTATCCCCCATTTGTAAAGTGTAGGCAGTGCCTAGAAGCCAGGCTCTCTCAAGGTAGCGGTGAATGAGCAGCCAAGGCCTATCTAAGAGACATGCAAAGCTCATGCAATACCACTGTAGTCACACAGGACTAACACACATGAAAGAAAACACCCAGTAGTACAAATATAAAGGTACTTTAATTTTCGAACACAATACCACAAAATAATAGAAGGGAAACCGTCCAGTAGGAGGTAAGTAATAAACTAAATTTATACATTAGTAAACAGTAATAGGCATAGAAAAGGTTAGAAAACAGTGCAAATACCAATAACCAATAGTGACCTTAGGGGGAGCCAACCCCCATATACTACAAAAATGGAATGCAAACACAGGACCCCCACCTAGGTAAGTGGAATGTGTAGAGGGTAACTGGGAGTACTAGAAAACCACAGGGGTAAGTAACGCAGTACTCTCCAGCGACCAGGAAAGCAGGAGTACATCACTGGAACTTCCCCAAACCACCCAAAAGGGAAAAGACACCCAGACAAGACTGCAAGAACCCAGCGGTGGATTCCTGGAGAAGCAGACCTGTGGAGACAGGAGCCCAAGTCCAAAAGTCATAGTGGAGTCCAGGAGGAGTAGGAGCTACTACTCATCCATCTGTTTCTTGCAGGAGTTGGTCGATGGTAGAGAAGAACAGGTCAGCACTGCAGCTCTGGAGCCGGAGAAGAATTCCTGATGGATGCAGAAGATGTCCCATGTTGCAACCCATAGGGATCCGCTGGTACCCCAATGCCCTGGGTACCATATACTAGGGACCTACATGGGTGGCCCAGTATGCCAATTGTGGGACGAAAAGGGTACAGTTACCAAGTTAGAAGGGAGAGAGCATAATCTCTGGGATCCTGGTTAGCAGGATCCCAGTGAACACAGGCAAACACACTGACAACGGGCAGAAAATGGGAGTAACCATTTGAAGAAAGAGGGCACTTTCCTACAAATCTCTAGTCGGCCTCCTCTTTTGCCTATACAGTTTTGTGAGATGGTTTGATAGCGTGGAGGAACAGCTTCATACTACACTGGGGTCATGTCATCTCCAAACCGTGATTCTGTTTTTTGGGAGTGATCGAGCAATTATGAGCACGCAGTTTAGAAATTTTTTTTGGTGGTGGTGTTAACAGTATGAGGGTCACAATAGTGTTGTTTTGGTTTTTTCTATATTGTGTTCCTCGTCCAGCAGGCTTAGGAGCCATTTAATTGGGTGGGTGTGTGTTGGTAGTGGGCTTGGTGGCTGAGAGTGACATGACGAGTTTAGTTCTTATTGTAGAGTAAACTTGTTGTGTAATAGAGGGATGTGAAGTTGTAAGGAGTGGCATGTTGTTTATTTTGTATGTGTCTGTTTTTGGTGAAAGGAGTATGGTTTAGGGGTGGTGGTGGAGTATATGGACCATGAGCTAAGACTCTAAATTGTGCAAAGGATGAGAGGCAGGTGAATGAATGTTGCTGTGGCGGGGTGTATGTGGTAGATGTTTGTGAAGAGTGAGAATTTTGGAGTACGCATTGGTCAGGATTTGTGTGTGGTATAATGGGAGAAGATATTGATGTGGTTTCCTGTGAAAAGATTTGCATGTGAGTTACTGCTGGTGAGTGGTGGTTGAATAGTACAGGGGGTGATGATGTGTTTTGGAGAAGAGTGTATGAGGTGTGTAGGAGGTTTTAAGAGTGTGTTGGATTTGATCACTGGAAGAGGTAATATGTGTGGTGGAGTGTAAGAATTGTATGGTTGTATGTAATTGGTAAAAAGATGATGATGGTGTTGGTGGATGTTGTAATGGAAGGCTGAGTATAGATGTCATGATAAACAGGGGTCTGGTAAGAGCAAATAGAGGATAGTGCTGGTGTTTTGTATGAACAGGGAGTTTGTGTCTGGATGGATGAAAGTTATGTAGAATGTGGCTTTGTGTTGTATGGGCGATGTGTGGATGTGCAAGTGGTAATGGACGTAGTTGTGTTTGGTGTGAGAATGATGGTGTTTTAATGTTGTAGTTGTGGCGGATAGATGTGGTATGTGAGGTTTTGTGGTTGTTGTTCAGACTTTGAAATATGATGAGGTTTGTTTGTGGTGTATGAGTTGGATGCCTTTTCTGATAATTGGATATTTGTTTGGATATTGGGGGATGTGGTGGGATTAAGGTAGTTGCTGAAAAATGGAAAGTTGGACAGCATTTCTGGCCCTCGGCGTGACCTGACCCAAATGGGCAAAGTGCCCTTGACACCCGAGCTGAGATGCCCTGAGCCCTAGCCTTAAATAACCTTATTGGCAAATGGAACCCTGGCCCTAACCTTTGCCAATCAAATTTCTAACCATAAACCCTAGAGCGAATGGGAGACCTGGCCCTATTAACCAATCACAACCCTAGGCCTAACAGTCAGTCACAACAGAAACCCTAAAAACTTTAGACCAATAGGAAGCCTAGCCCTTGTACCAATCAAAACACAAACCGTATCCCTTAAGCCAATAGAAGTACTGTCCCCAGCAACCAGTCACAACAACATATGCAACAACTAATAGAAACTTATATAAGGGCCAAGTTACATTAAACCTAAGCCCCTGTGGAAGGGAAGAGGGAGGTGCTTCTTTATTCAGAATCTCCTTGGATACAAACAGTCAGATTCCACACTACCAAGCTAGCAGTATCTACTTTCCAGTTAAGGGACAGATCAGAAATCACTGAAATACTGCATGTTGCACACTCAAATATATGGCTTTTTCAATGCAAAAACAACTGGTGCATACACTTTCCAAACACAGTTTAAATCACAGAGCACATTAAGTAGTCACCTAAGCACATACTAGTTAGCCACTGAGGTGGGTGTAGCCTTGTGGAGGGGGAGTTAGAGGCAGTCTTTGTGAAAAACTAGGAGGGAAATGCCTTGGCTATGATTTTCAAACATAGTAAGTGAACAGTGATGCCATTTTAAGTACATGTGCCGGACACTGGTCATTACAGGTACCCCAGCTACGTGATGGCTTCACTGACAATAGGGATGTTTGGTATCAAACAACTCATATTAATAAACCCCCCCCTGAATCCAGTGATGGGTTTATTAATACATGCACTCCAGAGCGCACCTTAGAGCTGTCCCCTGAAAACCTACCAACTCCTAGTGTGGGCACTGACTGGTCAAATCTAGACAGGGTTCTGGTCCCCTGATGTGAGAGACGGTTTTCTCAAGGGCTCCGAACAAAGGCCTGCTCTGGGCAGAGGTGTGTCCTCCTCTCCCAGGCAGGATAGACATTCCAGGGTGGGGAGTTTCAAAGGCCTTGCCGCCTTTGAAATGTGACCCAGGCCTCTCCAAAGGGTGGAGGAGGCCGCCCCTCATTTCCAATATTAGTGGCAAGACTGGCGGGAAATTTAGGTGAATTAGGATGAGTGCCCACTTCATGCCAGTCTCACTCCTAAGGTGGACGAGCTTAAGTGGACACTAATTAAATTCCTCCTTCTTGCATGGAAAGAATTAGGCCAATAGGGTTAGGGCTATGCATAGGAAGGGTGTAGTCACCCCAAAGGTGAGTAGCCCATAGTCTACAACCTGCCACTCCCTGTAACACCCCTAAAATCAGTATTCAGGTGGCAACCCTGGACCCTAGTTTCAGATTCCTATCGACCTAAGAGCTGGACAACACAGAAGTCGCCCAGCAGAGAAGACTGAAAACACAAACTGACTTGGCCCCAGCCCTATCAGCCTGTCTGCAGCCATCTAAGAACCTGCGCCCAGAAGACGACTTGTCCTGCATCCCAGCAACCGCCAAAGCTTTGGGAGGACTGTCTATCTTCGATAAAGACCAAGAAATAACTTGCACTGTGGACCTGTCCAAAAGAAACGATCTCTAAAGAAGTCGTTGTCTGTCTGAGGAACAGCAAAACCACAGTCTGGAACCACATCTGCACCTGACACACTCTGCCCGAGTCCAAGTAGCCCACCAGTCCAGTGAAGGTTCCCCAGCACTTCTGACCAAGAGTCTACAGAGGGCTGACCCCTGCGGGACTCCACAGCGATGCCTGTTGCCCAAGTCCGAGGACTTCCCCTGACCGCAACCTGCCTAGGAAGCTGTTTCTGACGCCAAAAGACACCTGTGCACCCGGAGGTCCTGGGGTAGACGTTAAAACAATATAGACTTTTTTCCTCTGGCATTTTGATTTTTATCCATGATATATCAGGTGAATCAATATAAGATTGTGCTATGCAAAAATTTAAGTCCATTTTGACCCATGTCAGTAGGTCTCCAGAAGCTCTGCCACTTACAGAAGGAATTGTTTTGTCATGAAAGATAGTATATCCTGATTTCTATGTTGGCTGGGTCAACCACGTTTTTTGAAACAGGCAAAGGTCAGTTTGGGCAATATATTCTAACCAATCAGGGCCACTACTTTGGTCTTCAGTCCAGTGATGTACCATAGTAATGTGTTGGAAAAAAAACAGTATTAACCTGCAATTGCCCTCCGGGAAGACACACTAAGGCGGTCATTCTGACCGCCCGCCATGCGGTCACCGCCATTTGGCCGCTCCGCGGTCAAAAGACCGCGGAGGCCATTCTGGCTTTCCCGCTGGGCCAGTGGGCGCCCGCCAAAGGAGCGCCCGCCGGCCCATCGGGAAAGGCCCTGCAACATAGAAGCCGGCTCCGAATGGAGCCGGCGGTGTTGCAGGGGTGCGACGGGTGCAGTTGCACCCGTCGCGATTTTCAGTGAAAATCATGCTGGGGCCCTGTTAGGGGGCCCCACGACACCCGTTCCCGCCATCCTGTTCCTGGTGGTCAAAACCGCCAGAAACAGGCTGGCGGGAAGGGGTTCGGAATCCCCATGGCGGCGCTGCTTGCAGCGCCGCCATGGAGGATTCTCCCAGCCGGGGCTAATCCGTCAGGAAACCGCTGGACCCGGCTGGGCGACCGCGGCTTTACAGCCGCGGTCGGAATTCCACATGAAGCACCGCCAGCCTGTTGGCGGTGCTTCCGTGGACATCATGTGTTCACTACTGGAAACAAATCCTTAAGGGCTGTGCATTGCACATTGGAGGGGTCTGAGGTAGAAGAGACAACTAGTGTCCCACATATCTTGTTTTGCTGATCTTTGTTAGTCAGTGGTTTTCCTGGGGCGCTCATTACAGTGTTCATACACCGTCAGTCTTTGCCATCCAGGTGAGAAAGCACTTCAGGAGAGTTCTGGATTGGAATGTTGTACAGCTGCTGACCAGGATTAAAGGTTGGGTCTACTATCCTATTCGTGACCTTAGGACTTTTGAAGGAACATGCTGGCCTTTAAAAGTATCCTAAAGGAAGAGCTGTGATTCGACTTAATAGTGAATACATCTTGCTTAGGCGCGGCAGTAATAACTCAGTGATGATTGGGCTCTTGTAGTTGAGCACACAGTCCCCAGGTGAGTCCTTAGGATGAATATCTATCCATGGGACCCCTGACTGACAAAACCTCTTTTGATAGATCCTGTGCCCATCCAGAGTTAGAACTAAGCCAATAAATGTTTTTTTTTTCAGGTCCACAGAATCCTCACTGGATTGGAGCAGGAGAACGTGGACATCTTTAAGTGCAATTAAATAGGGCATTAGTTCTGGGGGAGGTTGTGGGTAGCGAGTGTTCAACCTACCAATTTGGCCCACTGGGTTAGATCTGACATGTTTGTCTATTGTGCATCCTACCAAGAGTTTGCACCTCCAAGTAAACTGCATTGGCCTGGTTGTCTTCAGGTTCTGGAGCCTGGCATAGTTAAGAGTGAGATAAAGTACTGTTCCTTATCTATGTCTCTAGAACATTCTGTTCCGCTCTTTCTGTAGCGTGAGATGAGCCATTCCCTCCCGTTAGTGGCAGTAGTTTATTTTTATTTTTTTTAAAGAACTTCAAATTTTTGTTCCACTAAATTGAGACAGGCAAGTAAGGGAAAAAATTCTACTTTTAGGATTTGGCTGAATTTCTTTAGATAACACTGCATAATGTTAGCCATAGAATCAGAGCTGCGAAGTGGGAGTCCACTTCCCTGTCAGATAGTGGGGACAGTGTGCCCAGGGCATTACACTGAACAGACTTCTCGTGTGGATTTATATTGTGTAGGGAGTATGAAGTCAGGGACCATCACAGGTTTTTCAGTTAGCTTTGAGCTGATTGCCCTCTTGGTTTTGGGATTTTGAGTAGCGGAGGGGCTAGAAGTCATAGGTGGAACATTTGTAGTAGGAGTGGATGTAGGAGTAGAGGCCAGGAGAAGGCTAGTATCAGTGCTTGTGACTGCAGTATCCACCAACAGTGGTTGCAGAGCCTGGATGGACGGGCTTGCATCTAGGGATAATCTTCCCCCTGAAATTGCCACTTCAGTGCTTTCTATCTCATTGCCCTTACCAAAATATGGTCTGTAAACATGAACTTCAGGGCCGGTGTTTGGGCAGCATCTCCTCCAAGTAATTTCTTTTTTCCCATCATACAGAGAGGATGAAACGCAACTCCAAGTTACTCGTTTGTGGCAAATAGGGATTGTGTGCACAGTTTAGCACGCTAACAGCAAGCCTCTTCAGCAAATAAATGCCTTTAAATCAAGGAAAACCAAGGGTGGTGACCCAGCCTTGCCTCTTTTGAGCAGATCTCATGCTGCGGGCTACTGTCGTTGCTTATTGTGCATGTGCTCAGTCCCACCCCTCTGGGCACACAGTAAGCTGGGGGTCTGAGTCCCACCCCAGGCAATTGACAGACAGCAGTATGGTCAGTGTAACGGGCAGGGAAACCACCTGCTTTGCAGTAGCTAAAAAGCAGCCTCCAAAGGGCTTGTGGGCCCATTCCATCTGGACTAAGGCTACCACTACCGCTTCAGCATGTATGCTACCTGTACTGTCTGCCAAGCTGCTATGTTGGCGTCACTCAGCACGTTCACAAAGCCTTACTGCTTGGACAGTCAGGTTCTATTCGGTCTACCAGGACTTTAGGGATTGAGCCAATTCGCAGACCTACCTCCAGAGAGGTATTGCTTGGGTAACTATTCTAAGGTGAGGAATCTGCAGTTAGAAGTCTGTAAGGAAATACCTTTTTTTATGGTCACTCCCAAAACTGTATGCTGTTGCTGTTAGGTTTCAGACTCCATGTGCACTGAAGCCTGTTAGCTTGACCTCAAAGCCTGTGCCCTGACCCCAAACCTATGTATGTTTGATTGCTTTATACCCAATTGGCATAAGCTAACTTACTTTTAAGTCCCTAGTATATGGTACCGAAATTCCCAGAGCCTGTAAGTTTGAGCGTCACACCAGAGGTTGCAGCTCTGGTCATGCTACAATGGGTGTAACATAGATAAAGAACGGCTCCCAGTCCCCCACTGCGGACTGGTCAGACAGATCAGAAACTGCTAACGTAACCTTGTCATGTAAAGCAGTGGCAAAACCCAATCTTCCCTTTTTTATCTATGTAAGTCACCCCTTAGGCAGGCCTAACGATCCCTAAGTTACTGCAACTGTTAATTGGGCAGTGGAACATGCACTCTTACATGTTCTGCCAGTAAAACCCCACACTTTTTGTTTTTACCAGAAAAAGGTTGATAGCCACATTAATGAATGCAGAGTTATAAGCTGACACCTCATCTTTGCTAACTTCTGACTGGGACTACTAAAGTTGATTCTGTAGGGTCTCAAATAATTCATTGCATTAAGCCTGGCTTGATTACAAAGTCTGAAACAATGTAACTTGTTGCAGCTTGCAAATTTCACAAAGTTGCCACTTTCATGCCCTGAATCCCCTCTGGCCGTCCATGGTTGCATAAGGGATTAGTCCCAGAGACAGCTTTCTGCCCTTCTAGGGAGAGTGCAAACAACTCCCAGGAAAGGACACTACTGAAGCCTACTGGGGGGGAAGAAATGTTACCTCTCCTTGGCAGAGGCTGCTTGGGTATTGGACCAAAAGGTGAACTTCAGAGGAGTGACATAAATTGAAGTGCAAATGGTGAACACTTGGAAGAAAGGCTTTTCTGTTGTTTAGGCTCTGCACTCTCAAGAGGAGGGGAAACCAGTCGTCTCCGGGGCCCAGCCGAGGCAAGAGACTCCAAAGAATAGTTGACTGACCTCCTCTATGCAACAAAGGATCACAACAGCTGAAGAAGTTTGCTTGCGCAAGTTGGTAGCCCAAATATTGTAACTGCCCCTCCTCGCTGCCGTGCAGCATCAGCAACCAGGACCTGACGCTTGAAGTTGCCCCAGAGTCTGCTGAAGCCAGGAAAGTGGTTGAAGTGCAGCTGGGTCATCCAGAAGGCAAGTTATGGTCCAAGGAAGGTTTCTGCTGTGATTGCGATACTGGTTGACTAGTACCCCAGTGGCTGGTTGGACTTTTGCTAGGACCAAGAGGGCTTTGAGAGAAGTTGACCCATGTGGCCGTGATCGCCTCACCAAGCCCATGGAAGGAGTAGCCGCCGCAGGAAGAACCTTTTGTCCACATCGCATCCATAGCAGCCTTGAGCATCTTCAGCATCCTGTTTCCCTTGCATCAGGACCACTTCCATAGGAGTAACTCAGAACAACTGGAACTGACTAAATACTGCTTGCTTTCTTAAGTTAACTGTTTCTGAGGACCTTGCCAGTCCCCTTGACTGTTTCCCTGCCAGAGTTGGTTGCCAAAAGTAACTTGAAATAACCACATTGATACATACCCAAGTAATCTTCCAACAAATGTCTCCAATTTATTGAATTTGCCAATGCTTGTTTGCAAGTAAATAAAATGTGCATAGTTACTGTACCTTGTAAATGCTGCGTCTCTGGAGTCCTCTGGTAGTTTTTTTCGTTTTGGTGTCAAAAATGATATTAAAAACAAATCTATTTTTATAAATTGCTACCAGATTTCTGTGGTGTCTCGTGTATTTCTTCCTGAGTTGTTTTGGCACTTACCACGTGTTCCTTTGTGTAAACCTAACTGCTCATAGCTACAGCTACTCTAGGCTTTCACAAACAAAACCTGCTAGTCCCAAAGGGGTTGGTAGGTGTATGCACAACCACACCATAAAATACACCCCATTTTTATACAAAGTCCTTATATTTCCTCACAAAGTCTCTGTCAAAAGAATAAGTTATTTACCTTTGGTAATGCTTTTTCTGGTAGAGACTTTATGTGATGACAGATTAGTCACTGACACGCCTATGCTCTCTGTTCTGCTAAGTGGGCTCTTCACCCTAAAGATCCTGTTAAAATCTGCACGCTGGTCATAACTCAGATTTTTATGTGGCTCTGCATTTTTGGCGTGGAAATAGTCACAAAAGAATGGATGTCAGCATGCCAATGTGGCGCTTATATGGGCCATGCAGCAGAACTTTGGACGCAGAGCAGATCGAGACAACAACCTACTGGCGTGCAGAGGTATTTCTCAGGATTCATTTTGACACCTGGGGATATTTCAGGGTGAGAATCTGCAGTTAGAGTGTCTTCCAGAAAAAATGTTAAGTAACTTGTTCATTTTCTATTATTTTTCTCTAGGGCTTCTTTCTTTCTCTGCATTATTTGCTATATATGACTACCGGACCATTGTCCCATTTGCTTATTGCAAGATTTTGAGCATATTTTGCAGATCACTGCTTGTAAGTAGACCTTGCCCACTGCTTTCATACCTTCAGTGGATGAAAAGCAGGGTATTTTAATTTTTATCATAGCGTTACTTCCCTAAAAAGCTGATAAAATGATTTTTAACCTAGAAAGCATATTGTTGTTTTCATGATCTAATTGTTGGATGCGATGTTCGTTCATTGCAAACAAATCCAGGAAATTGACTTAGAGGCATGCCGCCTGGATTTCTTTTTTTTTTTTTTTTTTTTTTTTTTTTACAGTTAAGGAGATGGGAACTTGAATGGAAATGTGCATTGGCACAATGATGAACAAAGCAGGGTGGGCAAAAGAAATCTGGAATGTTCTCTGTAGCCCTTGAGGATGAGGATTGGCAAACATTGACACTTAGGAACCTTTTACCACATTTAAAGCTATCCGTTTAATTAACATTGATGAAAACTGAAGTTATTTGGGTTTGAATTACAAATCAAAAGCTGAAGTTAATGCAATTACACAACATTATGGCTTCTGATTTTATTGGAGCTATTTTTTTGTAGTTAAATGTGTTTAATGTATTGTCTTGTAGGGTATATTTCAGAAACCGATGGGTGAAGACTGTACACCCAGTCGTGCATCAATACTGTCTGATTTCAAGCACATATTCCACGTTTCAGATGCCCCAGAAAGAAGACCTTCTACGTCACAGAGTAGTAGTTGTTACTTTGAACACCTCACAGTATCTTTGTCAACTGGATCTGGAGCCTGGTGAGTGAACTCTCAGAAGGTTAAAAAAAAGTAGCTTCGTAGAATACAAATACATGTGTTTAAACCTAATTGGGACTACTTTTGAAGGCTTAAACTTTCAAATCGACATCCTTTACATCTAAAGGTTTGCATCTTCATGTTCCTGTTTTATTTATTTATCGTGTGATTGTGATTAATTATTGAATCCATTTCAGGTGTTTTATTATTTTCTCTTCTCGCTCATGTGGCTAGGTATGCAGTACGTGACTCATGCTGCTCAGGTTAATGGTCAAGGTATTTGAGTTCTTTTCGTTCTTTAGTATTCGCTGATTTTAGGGGAGGTGGATTTGTAGAAGCAGGTTATCAAACTCTTGTTCATATTATCATACATCGGTTGATGTATGTTTTACCATCATTTTGGAAAACCGTAAATAAAAGTTTTGATTTTAGAATTGATAAAGGATTTGCCTAAATCATGTTTGACTACTGTAACCTATTGTGAAATAAAAACAAACACTTTTATCCTGAGCTTTTATGATTAGAATTCGCTTACGTATGTGTCTCAGTTATAGCCATAAGATATGGGCATACAATGTGATAACTGTTTAAAAAGCATGCTGAATGAAATTTTGCTGTTAAAATTTCTTATGAGACTTCTATATATGACCCTGTTAGTCAGAGAAGAAACAGAGAAGAACACTGCCTAGAACTTATAATCAGCCTATTAAAACTTGTCCAGGGGATAGGAATAATGCATACAAACTTTTGTGATCCTTCTGCACATTAAACGTTTTGTAACTATTGTGTGTCTGTCTTGTGTGGTGATCAGGGGCACGTGGGAAAAGTAATATACTCTTACTAAGGACATTGTGTTGCAGCATTGACAGGTTTGTGTGGACTATAATCCTAGGATATGGTCACCACTAAAACTCTACACATTCTATATTGTTAGTGACTCAAGCAAATTTTAAGGCATCGAAAAACAAGCTACACCCACGTAAGAAAAACAACTGTAGCCTCCATCGAAACAGCATGCTGTGTAACATTTATAGGAATCTGGTTTGTCATCTCTGACTGCCATACAATTTTGTAGATTTCTGTGAGGGAGGGTTATAGCGCAACATCATGAATTGTGATGATTCCTAATAGCTGCTGCCATTCCAATATTGTTTATTTGCTCAGTGCCTATTAAGGGGTCTGATTGCTTTAAGACCACTAGTGGAGTTGACAGTAATACCAAGTTGTGGCTACTTAGGAATTGGAAGACTCTTTAACTTTGTTTCCTTGTCGGGGTTTCATCTCCCAGAAGTCCCTGAGGCCCAGGAGGAGGCATTGCCCAGGGTGCTCCCTTTGTGCGGGACATCCCTGGATAATACTTGGATCATGGGTTAACCCATTCAACACTCACCAGAAGCCGGAAGAAGCTGGGCTCGGCATCCCCTTTCCAACTGAGTTTCTTTCCTTATCTTTTGTTACTCCACTATGGCCAAGCAAAAAAGGCACTAGATTCCCTATAGCGTCAGAGCATAATAAGAAACAAAACTCAATCTCATCCCTTGATAAATAGATACATTTCTTGACCTTACCATGGGTGTAACTGAAGATGATGTAGCTGATATTAAACAGTGTATTATCTTGGTGCAGATACATCCCCAATAGGGCATTGTGTGTAAACTCTTCTGATTGTTTTTTTTATTTTTTTTAATTTTATTTATACAGGTAGGAGAGAGGGGTGACATCTTGCGATGTAGCAGTAGCAGCAGGGAGGGGGGGGGGGGCACTCCATCTTCCAGCGACTCAAGACCACTCATCCACAACCCACACAGGTATTGCCCAATCCGGCAGGCCAGGGTCAGGACTCAACCAGTGGGAGCATCTATTGGGGAGTCCTCCCCATCCCCCACGTGCTCTTCAAGCAGCCCATCAATCATGCCCCGCCAGACCTCCAGATCACGCGCAGTGTGTTCATCCACACGCACCCTACGTAGTTGAACTCTTCTGATTGTTCATTCTCTAACCCCTCCTCTCAGTTCCTGCAGTTCCAAAGCAACATGTTTTATAACTGCAACTAAAGCTTCTTTGGCTTGTTAAATGTTTTGAAAATCTCTTTACTTGCTTGTTTTGACTGGAGCTATTGGTCTTAATTCAAGCGCGTCTCGCTCTTCCTACTTTTTATGGTCTGAATGCCACTGTCATAATGCTACTGGCTCTGTGAATCTACAGAGTTTGTCTAGCATTTACTTGCACATTAAGGATCCAGTAAGAAATCCCCTTGGTGAAACTGTCTTATCTGCAAAGCCCATTACCAGTAGTGCAGTCATTTTAACCAAATCTCTTTAAATGTTCCTAGAGCCCCTGTTTTGACCAATTTTAAGTATGCATTTCCTACAATACAGCTTCACCCACATTCTGCTCTATATGTTCTTGTTCTGAAAAATGTTCCAGGTTTAATTAATATTTGGTCTGAAAGCTTTGCTCAGCTGCAAATAAGACTATACATTGGCTATGTTCGCACTCTAGAATGCATTTTCTTTGAAGACGTACTTGTGGTAATAACAGTAAGTTGGATTGAAAATTCAGTTAAATATTGTGGGGGAACTGTATATTTGTGGGCTTCAGACGTTCTTACATGGTCACCTTTCTTCTGTTTTGAACATTGGGTCTGCTCTAGCCTCTGGGATTTGTGCAGTTCCTCCAGGTTACTTTTTCAAATTGGAGTTGCCACAGGTTTTGGGAACCAAATTTTTTGAATTTCTTGTCAGAGTTCAAAAGGCTTTGTCATTTTTGCACAGCAGTCATATGCAGTAGTTTCTGCATCTATAAACCTTCCTAAGGTGTTCCTTTCGCTTCCTTTAGTGTGCGGTATGCGCTTTGCTGCTTCAAGTAAATTATTTCAAAGGAGCTTGCAAGAATGCTTTACCCAACTTTCTGAACCCCCCTTTTAATGTTTAACAGCACTGTGGATTGATTTATCCCATAAGGGCTTGATTTTCTCAGTTTCACCGTTACGTAATTAAGTTCCCTTCTCCGTACTGCACCCACAGCAGACCTCTGTTATCCTTGGATTCATGTGCTTCATTCTGCTAAGTGTCAGAGTACAACTCTTAAACTTTTAAGTCAGTCGATTGCACCAACTGTGGTTCCATTTCCCATCTGTTTGCCATTGTCTTTGGTTACACCATTTGAGTTGGATGCCGTCCATCACACGCTAGTAGAGTTTTGTGGTAAGACATATTGTTTGTTGTAAGGAGCTACCCAAAGAGTGTTCATAGTTGATTGTCAGCATTTTTTTTTTTTTTTTAAATAAATGTGTGGCCACATATCCCAGTATCCGATCTGGTTATATCACATTCTGTCTGACTTGTCAATGAAGGACTGATTTGTCTCTTTTCAAATATGTCCCTTACCATATGGCAGCCATGGCTTTGACACTTTTTGTGAATTTTTGCTGTGTCCATTCCCAGTGAAAAAACAAAATTAGGGTGGATTTGAGAGTATATGGACGAGGGTCAGGTAACACTGTGTTATTTCCTTTTGATCCCAAATCATTAAGGATGTCTCGGTAACCTCCAAGATGTCCAGCTAGGGGACGGTATAGGCGCACAGTGAGTGCCCCCTTTGGAGTTTGTATGACAATAAGGGGACTCTCCCACTCCTGGGGCTAGTTGCCTTCAAGTTTAGGGCCTACACAAGGTATTTCCTTGCTTAAGGTAGGCTCCTTACGTTCATTGCACCCTCTTCCACCTACTCTCTCATTGCATGGAGTATGTTCTTGTTCCCTCATATTATATGAGACATAGGGATTCTAGGCCCTAACGAATGCCCCCAGACCTCCCTTGGCTCAACAGAGAGGACAGAAACATGTTGGCCATTGACTCTTAGGTAGGCGACCCTGTGAGTCCTTGCTCTCACATAGGTGTCCCTATTTTTGTTTTTAATCACACCAACAGTCTCCACCATTAAAGTGTACTCTCACATAGGTGACTGTTAAGTTGTTTTTAAGTATACCCCTAGGTTAGCTGGATCACACACTTTTCCAGAACAGTGAAAATGTACACACTCCCTCCTGTTCCTTCAACAGTGAGGATGAGTCCGCCCAGGTGGCATTGTTCTACCTGGTTGGGGCTAGATGGTCATATGATGAAGCATGACACTATATAGTGTGTGAGACCACCTAGTCTGTCAAGGAAACTTTCCTTCCCCCTCCTCCACCTCCTAACCTAGACTCTCCACAGTACCCACCAGCATCAACTGACCTAATAGAGTCTAAGAGCTCTAGGAAACTTTCCACAGCTTAGAGCTCTTTTTGAACCCTGTACTTTCTTGTGTGATTTTGATTAATTTGGGACGAATCTCCTTTGTTAACCATGAGACATCTCAAATGGAGCACCCTGCTTCTTCTGTGTTCATAACGATTGAACATTTCTCTGATTATTTCAAAAACCTCTACACCAGTATTTTTATCTGTGTGGCATTGTAGCACTGAAGGATATTTGGTCATGCCAATCCTCCCCAACCGCCTTTGTTTCATGGTACCATCAGTAGTTGTTTCTTATGCAGTCTTACTCGATTTCCTCACCATACAAACATAATCTCCTGGTTTTGCATAACTTTCAAGCCTGCAAGTGAATGAGCGTGGGCAAATCTTAATAAGTAGGACAGTCAAAGACGATATTCATTTTCACCACATTGATTTTTCCCAGCAAAGAGATGTACTGGCCCTTTAACGTGTGTATAGCCAATATTATCTGGACTTCAAGCAGAAGCCAGTTTGCTGCAATCTATGTTTCTGAGTATCTTGTGATGTTACTCCCATCTCCCCAGGAATGTAATGAAGAATTTAACGCATTTCAGTGGGCACAGGTTCCTCAATAATATCTCTGTATCTTTCAGTACTGACATATTTATTACCCCTAGTGTGTTTTTTATTAATTTTGAAGCTACACTTACTGTTGAACTCTCCAAGTCTTTCATGATCTTGGGTAGAGAAGCCTCGGGTTCTATTGTGAGGATCATGTGATCGGTGAAAAGGTTGATTTTGTGCATCTCTGCCCCAAATTGTATCCCTTTGATATTTGGGTGGGCCCTTATAAAAGCTGCTAGGTGTTTTATGGTGAGGACAAAGAGAATGGGCAGCAGGGGTCAGCAGTGACCCATAGCTCTGCCCTATTGAAATTGTTCTTAGCTCATATAATTTATTTTAATTCCGTCCTACATGTGTGTATAGTTTGCTAATATCCATTTTTTCATGACTGGGCCTAAACCACTCTGTCCAGTGCTACTTTGAGAAACCTCAGCTGATCCTTTCAAATGCTTTCACCACATCTGGCGATATCAGGAGAGCTGTGATCTTGTCCATTTAGCTTTCTCCTCCACGTAAGCCACATTACTGACTCTTTATTCAATCGCTTAGCCAGAATTGTGCTGATTATTTTGATATCAGTATAAGGAAGGTCTCTCTGCCTGTATGTTTTTCAGTCTTCTGCTGGGTAACCTGATTTGGGAGCTTAAATAACCTTGGTTCCCTCATGATGGGTGCAATGCCAGCTTACTTCTTACCAGAGTTAAGTAAGATGGCCCATGAGGAGGCGTGCAAAATCCTTATAAAAGCAATTTTGAGCCCATTCAGGCACAAGTTTTTGTTGGGCTCCATTGTCTTGATTACCTGCAAGAGTTCCTGCATTTAAATGGCTGTATCTAGTTCTTTAGTGGGTGGACAACTGGTAGATGTACTACTCAAAAAGGACTGAATATCTTCTTTCATCTCTTGTCCCAGTGAGTGTAGAGATCTATGAAAAGTCAGAAACATCTGTCTTCTTCTCAGTGGTTATCTTGATCCCATTTGTGGGATTTAATTTTGCTATGTGTTCTTTCATTATTTGGGCTCTCAAATTACTAGCTAAGATCTTGTCAGCTTTATTGTCCATCTCGTTCAGCCTTTGCTTCAGCCTTTATAATTTTCTTTCTGCTTTTTTGTCCTTAGAATTCTCAACTGACCTTGCTGGTTTGTAATTTCCCTTTCCCTAACTTTGAACGGTTTGGATTTGTGTTCCCTTTTCACTTCATCTAAGTCTTGTACAAGCTTATGTTCATATAGGTATGTTTCCCAACCTAGCCTTGACATCATGGAAACATCATTCCCCGTGAATGTTGCTTTAAAAGCATCTCAAGTGTTTTTTAAGAGATGTATCTGCTGTGTTACGTATTTTAAGTATTCTTTAGAGTTTGGGTGAGTTCTTCTTTGTTAACCTTGTCCCTTGTAAGGTGCAGCTGACATTTCCAGCCCATCACTCTTTGGAGGGCACCACCCTTTTCCCAACCTCACCCCCCAGATTGCAGGTTGATTTCTTCATGAACTCAAATAGTGTCACCCTTCATACCTTCATACCTGTGTTGCCTAGTGCAAATATAGGCGCCACCCCAGCGCTCTGATTTCAGTTCCTTCTTTTCCGCACTACCACAGCAGATTTGGATCCAGCTACCCCAGATGTTTTTTTTACCTTTTTGTCAATGACTAGTGTGCTTTTATTGCCTATTTTTATCGCAACATATGTGAAGAAACCCTCTGGGTTCCAGCCTTGTGGAGCCTGTCATTGTCAGGTATTCGTGACGCACCCCTACTTGATCGGTCTGTGGCGTTTTATAAAAGTCTACGACTCAGCGTTGTGGCCGTAATGCTAGACAGTGGGACCCCCACTTGGTTGGTCTGTGGTGTTTTGCAAAAGACTATGACTCAGCGTCGTGTGCGTAGTGCAAGACGAACCCAAAGTCCACCCGAGGGTGGGCCATGAAGCTTTTGGCCTCTCATCACACGTCTGTACTGTTCCAGATTCAATTCATGTGGGAGGTCTTGGGACTGCTTCCAGAGTCGTTCGAGTCAGCTCTTGTCCCACCACAATACCACTTCTTATGACTCCCCACAGAAGCGCTCTTTGACTTCCCCTTATCCCTCTGATTCTTTGGATGAAGTGAGAGAACAATGCCGTGAATCCCAACCGTGCTCGCACGTGTTCCCTGTGCAGCGTGTGTCAGAAACTGGGTCCACTCATCCTGAATTTCTCCAAACTGGAGTAACCCCTGCCCAGCTTTAAGAGTTTTATGCGTCCGTAAGCCTAATTTTTGGGCGGTTGATACCCTGGAGCACCTTCAGATCCCACAGGTTCCGAATGGTCTTCGACTGGAGCTACGCTGGCGAGTTCACTGTCCGCGCCAGTTGACCCCCTCTGGATCCATTGGTGGATCCAAATCGGCCCCAACCGCGTGACCTCCTCTGTTCCAGTGGCATCATTCAGTCGCTGCTTTTGCCCGTCTGCAGCACTAAACCCATTGTCATTTCCAACTCTGATATGGAGCTGAACTAACATTGTATGTGTTGCTTCTGGCTCCGACTAGGCCCACATGACCTGAATTGGAAACAGACCCTATTACACCTAAGGGGTCACTAAGGAACAGAAATGAAGGTGATCTGAGGGTCTCTATTCTTGAACTGACCGCTTAACGGAGTCCATGTGCAATTACAAGTGATATGAGGATCTAGCTGGTGCCAGTGGTCTGACACCTCACCAGACACTGTCCTCTTCTCTCCTCCCCAAGTGCCTATGGAGGAAGGGGCTTTGTTCACTATGGTGGTCCAGAGAGAAGCGAAGTGTCTTGACCACCATCTGCTTTTGACAGAATTGCTTGAACCAGGAGTATCCCCATCTGAACCCTTACTACCTTCAACTAAGCAGTTGCTGATGTCCTGCTCGGGGCGTGGGCCAAGCCCTGCACAGGCACTCTTGTGCACAGAACCATTGCTTGCCACCGTCGCTCTGCTGCTGGGGACCCAGCTTTCCTCTCTCATCACACTACCCCTGAGAGAGTGGTAGTCCAATCAGTCCCAGTGCATTCCCTACCACACAACGGGATAGGGAATGCAAAAGTCTGGATACTTACAGAAAGAGCATTTTTTCTTCCTCCAGCCTGGCACTGCGGATCGTGAGCATCAAATGCTTATTGGGCTGTTATTTCAATACTGTGTGGTATATGGTTGCATATATGCTGCCTGTGGTCCTGGATTATGCTTGTACTGAACTCATCAAAGCTATCGCTGTCGAGCAAGAAGCAGGAAAGTTCATTATTTGATGCAGGTTGGATACAGCCAACTCACTGGGCGCAGAGAAATTGATTCTCTGGTGGCGCAGAGATGTCATGCCTGCTTGAGGAATACTTGCTTTTAGGGGAATGTCAAGCCTTGCTCATGGACATGCCCTACAAAAGGACTTGTCTCTTTGGAAACACAGCAGGTTCGGCCTTGGAGAGATTCACGAATAATGGGGCCGCTGCTAGGTCGTTGAGGCATCCCGTAGTCTGCCCATAGCTGCATTCTGCCTTGTGGCCTTCCATGGTTATAGTAGAAGCTATCAGCCACGACCTTTCCCACCTCCCCACCAGGACAAGCAGGCTCAGTCCTTTTGTGGCCATGGACAGGCCCTTCCATAAGACTCATGGGGCCCACAGCCAAAGGTCCGCCTAACCTGACACAGGAGCTGCACAGTCAGTGACTCTTCAGTTTGCCCTCAATCCAGCAAAGGCACCTGGTGGGCGGCAGAGTCCGACACCATCTGCACCAATGGAGGGACATAGCATCAGACAAATGGGTGCTTCAGACTGGACCAAGCCCTCCTGTTCCAAAAAAAACCGCTGTCACTCCCTCCATCCACAGATTTGTTGACAGAGGACCACCTTGCACTCTTGCGACTGGAAGTACTGGCCCTTCTGGGCAAGGGAGCCATCCAGAGTGGGCCTGCATCAGACGTAGGTTGTAGTTGCTGTTTCTACTACTTTCTGGTGCCAAAGAAGATGGAGGCCTTTGTCCTGTGCTAGATCTGTGCCCTTTCAACTGCTTCTTGAAAAAGGAAAAATTCAAGATGCTTGTAGGCAAGTAGCATCTTTTTAGCATAGTTACCCCCACTGTTTGCCTGGTGTCAGTGTATTTAGACTGTAGTACACTGGAATCCTGCTAACCAGGACCCCAGTGTCGGTGCTCTCCTCTAAATTGGTTGTATGGTAACTTTTACATCCCACAGTTGGCATACTGGTGCATCCATGTAAGTCCCTAGTATATGGTACTTAAGTGCCCAGCAGGGGCCGGCTCCTCTGCTATGGCGGAGGAACGTTGCCCCCTCCAGCAGCCACAGCTGTGAAACTTTTATAGTAAAAACGTAATAAACTATGTTTATTACGTTTTTACTGCAAAAGGTGCGTGGCCACTTGCGTGACAGGGACAGAGAGGGGGAGTACTGTGCACTCCCCCCTCAGTGCGCATGTATGTTTAGCTGGCCATCTCGGGCCGGCCAAACATACATGTGCAATAGACTGTCTAATCCGGCAGTGCCGTATTGGTGAGAGCAGGAAGAGGCTCCCACTCTGCCTCGGAGTGCCCTGGCTGGGCGATTCGTCCAGTCCCATCGCAGCGGCAGGATTGGACTCAGGGCAGACTGGGAGCCTGTGCCTGCAGCCGAAGAATGACCTGGTGGTGGCACGGCAAAACATTATTATTATTTTTTTTAAATTTGTTTTTCAGCTCGTTTCTTCCATCCCCCCCGGTTCACCCTGCCTGCCATGCGCCTCCACACCCCTTCTCCCTCTCGCGAGCCGTGGTTGGTACCCAGGGCATGCCACCCATGGAAGCCCATGCAAACTGTCTGCAGTTCTGCCATTGCAGCCTGCGTGAAATGGTGCATGCACTTTTCACTTTAGATACAAGGCTGCCTTATATCGCTGTCACTGCACTTAGACACTGTAAGTCACCCCTATGGTAGGCCCTTCAGCCCAAAGGGAGGGTGCATGGTCTTGAGTGTGAGGGCACCTCTGCATGAGCAGAGGTGCCCCTACAAACCTCAGACTCAGTTTCCTGTGCTTTGTTAGTGTGGGGAATTTATTTAAAGGTGAGTAGTGGACACTGGTCAAAACAAGTAGTCTAACTACTTAATTGCTTCACCGACCCTAGGCATGTTTGGTATCAAACATGTTGGTATCATGCAGCTTCACCAATTCCATTGTTAGTTGAATGATACCATGTACTCTGGAGTTTCATTAGAGGATCCCCCAGATCTGCCCGTACAGCCTTGCAGGGTCTACATGCCAGCCGGGCTGCCGTCCCTAGACACTGTTCTGCCCTGACTAATGAGCCTAACTTGAACAGGGGAAGGCGAAACAAATGATTTCCTGTAGGGAACATGTGTGACCACCTCTCCTTTGAAATGGTTGTCTCTGGACTGAGGTAGGGTGGCCTCTGAGCGCCACCAGACTGCTTTGAAGAGCACATTTGGTGCCCTCATTGCATAAACTGGTTTGCACTAGTGCAGTAACACTCGTTCCCGTTTTGGTGCAAAAACACACAAAGGACTGGGAGTGACCACCCCCTTTCCAGCTCCTCCACTAGGGTGGTGCACAGAGCTCTGCCTGGTGGCCACTTGACTTTGCCATCTTGAAAATAAGATGTGCAGAGACACTTGGGAGCTTCTGACTTGTTAGGCCAGGTGGGCGACGTCCCTGATCCCCTTTGGTAGGTGGGTCACCGCAGACCATGTCCAACCCTCTTTTAAGGTTACTTAGGGGCTCCCCGAGGGTGGGTCCCCAGATTCGTCAAGCAAGGCTCTACAAGGAACTCTCTGTAAGACTCCTCTGCAGCCTGGCCTCAGGAACCACTGCTAGTCTGCCTTAGGAACTGAAACAAGACTGTATCCAGTTGGGAGGGCTCCCACTGCAACGTTGTTCACTACAGCTCCTGCAATAGTTCTGCAACATCCATGGTGTGCATCCTCCAGGGCCACAAAGACTCTGTTTGCATCAGGAAGCCAGAAGGAATCTCCCTTGGAGTGAGGGAGTCACTCCTCTGCCTCCACAGGCACCCCATGAACCCACTGGTGGATCCTGCTGTCCCACGGACATCGAAAGGCTGTGCTACACAGGTGATGGTTCTGTGGCCCTCTCCAGGTCCATCTTGGGAGACAGTGGGTTGTTACTGTAGCCGCTGGAAGGGAACCCCTGTGCACTGCATCAGTTGCTGTTCCAAGGCTTGTTGACTCTTTCTCCAAAAGACCTTTGAGCTCCAAGAAGCCCCAGCCTCCAGCACTCTGCAGCTCCAAGAACAGCATCCATCCTGCAACTCCTGTGGTGTGGGACACCTTCTTTGTTGTGCTGCTGAGGCCTCCTTGCGACTCCCTGTGCCTGCTGCCAGTGGGTCCTCGTGGGGACGCCAGTGATTCTTGCTGGCTCTCCTGCTTGCTGAGGGCCAACTCTGACTCCCCTCCGAGGGTCGAGTTGCTAGGACCTTGCTGATCCTCAAAATCCTGTAAACATTCCTGCAGTTTCTTCCTGGTTTTGCCAATGCTTGTTTGTGGTTTTCCTGACAACTGACCCCTCAACAATCCGGTGACCGCCATGGGACAGCTCATGGAGCGATTCCATCCCCTGGACTCCGCAGCTGGACTTCTTACTTCTCTGACCTGCAGGAACTTCTCCCAAAGAAGGCAGTACCTGGACATCTCAGAGTGGTCTGGACACGGTCCCCCTTCTTTTTCAGGTTCTTCTTGTCCGGAATCCATCCTTGGATTCCACCGATCTGGTCCATGGGTCGCGACAGCAGCTGGATAAAGTAAGCTCCCATTGACTTCAATGAAGGTTTCCAGCGTCACTTGACCTCTATGCACCCGGGCTCCCTGGTGTATGTACTCCACTTTCCTGGGTATCCACGAGTGGGGGACACTATCAAACCTTCCTTATGCCAGCTGGTTTCCTCGGGGTCCTCTGGGAAGGGTACTGAATCCTGAAAATTCCAACTGCGACAATCGTGTGTTTGTCTGTGGGACGACTAGATAACACGTCTGCATGCGGGCACCTGGGGAATTTCTAATACTTACCTTGGGTGATTTCATATTCCCCCAGACCCTGGTACCCTAACACACTTACCTTGGTTGGGCACTTCCATTCTTATACCACTTTCTTAGTATATGGGTGCCCCCCCACCCCAATAGGGTCCCATGTATTTTTTTGCTTTTCCTGTTTGTTTCTAAGTATATTTTCTATGTCATAATAAAGAATACTTTCTTTTTGTAACACTTGGTGTGGTTCTTTCTTATGTGAATATCATTGCTCTCCACAGCTACCCCTAGAGAGCTTTAGTTATCTAGGCACCAATGCACTATCAATAAGGGTTGCCTGGACTCAGTATAGGGTGCCTCACAATAGGTGTACACCATAAGGTGAGCTGGTCTCCTACAATGCTCACCCTGGCCCACATTTTATCTGCCCTCAACACTGGAGACTGGATGGTAGCTTTGGAATTACTGGATGCTTATTTCCACATTACTGTCTTGCCTGCCCACATATGCTACCTACGGTTCACTGTGGGCCAAGATCATTACCAGTTTGATGCGCTCCCCTTTGGCCTTACCAGTGCCCCTCGGGTGTCCACCAAGGTGTTGAAGGTGGTTGCAGCACATCTGTGGAGGTCAGGGGATCCAGTCTTTCCCTACCTTGAGGATTGGTTGTTGAAGGCAGGCTTGCCCCAAGCACTTGCCTCTCACCTCTAGGACTCTAGTATATGACAGACCTCCTGCATTAATTAGGATTCACTATCAAGGTGCCAAAGTCATATCTGAACTCCCTCTCAGATGCCACCTTTAATCAGAGCTATGTTTCCAATCCTGAATTTCGATGAGACTGAATCTGAGGCTGCTAGGTCTCATTGCCTTCTGGATTTCATTGGCCAGACATGCTAGTTGGCATATATGCAGGCTCAGCAGTGGAATTTGAAGACACAGTGGGCACCAGATATCACAGGGAACTGCAAAAGACCAGGAGTGGTGGCTCATGGACCACAATTGGGTCAACAGCAGAACTCTCATTCTTCCCCACCCACAGCTCACAGTGGTGACAGATGAGTCATTCCTGGGCTGGGGCAGCCACCTGGAAGAGGTGGAGACCTGAGGGCTCTGGTCTCTGGTAGCGTGTCATCTCCACATCAGACTGTTGGAATTGAAAGTGATCCAACTGGCATTGAGAGACTTTCTACTCCCCATCATTTTAAAGCTAGTGCAGGTGTTCACTGACAAAACCATCTCCATTTGGTACTCCAACAAACAAGGCTGGGTGAGGTCATGGCCCCTTTGGAGGCATTGAGCCTCTGGAAATGGGTAGAATGTCTGGGCATTTCCCTGGTAGTTCAACACCTGGCTGGCTCTCTGAATCCCAGAGCAGACAAACTTGGCCATTGCTGCCTAGCAGATTGTGAATGGCATCTTAATTCTGAGGTGGTGCAAGACTTCTTCTGAGATTGGGGATAGCCTTTGTTAGATCTATTTGTGACTGCCGAGAAGGCTTAATGTCAGCACTTGTGCGCTCAGGAGTTTCCAAAGTGGCTGTCACTCAGAGACTCATTTTGTTCAAGTGGAACTTGACTCATATACATATTTACGTCAGTACGACTCCTGTCCAAGGTTCTCAAGAAGACCAAGAATGACCGGGCCCAAGTCATCCTGGTGGCTCTGGAATGGGTATGGAGAGAGTGGTATCCAAAATTCCTGCACATGAGCATCCATCTTTCAGTCAAGGTGCCCATTCAGAAAGATCTTCAGTTGTACCAACTCAAACTTATGCCCTCTCCACCTTCGCGCATGGAGATGAAGCAGTGGCGTTTGAGGATATTTGATCTCCTTCCTAATTCTTTGACTTCACTGCGTCCAACTGTTGGGAGGAGGCAAGAGAAACACAACACCATTCGAGGCCCCACTCCCACATTTCCACAGCAGAGCCTGTGCCAGGGTCTATTCTGTACCTCCCAGAGCCGGAGCGACTTCTCCCGTAATCATAAATTTTTGAGGCCTTACACCACCTAATTTTCGAGTCTTGAGCCAATGGGTTTCGGGAGTGTTATCACTAGATTCCCGCTGACGAGTTCATCCTCTGCATCATTCTGGCCCCCTGGATCCGGTGCTGGATCTGGAGTGACTCCGTCTGGGAAGCGCAACTTTCCATGGAGCCCGCTCCAGTGCCGTTGTTCTCGGTGGCACCGAACCCATCGCTGACACTGATAGGGATCTGGATCATCATTGTTCAGCACCGTTTCTGGAGCCAACCAGACCCATGCCTTCTGAGTCAAAGCCAGTGCCTTTTTCTTTTGATAGGCCTGGAGAGGGGGATGACTTGGGAGGGGTCTCAGAACCCTTAAGAATACCACAACCTGCTTCATGAACCAAAGGACACCTGAAATGAGGAACTGACGGATGCCGCCTGTTTGGACACTAGCTTATTTCTCCTTCAATCTTGGCTTCGAAGGAAGGAGCCTGTTTAGCAATGGTAGTACGAAGGGTGGCTGAGGTCCTGGACCCTCAACTGCCATTAGTGGCTGTCAAGACGAAAGTCTAGACAGAGGTGCCTCAGCCGGGAGATGCTTCTTCTGCACCTCTCCTCCCATTTATTGAAGTCCCTACAGAAGTCCTGCTTGGGGTCTGGCCCAAGCCCTCCCCAGGGGTTCCTGTGCACAGGACAATTGCCTGCTGCCATCACCCCACTCATGGGTAACCCATTTTCCTCACCCAGCACCCCACCCCAGAGAACTTGGTGGTCCAACCCTCCACCTCCGTAATCAAGCCTGACACATTCCCTACCAATCCATCAGATAGGGAATCCGAAAGAATGGGTACCTTTTGGCTAGAAGATGTTCTCTTTCGCCAGCCTAGCAGGACGCTGAACACTGTTTGCCTTTTGGGCCAATAAGCAGACCTTTTGGGGATTCTGACGTGCAAGTGCTGCCCATGGTCTGGGAGGAAGCCCAAGCCGTACTGTCACAGGCAATTACAGATGGTAGAGATGCAGAACAGTTCAGCATTCAATTTGGACTGGACACAACCGACTTTCTAAGCGGAGCGAATGCATTGTTGGTGGCAGTTAAGCTCCATTCTTGGCTGAGAACCACTGGTTTCTCAGGGGATGTCCAAGGTTCCTTCATGGACATGCCCTTGTTGGCTTTCTCCTTTTTGGAGAAGAGGCAGACTCAGCACTGCAGCACTTTAAGGACAGCTGGGCTACTGCCAGGTCCTTGGACCTCTCCATGGCCCCCCGCCAACACCAGTCTGCCTTTTGGCCCTTCCGTAGCTACGATAATGTCTACCAGCCGAATCCTTTCCCACCCAGACCAGCAGACTTCCCAGAACTTTCTTGGTCATGGATGCAGTTCCTACAGTCAATGTGGGACTACCAGCCATAGGTCAAACCAGTCTGCCACTCTCTCTCTGGAGCCTCAGCCTCCAATCCCTTTTATTAGTTTTCCCTCAGATTACCACAGGCACACAGTGGGAGGCAGAATCCACCATCACCTGGCAGTTCATAACATTGAACAAATGGGTACTCCAGATTATTTACTGGGTTACTCCATCCGCTTTTTGGAAACCCTTTCCCCTGTGCCACCTTCTTAAAACCTGGTGATGGAGGATCTTCTCTGTGCTCCATCAGGAAGTACAAGGGCCAAGGGAGCCATCAAGAGAGTGCCAGCATCAGAAGTAGGACGGGGTTGCTACTTCCTCTACTTTTTTGTGCCCAAAAAGGACACCCTATTCTAGACCTACACCTTCTCAACTTCTTCCTGAAGAAGGATAAGTTCAAGATGCACACTTTAGGTTAGGTTCTGTCTACCCTGGAGGCTGGATGGTAGGGCTGGACTTGCAGGACACTTACTTCCGCTTTCCAGTGCTGCCTACCTGCGCTTCACGGTGGGCCATGAGCAGTATCAGTTTGCTGTGCTTCCTTTTGGCCTTACCAGCGCCCCTCAGGTGTTTACCAAGGTGATGGCGGTTTTTGCAACTCATCTGTGGAGGTCAGAGGTTCCCGTCTTCCCCTACCTCAATGATTGACTGTTGAAGGTCTCAGTGCCCTAGGTAGTTGTCTTCCACCTCCATTGCAGGAAAGTACCCTCTTTTTGGCATGGATACCGTAGTCGAGGCTTGCGCGAAGCAGAAGGGGCGGGGCGATGCATGCAGGGGATTAAATCAAATAACATTTAAAAAAAATATATACTTTCCTTAATGCTGCGCACTGCTCCGCTCCGCCGTCTCCTCTCTGCAGGCAGGTACAGGCTCTCAGCCTGCCCTGCACCAATCCTGACGCTGCTTAGAGCAGAGTTAGAATTGTCTAGGAGCGCCCAGCTAGGGCGCACCCAGGTAGACTAGCAGCGGTGTTGCTGGGCTGGAGAGAGCCCTGTGCGCATGTGTGTTTTGCTGACTCAAGACAGCTGGCCAAACACACAAACACACTCCCCCTCATTGCTTGTCACCACGTGGCCCCACCCCGTTTCCAAAAAAACGATAATAAGCACTGTTTATTATAGTTTTTTGGACAAAGGTTTGCAGCTGCCACTGCTGGCGGTGGGCAACGCTCCTCCACCCTTATGGAGGAGCTGCCCCTGGATTACCCCCACTTTTTGCCCCCGTCAGTGATTGTGCTCTCTCCCTCTAAATTTGGTTGCTTAGGCCTTTACGCACACCACAATGGCATACTAGTGCCCCTGTGTAAGTCCCTAGTATATGGTACTTAGGTATCCAGGGCATTGGTGCATCAGGAGTTCCCCATGGGCTGCAGCATGTATTGTGCCACCCATGGGATAGGAGCCCATGCAAAATGTGTCTTCAGGCCTGCCATTGCAGCCTGCGTGAAAAGGTGCATGCACCCTTTCACTATAGGTCACTGCAAGTCACCCCTGTGGTAGGCCCTTGTAGCCCACAGGGCAGGGTGCCGGTGCCTGTGTGTGCGGGCACCCCTGCATGAGCAGAGGTGTCCCTACGTACTCCAGATCCATTACACTGGACTTCATAAGTGCACGGAAGCCATTTTACCCGTGAACTGGACACAGGTCACTACATGTGTCCATTTACATAAGGGTAACTCCGAACTTGGGCATGTTTGGTATCCAACATGTCTGAATCATACCCCAATACTGTTGCCAGTATTGGTTGTATGATTCCATGCTCATAGAGGACCCCCAGCCTTTCTCCTGATAGTCTTCTGGGGTTTTCCGGGCAGCACATGCTGCTGCCACCCCTCAGGCAGGTGTCTGCCTTCCTGCTGCTTGACCAGCCCAGTCCAAGAAAGGCAGAACAAAGGATTTTTTTGCCTTTGGAAATAGGTGTTACATGGCTTGGGAGGGGTAGCCTCCCTATGCCATCGGTATGCTTTGAATGCTTTGAAGGGCACGTTTGGTGCTCTCCTTGCATAAACCGGTTTCCACTAGTCTAGGGATCCTGTGTCTGAGATCTCACGCAATAGAAAGGGGAGTAACCATTCCCCTGTCCATCACCGCCCCAGGGGTAGTGCCCAGAGTTCCTCCAGGTGGCCACTTGATTCTGCCATCTTGAATCCAAGGTGAGCAGAGGCCCCTGGGAGCATGTGAGTGACCAGGTCAGGCAGGTGAAGTCATATCCCCCTCCTGATAGGTGGCCCCCCCTACTAGATGACCAGTCCCCCTTGCTGGGCTATTTAGGGTCTCCCTCTTGGGTGTGTCCTCAGATTCGACGTGCAAGATTCCAGCAGGACTCCTCTGCATCATTTCTTTCATCTTCTAGCCATGGGTACTGCAACTGGACCCTGCAGGAATTGACAGTCTTCAACCCCAGCTATGACTCCGCCTTGCAAGATTGGTTCTTCAGATCCTTCCAGCAAGTGCAACATTTCCCTGGCTGTGCATTCTCGGAGGGTGATGAGTCTTCAGACTGCATAAGAAGGAATCTCTCTTTGAGTGAATAAGTCACTGCCCTGCATCTGGAGGCACCAACTGCAACTACGACCAGCTGCATGGATCCTCTCTCCTCCGGAACCACATAGATCTTGCATTACAGGTGGTGGTCTGGAATAGTCCCCTTGGTCCCCTCTCCCAGCTGTCCAACTTGGGAGATGTTAAGCCCTTGTCTCTCCTCGCAGGACAGTACCCCTGTGCACATCGATTCTTGCAGCTACCAAAGCTTGTTTGTTCCTCCTCCAAGGGATCTTTAGGCTCCTTGTAGCCCCAGCCCCAGTACTCCTTCCTGCAAAGCACAGTTTCCTGCCTGCTGGTCCGGAGGCGTGAGACTCCTCTTCAGGTGTGCTGAGTGGGCCTCACTGCAACTCCTGTGCCCGCTGCCTGTGGGGTCTGCCTCCTCTTCTTGCCACTCTCCCAGCTGTTGAGGGTCACCTCAGACTCCCCTCCTCGGGTCGAGTCCCCCTGGGCCTCGCTGATCCTCTTCAATCTTGCAAAACCTTCTTCTCCGAGTCTTGCATTTGCCAAGGGTTGTTGGTGGTTTTTCCAGCACCACTGACCGACTGCATCACGACCACCAACGTGGGACATCATTTCTGGAACTCCTTTTCTGCTCCTGTGCTGCACTACTGCCTTTATTCATCTACCGTTTACCTGGTCCTGCTGGGGTGGGTAGTGGCTCCTTTCACAGCCGGACACTCCAGCTCGAACTGGACTTGGTCCTTTTCTGCCAGGATCCACCTTTTGGGTTCTTCCAGTCTTTGCTGGGTCTTGCATAATCATTTTCCAAAGTCCTCCTGTTAGTTTTGGGGAAAACCAAGTACTTAGCTTTTGGTGTTCATAGTTCCTTCAGCTCCCCTCTAATGATTCCACTTCCTTAGGTGGGGGACTGCTTTTCACATTCCACTTTTTTTGTATATGGTTTGGTCCCTCTCCAAGGCTCTCACTGTTTGCTATTGTTTTTACCAGTTCCCATTGCTTTCTGGGCTGTTTCCTAATTGCTAATGTGTATTTAATAGTGTGTTTACTTACCTCCAGTTGAGGTATTGTCTATTCAGTATTTTTGTATTTGTATTACCATAATAAAGTCCCTTTATTTTTGTAACATTGTGTAATTCTTTCATGTGTGTAAGCGTTGTGTGACTGTAGTGGTATTGCATAAGCTTTGCATCTACTAGATAAGGCTTGGCTACTCATCCACAGCTACCGCTAGAGAGCCCTGGCGTCCTAGACACTGCCCACACATCACTAACATGGGATACCTGGACCTGGTATAAGGTTATAACACCAAAGGTGCTCACTACACACCAGACCAGCTTCCTACATCCTACTATGGTGGACCTCCTGCACTCGTTAGGGTTCACCATCATTGTGCCAATATCACACCTGACTCCCTTTCAGATGCCCCCTTTCATCTGTTCTGTTCTGGACACTGCATTTTCGGGCCTATCCTCCCAAACTTCTAATCCAGGATATTCAGGCTATCATTCCGATATTTCAGCCACTATCCTTGACTTTGGTGAGACAGACTGTGAAACAGATGGACCTAATGGATTCCTGCATCCTGCTAGTGGCCTTTTGGCATATGCGGGCTCTGCTGTGAAAACTGAAGTGCCAGTAGGCGCAGTATGACCGGAATTTCTCCAACATAGTCCAGATCTCGGAGGGAACTCCGAAAGGCCTGCAGGGGTGGCTGGCAAACCGTGATTGGATCAGCAGCAGACCCCTTTCACTCTCCCACCCAGAGCTTACTGTATTGTCAGACACATTCCTCCTGAGTTGGGGCGACCACCTGGTGTTCCTGGACAACGCCACCGCCATTTGGTACTGTAACAAACAGGGCGGTGAGTGGTCGTGGACCATGTTTCAAGATGTCCTGCATCTCTGTATGTGGCTTGAATGTCAGGGCATTTCACTGGTGGTTTATCATCTGCTGATGCCCAGTG
Organism: Pleurodeles waltl; assembly: GCF_031143425.1. Classification (NCBI taxonomy): domain Eukaryota; kingdom Metazoa; phylum Chordata; class Amphibia; order Caudata; family Salamandridae; genus Pleurodeles; species Pleurodeles waltl. The sequence continues at coordinate 1,045,248,911 of NC_090446.1, read as the reverse complement.
GATCACAAGCGACGTCTCCATCCAGAGATGGTGAACATGTTCTTCCAGAACTGGGGAGAGTCTTGGTTAGATCTGTTTGCCACCGCTGAGATTGCGCAATGACTTTCCAAGGCAGCTATTGTTAGGAGATGCTTTTCGTCTCGAGTGGAGCTCTGGCCTCTTTTATGCCTTTCTGCTTACTCCTATTACTAGGCTGAAGTCCTTCTTGTGGCTCCAGGCTAGGTATGGAGAGTTTGGTATCCAGAATTCCTGATCATGATCATCAGTCATCCAATGAAGTTGCCCCATCAAGAGGATCTTCTGTCCCAACCGCAGGGCAGGTTACTGCACCCAAACCTGCTTATGCCCCGCCTTCATGCTTGGAGATTGAGCGGTGATAGTCGACAACTTTTGACCTACCACTCAAAGTCTGCAGTGTTATTCTGACAGCTAGGAGCCCCTCAATGAAGATGATATATGTTTGCCGTTGGAACAAATTTCTGACATGGTGTGCTTCCAAGAGTGTTGCCCCTCTGATAGAGACTTCTAGCTGCAGATTCCTTACCTTAGAATTCTCTGGCGTCCGCTTTGAATCCGGAATTTTTCTGCTGAGCAGTTCCCTGCGCGCACTGTCGGGTGGCGTCACTCAGATCCGCGTGCATCGTCCGGCTCCGTGTGGCGTCGTTAGCATTGTTGGAGCCTTCTGTGACGTCACGGCCTTCTAAAAAGCCACCACCCCGGCGAGCGTACGTCAGTTCTTCTCCTTCTCTGCCGGTTACATGCATATCAGGAAAGAGCAACCCTTTTTTCCGACAGTTTTGTCGAAGATTTTGTTCGAATTGTCTGAGCGATGTCCTTGAGAAAGGATTTCAACCATGTGGTGCATCACATTGCACCATGTCGGTTACGAAGCCACACCAGATGTGTCTGTGGTGCCTTGAAAAGGCACCACGATTCGAAGTAGTGTTCCCACTGTCGGGCCATGGCTCCTAAGGCCTTGAGTGAGGGATCTCTTAAGCTTCTAGCTGCCTGGCAGCCGTCTTCAGTTAGCGTAACACCGAGGAGATCACCGTCCCGCTCAAGGAGGAGGTCGCGGCACTGCTCCAGGAGCCCTAAGTCATCTTCCTCGCATTTGAGGTCTTCGGGCATTCAGGTAAGAGGCAGAAAAAGAAGTAGTAGTACGGGTGGACTTCCAACTTTGCTACACCTGTCAGCTGAGGAGACATCCAGGGAACGTCAACGTTCTGAGCATGGGTCCGCAGAGCTGTCGCAAGGGCCGACTCGGCATCTTCCCCCTTTTCCGGGTTCCGGAGTGACGCCCGCTCAAATAAAAGAATTTTATGAAGCTATGCGCCTTGTTTTTGAGCGGGCTGCACCCTCTGTTGGGTCTTTGGGCCCCGCAGGGCCAGCAGTGGCCCCATCGGATTTGACGTCGGCAGCTTCGGCCTCAGTGCAGTTGGGGACCCCGGGATCCGATAGCGGATCTGGACCTGCGCTGGTTTCTCACAACCGACCTCCGGCACCGGGCCTGACGTCAACGCTCTCTCCACCACCGGCGCTCACTGGTGGTGGTAGCCCCATCCTCATTCCGGATGATCTGGAGCCAGAACAACGTTGTACGATGCTGATTCCAGCTTCGATGGCGCGGATTAGACCCAGATTAGTGCTTGAGGCTTATTCAGAACACCCAGGCACAGGAGAGCAGTGGGAGGGGTCTGAGGACCCTTTAGAACATGGATTGGAGTATGAACAGGACTGGTATGAGGATCTAGGGGAAGCCAGTGGACTGGATACTTCTCTAGATGCTGGCATGCTCTCTCCTCCCGCTGTGGCTATGGAGGAGGGTGCATCTTATGCCATGGTGGTGTGTAGGGCAGCTGAGGTCTTGGACCTAGACTTGTCTACGGTGCCAGTCAGGACTAATCTCCTGACAGAGCTTGTAGGAAGTTGGCTCTGTATATACTACCTCAAAGTGGAAGCTAGAGTGCACATAGTCCATGGGTTCCCCTTAGAGGTTGATAGTGGCAAAATTAGATAATACTAATGCTCTATTTTGTGGTAGTGTGGTCGAGCAGTAGGCTTATCAGAGGGTAGTGTTAAGCATTTGTTGTACACACACACACAGCCAATAAATGACTTAACTGAAGGCCAATAAGTTTTTATATTGAAAAATATTATTTTCTTAATTTATTTTAGAACCATAAGATTGATAATTCAATTAAATACTTAAATTTTAAGGTACTTAGCATAGCTAAATTTGGAACTTTGAATGAAAACAGTAATGTACACAGTTGTGGTAAAAATGGCAATAAGCTATTTTAAAAGTGACACTGTGCAAAAATCAACAGTTCCTGGGGGAGGTAAGTACAAGTTAGTTTATCAGGTAAGTAAAACCCTTACAAAGTTCAGTCCCTGGGCCTTAGGCAGCCCACTGTTCGGTGTTCAAGTCAACCCCAAACACCCAGGACCAGCAACACAGGGCTGGTCAGGTGCAGAGGTCAAAGTAGGGCCCAAATAACATAGGTGCCTATGGAGACTAGGGGTGCTCCAGTTCCAGTCTCCTAGCAGGCAAGTACCTGCCTTCTCGGGGAGCAGACCCAGGGGGGTTTTGTAGAGCACTGGGTAGGTCACAAACAGGCACACAAAATACACCCTCAGCGGCACAGGGGCGGCCGGGTGCAGTGTGCAAACTAGGTGTTAGGTTTCAGATAGAAATCAATGGAGACACCCGGGAGTCACTCCGTCGATGCAGGCAGGGCACAGGGGGGCTTCTCGGGCCAGCCACCGACTGGGCAACGATGAGGGGCGCCTGCAGGTCACTCCTGCACCGGTGGTTGGTTCCTCTCGGGCCGGGGGGCTGCGGATGCAGTTCTTCTTCCAGACGTCAGGTTCTTTGTTACCGGGCAGTCGCAGTCAGGGGTAGCCTCTGGATTCTCTCTGCAGGCGTCGCTGAGGGAGGTGCAGGGAGGTCGTCTCAGGGTGTCCACATCGTTGGAGTCGCCTGGGGGTCCTCTCTGCAGTGTTGGTTCTTCTAGACATGAGCCGGGGGCATCGGGTGCAGAGTGTTGGGGACTCACGCTTCCGGAGTGATGCTGGAGTCCCTTTAAAGTTGGTTGTTTCTTTGTTGGTTGAACAGAGCTGCTGTCCTCAGGAGTTTTGTGGTCCTTTGGGTGCAGGCCAGTCCTCGGATTCGGCAGAGGTCGCTGGTCCCGCTAAATGCGTCGCTGTTTCAGGTTCTTCGAGTCTAGAGACAGGCCGGTAGGGCTGGGGCAAAGTCAGTTGTTGTCTCTGCAGGGCTTTCAAGTCAGCATTCCTTCTTATTGTTTCAGGTCGTCAGGAAGCTGTTTTTCTGGGTTTTAGGGTCGCCCCTAAATACTCAATTTAGGGGTGTGTTTAGGGCTGGAGGGCAGTACCCAATGGCTACTGTCCCCCAGGGTGGCTACACCCTCCTCGTGCCTCCTCCCTGTGAGGAGGGGGACACACCCCTAATCCTATTGGGGAAAATCCTCCAAAGCAAGATAGAGGATTTCTAAACACAGGGTTCACCTCAGCTCAGGGCACCTTAGGGGCTGTCCTGACTGGTAGGTGACTCCTCCTTGTTTTTCTCATTATCTCTTCTGGACTTGCCACCAAAAGTGGGGGCTGTCTCCAGTGGGGCAGGCATCTCCACTAGCTGGAGTGCCCTGGGGCGCTGTAGCACCAGGCTTGAGCCTTTGAAGCTCACCGCCAGATGTTAGCTCCTGTAGGGGGAGGTGTGAATCACCTCCACCCAGTACAGGCTTTGTTCCTGGTCACAGAGTGCACAAAGGCACTCACCCCATGTGGCCAGAATCCCATCTGGATGTGGCAGCCTAGCAGAAACTGGTCAGCCTAGCACTAGTAGTTGGCTGGTATGCAGGGGGGCTCTCTAAGATGCCCTCTGTATATATTTCTCAATAAATCCCACACTGGCATCAGTGTGGATTTATTCTGCTGAGACGTTTGATACCAAACTTCCCAGTGTTCAGTGTAGCCATTATGGAACTGTAGAGTTCGTGTTTGACAAACTCCCAACCATATACTCTTTATGGCTACTCTGCTCTTACAATGTCTAAGAATTGGCTTAGACACCGTAGGGGCATGGTGCTCATGCAACTATGCCCTCACCTGTGTTATAGTGCACCCTGCCTTAGGGCTGTATGGCCTGCAAGAGGGGTGACTTACCTATGTCACAGGCAGTGAGAGGTGGAAATGGCACCCTGAGGGGAGTATCATGTCAACTTAGTCATTTTCTCCCCACCAGCACACACAAGCTGTGAGCCTGTGTGCATGTGCTGAGTGAGGGGTCCCCAGGGTGGCATAATACATGCTGCAACCCCACTGACCGCGACTTACCAGAAAGAAGCCGGACCCCAGGAAGAAGCACTGCGCCCGCAGTCCCCAGGCCTGTGAAGAACCAACCACTGGTGCAGCAGTGACCAGCAGGCGGCCCTCACCCTTGCCCAGTCGGTGGCTGACCCGAGAAGCCCCCCCTGTGCCCTGCCCTGCCTGTAACACCTGAGTGAGACCCAGGTCTCTCCATTGATTTCAATTACAACCTGACGCCTTGTTTGCCCACTGCACCCAGCACCCTGTGCTGCAGAGGGTGTGCTGTGTGTGCCTACTTGGGACCCTGCCAGTGCTCTGCTAAATCCCCCTGGTCTGCTCCCTGAGGACGCAGATACTACCAGCCAGCAGACTAAAACCAGAGCAGCCCTTGTCTCCATAGTTATTTGGGCCCCTCTTTGACCTCTGCACCTGACCGGCCCTGTGTTTTGCTGGAGCTGGGTGTTTGGGGTTGACTTGAACCCCCAACGGTAGGCTGCCTAGGCCCCGGAGACTGAACTTGTAAGTGCGTTACTTACCACTTTAACCTAACTGTACTTAACTCTCCCCCAGGAACTGTTGAATTTTGCACTGTCCACTTTTATAATAGCTTATTGCCATTTTATGCCAAACTGTGTACATTACTGTTTTGATTCAAGGTCCTATCTATATCTATGCAAAGTACCTTACATTTAATGTACTTACCTGCAATTTGAATCTTGTGGTTCTAAAATAAATTAAGAAAATAATATTTTTCTAAATAAAAACCTGTTGGCCTGGAGTCAAGTCATTGAGTGTGTGCTCTCATGTATTGCCTATGTGTGTACAACAAATGCTTAACACTATCCTCTGATAAGCCTATCTGCTCGACCACACTACCACAAATAGAGCTTTAGTATTATCTATTATTGCCTCTGTCAAGCCTCTTGTGGAACCCCTGGACTCTGTGCACACTATTTCTCCCTTTGAGATAGTATATACAGAGCCAGCTTCCTACAGTGACGTACTAATATTTTATTTGAGGTTTTAACAGTTAAAAATGGGTATTTTAACCAGTCACAATGCAGGTTTTCCACTGCAGTAGTTGGGCCATAATAATAGGCTTGAAGCCATGTTTGCCTTTGTAACACTAGTTGATGGCAAAATAAGTACTGCAATCTACAGTTGAGCTCTAACGTTTCATGCTATGGGTATATTTCCGCACCATAACCCGTAGCCATATAGAAAAGTTAAGTTCACCGGTCTGGATCAGACAACTTCTACATGTTTTAGGGGTCAGAGAACATACACTGGACATTTCACAGTAGTTTCACAGTGGGCAGAGTAAAAAATCCAATAATAGAAATTAGCAAACAATGGGGGTGACCACACAAAAGGGACATTATCTAGCTTCACAAAAGGCTTCCAGGTGCTCTAAAAAGTCTGTCCAAACGAAGGAGACAAAGCAATCAAGGAAGTGGTTTTGTGTCATGAGCCCCCTCATGTAGTTAGCTAGAATAGGCAAAAGAGCCCATACGGAAGCATGATCTTCATCATCATGTAAGTTGCGCTGCAATATATAGCATTGACATATCCTGCACTCAAGAGTCTTACTCTGAATTTCTTCCTAAATTGGAGAATCCAAAGCCTAATGTTAGTTCTCCATCTGCATTGAGAGAGCTGAGCAAGTTATGATGTTTATGAGAAACGATATTTCAGGTATTAAAAATTGTGACATTAAAAGTGGTAGGAATCCCTTCCTGGAGCGCCAGAGGCAAAGACTAATGAAAATTCAGCTGCCGGCATCTCCCTTCTCTCCAAATTCTCCTCTTAGGATTACTGTTGCTGCCCTAGTGATGCCAGTAGTGCACTGTTGACCCATACAAATGCAACCACAACTCGAGGACTGAACTTGAGTGTCCTCACTGCTAATGGTGTTTGGTACCACACCTCATGTTCCTTATTTGGCTTACCAAGTAGAGGGCAGAACCTCACAGGCCTCAGGAATAGTGGCACACAATAAATTGTAAATGCAAGTTATGATCTTCCAGACAGTGAAGAAAGGGTTGTTCCTAGAGATCCTCACTGTAGAAATTTAATTGGAGAGATCACATATTCCCTAATGTAGGAAAGTGCCCTTTTTGCAAGGTCACCTCCACTTTTTTCCCACTGGTACTGAGATTTTTCGACTGAAGGTGCACTGGTTTCCGGATAACCAGGTCACCAGCGTCAGTGCTCTTTCCCTAAAACAAGGTAATAGGTCTAATTGTGTTCAACTGGCACACTCTTTACTACCTCTGTGAGCCCCCTGGTACCTAGGGCCTGGGTACTAGAGGGGGGGTCCCTAAGGGCTGTAACATGTTTTCTGCCACTGTAAAAGACCCCCAAAAAATTGCGTACAGCTTGCCACTGCAGTCGAATGTCATGGTGAATGCCATGAACGAAAACACTATATGGCACACTCATTGCCCAAGATATTGCATTTGATGTCTATAGGTCACCCCTACAGCAGGCCTTATGGCCCTTAGGCAGGGTGCATTATATTTGATATGAGGTAATATCTTCATGAGCAGGTGTGCCTCAGTGATGTCTAGTTTGATTACTAGATGTTACGAGTGAACAGGGAAGCCATCTTTAGGTATGTACTGTACACTTGTCGTTAAGAGTTTCCAAGCTACATAATGGCTTCACTGAAATCTATGGTGTTTGGTGTCAACCAGCTCGTCTTAATAAACCCACACTGATGCCAGTATTGGATTTATTATGCTATGAACTCTGAAGGGCACCTTAGAGGTGACCCCTGCAACCTCCCAAACCCTTAGTTTATTGACCAGCATGCCACCACAGACAAGTTTCACAGACAAGTTTCTGACTCCCTGGAGGTAAGATCTCAACTTTCATAGGTCAGCAGGATGGGTAGTGAATCTCCATACCAAGGCCAGAGACTTGAAAGTTCCTGCTGCCTTTGATATATAACTCCGGCTTCCCCCAGGCTACGGAGATGACACCCCTGCCCTGAGGGCGGTTTGGCATCAGGACAGGCTGGAAATTAGTTATGCAGTAGGCGTGTTGCGTTACCAGGCTAGCCACACTCCTAAGGTGGGCTATCTGATGTTCTCCATGAAGGAAGGGTGCCACCATCTTGTTTTTGGTGGAATTAAGTGTTCTGTTGCAGGGCTATGACCAATGGCTACTACTGTACACTTCCCTTAACACCCCTAAATTCAGTACTTAAGTACCCCCTCTGACAGCAGGATTGAGATACATCTGACTGAAGAAAAAGGACAAAGAAGAGCCAACCAACACGAGAACTGAGGACCAGGTTGTACTTTTGGTGCCAAACCTGGTCTTTCTGCTGCTGTCCCGATGATTGCCGGACCGACTCATCCAGCAGCTGTGCATCCCCCAAAAGCCTCAGAGGGCTGCCAGCACTTTGTAAACCATTGTGTATCTCCCCTGGAGTGCAGTAGCCACTTCCCTGCAGGCTCCAACCACAACATGCGGTCCACCGATCTGCTGACCACTGGGTCCGCCAATGCAACATCCAACCCTGAGGAGGTCACTGTGCTCCAGGAGGACAGAGCTGTCTCCCCATGCAGTTTGGAAATGCCAAGCCCATCAGCTATCACCTTGCACCAATACCCGAAGTACAGGAGCAGTTGCAAGTACCAAGGCTTGTTTGTGTCTGAGCCAGACACCACTGATACACAAAAGACGACTTGCACCCAAGGGATGATAGAGCCCATGAAGCTTCCCATGGCAGTGGCCAGACTGTCTACTTTTCTTCCACCTCTGCAGGTCTGACCGAGCACCATGAGCACCCTTGACATACAAGACCAGCCATACAAAACCCTCTGCACATGAGCGCCCCCGTCCGGATTCACAACTATTAACTGTCCCACCCTGCTCCCAGGATCCTCATGAACTGAGGTCCCCCCCCACCCCCCCTGTTTGGAAACCCCCGGCATGTTCTCTAAGTCTGCCTCTGCAGCCTGTTTCCAGGTACCCAGCACCTCCCTCCCCCTCGTCAACCGTGCATTGTGGAAGGCACTTGACCTGTCCAGCACTTAAGCAGCGAGACTACCCAAGGCAAGTGAAACTGAACTGCTGGTGTTTCTTGTGACCTTGTCACACTAAAACACTACGGGGGTCATTCTGACCTTGCCGGTCTTTGACCGCCAGGGTCGCGAATGACGGAAGCACCGCCAACAGGCTGGCGGTGCTTCCAAGCCCATTCTGACCACGGCGGTAAAGCCGCGGTCAGAAAACCGGGGCCGGCGGTTTCCCGCCGTTTTTCCCCCGGCTGGGCGAATCCGCCAGGGCAGCGCTGCCCTGGGGATTCTGACCCCCTTCCCGCCAGCCTGTTTCTGGCGGTTTTCACCGCCAGGAAGAGGCTGGCGGGAACGGGTGTCCTGGGGCCCCTGGACAACTGCACCGTCGCATGCCCGCAACACCGCCGGCTCCATTCGGAGCCGGCTTCTGTGTTGCAGGCCTCCTTCCCGCTGGGCCGGCGGGCGCTAACATGGTTAGCGCCCGCCGGCCCAGCGGGAAGGTTGAAATGCCGGCAGCGGTCTTTTGACCGCGTAGCGGGCAAATGGCGGTTCCCGCCTGGCGGGCGGCGGTTGACCGCCTACATCTTGAAGGGAGACACAGAGATACTTCTGCAAATACCCATATGCAATATATGTACTTTACCCATTGAAAGTCATTACAGCGTAGAAGCGCATTGGTGTATTTTATTTATCTCACTGTGAACAAAAGCTCTACAACTGTACTTACCTTATTTTAAAGATTTCTGGTGCCGAAACACAATATAAAAGTATTGTATTTTTCTAAAATTGGTCTCAAATTTCTTCTTAAGTGTGTCTCATTTGTTGACTCTGTGTTCAACAAATGCTTAGCACTATCTTCTGATAAGCCTAAACTGCTCGCCCACACTTCCACAAAAGAAAGTGTAGGAAAGTACCCTCTTTATGGCATGGTTACCCCACTTTTTGCCTGTTGTCAGTATGTTTTGACTGTGTTCACTGGGATCCTGCTAAACAAGACCCCAGTGACTTTGCTCTCACCCTGTAAATTTGGTTGCTTGGGCCACACACACCCCACATTTGGCATACTGGGCCCCCTTCTAAGTCCCCAGTATACGGTACCCTGGGCATTGGGGTACTAGAGGTACCCCATGGGCTGCAGCATGTATTATGCCACCCTTGACAGCCCATGTAAAATGTGTCTGCAGACCTGCCATTGCAGCCTGTGTGAAAAGGTGCATGCACCCTTTCACTTCAGGTCACTGCACCAGGTCGCTGTAAGTCACCTCTATGTAGGCCCTCCAGCCCAGAGGGCAGGGTGCAAGTACTTTTGTGTGTGAGGGCACCCCTGCATGAACAGAGGTGCCCCCCACGAACTCCAGCTCCATTTTCCTGGACTTCGTAAGTGCAGGGACGCCATTTTACACACATACTGGACATAGGTCACTACCTATGTCCAGCTACATAATGGTAACGCCGAACCTAATCATGTTTGGTACCAAACAAGTCTCAATGACCCCCCAATACTGTTGCCAGTATTGGTTGTATGATCACATACACTCTGGGGGCTCCTTAGAGGACCCCCAGCATTGATCCTACCAGCTTTCTGGGGTTTTCCAGGCAGCCAGCGCTGCTGCCACCCTTCAGACGGGTTTCTGCCCTCCTGCTTCTTGACCAGCTCAAGCCCAGGAAGGCAGAACAAAGCATTGCCTTTGGGGGGGAGGGGGGGGACACCCTCTCCTTCTCCCTCTCCCTCTCCCTCTCCCTCTCCCTCTCCCTTTGGAAATAGATGTTACATGGCTTGGGAGGGGCAGCCTCCCAAGCCACGGGTATGCTTTGAAGGGCACATATGGTGCCCTCCTTGCAGAAACCAGTCTTCACCGGTTGAGGGACCTCCAGTCCCTGCTCAGGCATGAAACTGGACAACGGAAAGGGGAGTAACCACTCCCCTGTCCATGACCACCCATGGGGTGGTTCCCAGAGCTTCTCCAGATGGCAACTTGATTCTGCCATCTTGAATGCAAGGTAGGCAGTGGTCTGTGGGAGCATCTGAGTGGCCAGGTCAGGCAGATGACATCACAGCCCCCTCCTGATAGGTAGTCACCTGGCTAGGTGACCAATCCCCGTTCCAGGGCTATTTAGGGTCTCTCTGTTGGTTGGGTCCTCAGATTAGACCTGCAAGACTCCAGGAGGACTCCTGTGCAACGTTTACTTCAACTTCTGTCCACTGGAACCGCACCTTGACTCCACAGGAACCTACACCTGCAACTACAGCGACGACTGTGCTCTAACATTTTTTTCTCCGGCTCCTTCCAGCAACTGCAACATTTCCCCAGCTGTGCATCCTCTGAGGGCAGCAAGTCTTCAGTTTGCACCAAGAAGCAAGAAGGAATCTCCCTTGGAGTGAAGGAGTCAGTCCCCTGTATCTGCAGGCACCAACTGCAGCAACGACCGGCTGTGTGGATCCCCTCTCATCCTGAGATGCTATATCCTGCATCACAGGTGGTGGTGTGGAGTGGTCCCCTTGGTGCTCTCTGCCAGCTATCCAACCTTGGAGAAGGTGGGCCCGTGCCTTCCCACGCATGACAGTACCCCTGTGCACCATGTCTCTTGCAGCTACCAAGGCTTGTTGGCATCTCCTCTAAGGGATCTTCAGGCTCTGTGTAGCCCTAGCCCCCAGCACTCTTCCCTGCGACACACAGCCCTCTGCATGCTTCTCCTGCAACATGGGACCTTTCTTCAGGTGTGCTGCATGGGCCTCTTTGCGACTCCTCGGCTCCTTGCCTGTGGTCTTCTGTGGGGGCTCCCTTTCCTTCTTTGGACTCTCTGCACTGCTGAAGGTCACCTGGGACTCCACTCTGTGGGTTGAGTCCCCCTGGACCTTGCTGGTGCCCGGCAGCTCCGCTTTTCTCGTACTGTAACATTTGCCTTTGCCAAGGCTTGTTGGTGGTTTTTCCACACCACAGAGGGACTGCAATTATTCATCCGGCATGAGACGTCAACTGCATCATCCAGGAACTCCTCGTCCAGTGCTGCATTGCTGCCCGTCTTCGTCTCAACCTCAACCAACTCCTGCATCCTCAGACGGGTGAGTAGTGGCTCCTGCCACGACCAGACACTCCAACGTGAACTGGACTTGGTCCCCTTCTTTTCCAGGTCTTCCTCTTCCAGGATCCACCTCTGGTTTCTTGCACTCTTGTCTGGGCCTTGCAATATCCTTCTCTGAAGTCCTTTTGGTAGGTTGGGGAAAATCCACTAACTTACCTCTTTCCTCCTGGTCTCTTGGGGGGGACCTCTGGTACCTACTTTTGGGTTTTCCTAGTTCCTCCAACTCCCCTCTACCAATTCTACTTCCTTGGGTGGGGACCCGAACTTCACATTCCACTTTCTTAGTATATGGTTATCCCAGGCCTTCAATATTGCCTGTTGCTTTTCACTGTTTTCAATTGCTTTTCATGCCTACTTCTGATTGCTACTGTACATATATAGTGTGTTTACTTACCTCAGATTGGAGATAACACTGCACTGGTAGTGTTACTATAATAAAGAGCCTTAATTTTCATAACACTGGGTGTTTTCTTTCATGTGTGTAAGTGCTGTTTAACTTCAGTGGTATTGCATGAGCTTTGCATGTCTCCTAGATAAGTCTTGGCTGCTCATCCACAGCTACCTCTAGAGGGCCTGACTTCTAGACACTGCCTACACTTCACTAATAAGGGATACCTGGACCTAGTGTATCGTGATAATACCATAGGTACTCACCACACACCAGGCCAGCTTCCTAGAGAAAGCATTTAGGGTTATTACTTTGAGCTTCTGTCAACCAGTAAGGGTCGTCTATACTATCTGCAAAGTGTACCCCTACATAACTACATAGACAACCAGCTTCCTACACCTAGAGGCCTCTGAATAAATCTGGAGACACTCGAGTCATCTGATCCCAAAATAATTCATTTGTTTTTTAACATAATCTCTCTTTCTAGGACTGATACATGTGCACTTCATCACTACAATCAATTACTATGACTGGACAATAAAGCACTTGCATAGCAGCACAACAAAGAGTTTGTATTCACCCAAAAGCAGTCTGGAGACTACATTGAATATGCATTTTAGCTGCAGTAGCGAAAGTTTGAAAATATTTGTAATTTAATACCTACAATTTTATGTCAGGATATTATGTCAAAGTTGGAAGGTAGTGAAAGGCAAGAAAAATAATAAAGGGGAGGTTGTACAAATGTATACATTGTTCTCCATGTCAACTCCAATAAACAAATCCCGATAGCTGTATTCTTCAAGCCATGGCTTAAAAGCAGGTGACTCAAAAGCTAAAGGAGTTTTATTAAGCAATGACATTTTGAAATGTAGCAAAAACAATAATCTCTGAATATGTAAATACAACGCTAGTTCATATTTTCCTTAAGTCAACCTAGAGCCTTAGGTGAAGTCTATCCAAAAAACTGATGATTTGATGCCCTTTGAGTTGAATAAATGGACAGTGTATTAACATGTGCACATGATCAGTACGTTCCACTGGATAATTGTGGCAAAGGGTTATTGTTTCACAAAATTGGCTCCATTTTTGGTGGTGTGACACATTCTCCAAGTTCTCTACAAATAATACAGTTTAATTTTTATAGCTCATGACGCAGTACAAGATGCAGGAATCAAATGGTGCCATTACTCAGGAGCAAGACCAGTACTTTCTTCCTCACATCCCTTTTTTGCCTACACATACATGACCAGTTCATACTCTGCCAATGCTGTATTAAATCAAGATACAGCATGGCTGGAAAACTGTTTGAAAGTATTTTTATATGCTAATGATTATCAGCAAGGTTATAACTCTTGATTACTTGTCATATAAGATGCTGTAAATTTGAGAAGGGCAATATTGTGGCAGCTTACATTTAATCATTTGTTGACATTCTCTGTAAGACGTGAATACACTATCTTGTGTAATCAAACTTTTGCTCACTCTATCAAGAAATGTATTGGTCAGCAAGGATGTTGATGAGATATTTAAGTAGAATATGTTCTTGTACTTAAGTGTATTATCTTATAGTCCCCACATAGATCATTGTAGGTGTGACATAAAATATATAATGTAATTGTTCGATGGCATCTGTTGCTGTAGATACACATGTTCTGCATAGCTCGCCATCTGGTGTTGGGTCGGAGTGTTACAAGTTGTTTTTCTTCGAAGAAGTCTTTCGAGTCACGGGACCGAGTGACTCCTCCTTCTGTCTCCATTGCGCATGGGCGTCGACTCCATCTTCGATTGTTTTCTTTCCTCCATCTGGTTCGGACGTGTTCCTGTCGCTCTGAGTTTCGGAACGGAAAGTTAGTTAATATCTGAAGATTTTCATCGGTATTGTTGCGTTCGGGATCGGCGTAGTTAGAGTCAACACCGCATCGAAGATCGACGCGCTCCGCTGCCCTTCGGGGTAGTTTTCGATCCCCCGTCGGGGCCTGGTCGGCCCGACGCGTGTCGAACAACGTCGATGGAACGGACCCCGTTCCGTTTTTGTCCCAAATGCCACAACAAATACCCGTATACAGACCAACATTTGGTCTGTAACCTGTGCCTGTCGCCTGAGCACAGTGAAGAGACTTGCGAGGCCTGTCGTGCGTTCCGGTCCCGAAAGACACTTCGTGACCGTCAAGCCAGGAGACTTCAGATGGCGTCCACGCCGACAGCGCACCGAGAGTTCGAGGAACAAGAGGAAGAAGAAACCTTTTCGATCCACGAATCGGACTCCGAGGAATTCGACGATCAAAGAACCGTGAGTAAGACGTCGAAAACAACACAGAAGAAAAGTGACAAGGCCCAGGGGACGCCACTGCCACCAGGCCATGGCTCCACCCTTAAATTCGGTGACCGTCCATCGGCACCGAAAAAGGCCAAAACAGTGCCGAGATCGTCCGACTCCGGTCGAGACACCGGCACGCTGCCTTCTCGGGATCGAGAAAGTGCTGGAGAAAAGCAACGACACCGAGATAGCGGTGTAGAAGCGGCTCGACGCCGAGACAGCGGCACCGACGAAGATCGACGCCGAGAGGTTTCGACGCCAAAAAAGAAAAAAGCCACCTCGGAGCCGAAAAGAGATACAGGCAGGGTTTCGGTGCCGAAACAACCCGTAACCGACCCAGGTCCAGGCTCTTATACAGAGGAACAATCACTGTCCTCTCAGCTGCGAAAGCATAGGTTTGAGGAAGAGCTGCAATCCACCGAAGTGGACCATACGCAAAAACGTATTTTCATACAGCAGGGAACGGGAAGAATAAGCACCCTTCCCCCTATTAGGAGAAAAAGGAGACTGGAGTTTCAAACAGACCAGGCGCCACAAACAAAAATGGTGAAAAAGGTGACTCCGCCACCCTCTCCTCCACCTGTAATTAACGTCTCACCAGCGCAAACTCCGTCACATTCCCCGGCTCACACCACCATGAGCCAAGGTGACCAGGATCAAGACGCTTGGGACTTATATGACGCCCCAGTGTCGGACAACAGTCCGGAGGCATATCCAACAAAGCCCTCACCACCAGAGGACAGCTCAGCATACTCTCAAGTGGTGGCTAGAGCAGCACAATTCCACAACGTAAACCTCCACTCAGAACAAGTCGAGGATGACTTTTTATTCAACACCCTCTCCTCCACCCACAGCTCCTACCAAAGCCTGCCTATGCTGCCAGGTATGCTTCGGCACGCAAAGGAAATATTCAAGGAGCCGGTCAAAAGTAGGGCAATAACGCCAAGGGTGGAAAAGAAGTATAAGGCACCTCCTACAGACCCTGTTTTCATCACCACACAGCTGCCACCAGATTCCGTCGTAGTAGGAGCAGCTCGGAAAAGAGCCAACTCCCACACATCTGGGGATGCACCACCCCCAGATAAAGAGAGCCGCAAGTTCGATGCAGCTGGGAAAAGAGTCGCAGTACAAGCTGCAAACCAGTGGCGCATCGCTAACTCTCAAGCACTACTTGCGCGCTATGACAGAGCCCATTGGGATGAGATGCAACACCTCATCAAGCATCTTCCCAAGGAACTACAAAAGAGGGCAAAGCAGGTGGTTGAGGAAGGGCAGAACATATCAAATAACCAGATACGTTCTTCTATGGACGCAGCAGACACAGCTGCAAGAACAATTAATACATCTGTGACCGTTAGAAGGCCCGCATGGCTAAGAACGTCTGGGTTCAAACCAGAGATACAGCAGGCAGTGCTCAATATGCCATTCAACGAAAAACAACTGTTCGGACCAGAAGTGGACACGGCAATCGAAAAACTTAAAAAAGACACTGACACTGCTAAAGCCATGGGCGCACTCTACTCCCCGCAGAGCAGAGGAACCTACAGCACCTTCCGCAAGACACCCTTTAGAGGGGGGTTTCGGGGTCAGGCCACACAAGCCAGCACCTCGCAGGCAACACCGTCCAGCTACCAGGGACAGTACAGGGGAGGCTTTCGGGGCCAATACAGAGGAGGGCAATTCCCTAGGAATAGAGGAAAATTTCAAAGCCCAAAAACCCCTACAACCAAGCAGTGACTCAGATGTCACTCACCCCCTCCACACAACACCAGTGGGGGGGAAGAATAGGTCATTATTACAAAGCATGGGAGGAAATAACTTGGGTCTTAGCAATTATCCAACATGGTTATTGCATAGAATTCCTACAATTCCCTCCAAACATACCACCAAAAGCACAGAATTTATCAAAACAACATTCCGAACTCCTGGAAATAGAAGTTCAAGCACTATTGCAAAAGAATGCAATCGAATTAGTACCAAACACACAAACAAACACAGGAGTCTATTCACTGTACTTCTTAATACCAAAAAAGGACAAAACACTGAGACCAATCCTAGACCTCAGAATACTAAACACCTACATCAAATCAGACCACTTTCACATGGTCACGCTACAAGAAGTGTTACCATTGCTAAAACTACAGGACTACATGACAACCTTAGACCTCAAAGACGCGTATTTCCAAATACCAATACATCCGTCGCACAGGAAATACCTACGGTTCGTATTCAAAGGAATACATTACCAATTCAAAGTATTGCCTTTTGGTTTAACAACCGCACCAAGAGTCTTTACAAAATGTCTAGCAGTAGTGGCTGCACACATCAGAAGGCAGCAAATACATGTATTCCCGT
Organism: Pleurodeles waltl; assembly: GCF_031143425.1. NCBI lineage: Eukaryota > Metazoa > Chordata > Amphibia > Caudata > Salamandridae > Pleurodeles > Pleurodeles waltl. The sequence continues at coordinate 1,045,232,413 of NC_090446.1, read as the reverse complement.
ATCTAGACGACTGGCTAATCAAAACCAATTCACTAACAAAGTGCTTACAACACACAAATCAAATCAAATCATACAAACCCTTTACAAACTAGGGTTCACCGTCAACTTTGCAAAATCCAACATTTTGCCTTGCAAAGTACAACAATACCTGGGAGCCATAATAGACACAACAAAAGGAGTAGCCACTCCAAGTCCACAAAGAATTCAAAATTTCAACAAGATCATACAACGCATGTATCCAACACAAACAATACAAGCAAAGATGATATTACAACTCCTAGGCATGATGTCTTCATGCATAGCCATTGTCCCGAACGCAAGACTACACATGAGGCCCTTACAACAGTGCCTAGCATCACAATGGTCACAAGCATAGGGTCACCTTCTAGATCTGGTGTTAATAGACCGCCAAACTTACCTCTCACTTCTATGGTGGAACAGTATAAATTTAAACAAAGGGCGGCCATTCCAAGACCCAGTGCCACAATGCGTAATAACAACAGATGCTTCCATGACAGGGTGGGGAGCACACCTCGATCAACACAGCATACAAGGACAATGGAACGTACATCAAACAAAACTGCATATAAATCACCTAGAAATGCTAGCAGTTTTTCAAGCATTAAGGGCTTTCCAACCAATTATAACTCACAAATACATTCTTGTCAAAACAGACAACATGACAACAATGTATTATCTAAACAAACAGGGGGGGACACACTCAACGCAGTTGAGCCTTCTAGCACAGAAGATATGGCGATGGGCAATTCACAACCACATTCGCCTAATAGCGCAGTTTATTCCAGGGATCCAGAATCAACTTGCAGACAATCTCTCTCGAGATCACCAACAGGTCCACGAATGGGAAATTCACCCCCAAATTCTAAACACTTACTTCAGACTCTGGGGAACACCTCAAATAGACTTGTTTGCAACAAGAGAGAACGCAAAATGCCAAAACTTCGCATCCAGATACCCACACAGGCAGTCCCAAGGCAATGCCCTATGGATGAACTGGTCAGGGATATTTGCCTACGCTTTTCCTCCTCTCCCTCTCCTTCCTTATCTGGTAAACAAATTGAGTCAAAACAAACTCAAACTCATTTTAATAGCACCAACTTGGGCAAGGCAACCCTGGTACACAACACTGCTAGACCTATCAGTAGTTCCCCACATCAAATTGCCCAACAGGCCGGATCTGTTAACACAACACAACCAACAGATCAGACATCCAGATCCAGCATCGCTGAATCTAGCAATCTGGCTCCTGAAATCCTAGAATTCGGACACTTACAACTTACCCAAGAATGTATGGACGTCATAAAGCAAGCCAGAAGGCCGTCCACTAGGCACTGCTATGCAAGTAAATGGAAGAGGTTTGTCTGCTACTGCCATCATAATCAGATCCAACCTTTACACGCAACTCCAAAGGACGTAGTGGGTTACTTGCTTCACTTACAAAAATCTAACCTAGCCTTCTCTTCCATTAAAATACACCTTGCGGCAATATCTGCATACCTGCAGACTACCTATTCAACTTCCCTATATAGGATACCAGTCATTAAAGCATTCATGGAAGGCCTTAAAAGAATTATACCACCAAGAACACCAACTGTTCCTTCTTGGAACTTGAATGTTGTCTTAACAAGACTCATGGGTCCACCTTTTGAACCCATGCACTCTTGCGAAATACAGTTCCTAACCTGGAAGGTTGCATTTCTCATCGCCATTACATCTCTAAGAAGAGTAAGCGAAATTCAGGCGTTTACAATACAAGAACCTTTTATACAACTACACAAAAATAAAGTCGTCCTAAGGACTAATCCTAAATTTTTACCAAAGGTTATTTCACCGTTCCACCTAAATCAAACAGTGGAACTACCAGTGTTCTTCCCACAGCCAGATTCCGTAGCTGAGAGGGCACTACATACATTAGATGTCAAAAGAGCATTAATGTACTACATTGACAGAACGAAAAACATCAGAAAGACTAAACAACTATTTATTGCATTCCAAAAACCTCATGCAGGAAACCCAATATCAAAACAAGGTATAGCCAGATGGATAGTTAAATGCATCCAAATCTGCTACCTTAAAGCAAAACGACAACTGCCCATTACACCAAGGGCACACTCAACCAGAAAAAAAGGTGCTACCATGGCCTTTCTAGGAAACATCCCAATGCAAGAAATATGTAATTCAGCCACATGGTCTACGCCACACACGTTCACCAAGCACTACTGTGTAGACGTGTTATCTGCACAGCAAGCCACAGTAGGTCAAGCCGTGTTAAGAACATTATTTCAAACCACTTCCATTCCTACAGGCTGAGCCACCGCTTTTGGGGAGATAACTGCTTACTAGTCTATGCAGAACATGTGTATCTACAGCGACAGATGCCATCGAACTGAAAATGTCACTTACCCAGTGTACATCTGTTCGTGGCATCAGTCGCTGGAGATTCACATGTGCCCACCCACCTCCCCGGGAGCCTGTAGCAGTTTGGAAGTTAGCTTCAACTTTGTACACTTGTATATATATTATTTTAACCTTAAATAGGTACATACTTAGTCACTCCATTGCATGGGCACTATTACTACAACACAACTCCTACCTCACCCTCTGCAGGGAAAACAATCGAAGATGGAGTCGACGCCCATGCGCAATGGAGACAGAAGGAGGAGTCACTCGGTCCCGTGACTCGAAAGACTTCTTCGAAGAAAAACAACTTGTAACACTCCGACCCAACACCAGATGGCGAGCTTTGCAGAACATGTGAATCTCCAGCGACTGATGCCACGAACAGATGTACACTGGGTAAGTGACATTTTCATTACTCGTGTCATTTAAAGAATTTGGGTTAACCAGATTTATATAGGAAACCTCTTGGTCGTTCACTCAAAATTGGATTTTAGAAAGTAGACCAGTCATCTAGAAAGTAGGCCAGTCATGTTAAATTCTTTTTGTTTGCTTAGAAAAAATACTGAATTCTTAAAATTTGGGTTGCCCGGCAATATGACTTTAAATGTATTTTAGAATTGAAGTTGCATGTTAACCCATGTAAAACTACGAACTGGAACTGGAAGTCTCACGGTCACCATAAACATAGACAGAAAAGCTTTAACATTGTCACAGAAGTAGCCTATACACAACATTTAAAATAATATCCAAAATTCTTTCAGTCAGCATATAGCACAATCTTCACCTTTCCTACTGACCATAACCCAGATAACTACTGCATGTTATGTGTACATGGAGTCCCCTAAGCTCTGTGCAGTCAATTAGAGATATGTTGACTAATATTGCCTATTTCTTTTTGAGAGAGTACCCAACTTTTCTAAAACTTTCATATCCTCACAAGGCTTGATTTTGGATCAAAACTCTTTAATAAAAAATAAACGTTTTTTTAGACCATGTGGAACGTGTGACTTGGAAAAGCTTTGAAGACCCTCCTGATGAGTGCATATGTTGGTTATCTCCTCACGACAAGGCAAAAGACTGCAAAATAGGTTGGCCCTTTACTACAAAACCCCAGAAAAACCAAGAGATTCTTGTACACATTTTTTTTTATTTATAGCTCCAAAAATCAAAAACTCCAGAGAAATGAGAGATAAACTGATATTTCTGAAGATAAATATGATGGCTCTTCAAAAGCTTCAGGTAAAGCAAAAAAAGGGTTCATTCAACTGTGTGTTCTTCAGGGGAATCGGAATGTTTTTTGTTTTTTTTCCTGGTGAAGAGATTGACGTCTCTGTCTGCGAAAAGAACAGAATCATCATTGAGGTAGGCTGAGGTCTGGTTTTCAACTGCAACTCCATGTAAAACCTTTTTAATGAGAACACCCATAGCAGGGTCACAGTCAAGGATATTTTTTAACCCCATCATTGATATCAGCTTCAACAACTACACAATGTACTTCATAAACCAAGGCATCACGGTCGATGACGAAAACATCATCTATAAAACCAACCCTTCAGAAAACACCAAAATTACCACGCATCACCTTGATATTGGAAAATGGGCATTCCATTGCAACTTATCCTTGATCATACATCTCTAAACACACTATCACCATATGCACTACAATGAATCCTGAATGCAGAGAAATCTATTGAGGATGATGATGATATACACATAGTCCAACACAATTAAAAGTAAAGTATCAAGATCTAGACAAAGACAAGTTCAGGGGAAAGGAAGACAATTTTCACCCTAATCAGGTTGGAGACCCTAATGCCAGAGATGCAGATGAGCCCTTCCAAAAGAGTGGTCTGATGATGACGATGTTGCTTGGCACTATGCATACGATCCTTATAGTGAGACTTCCCAAACAATGCAAGAGTACGTGGTCAGGTTTTTATAGCTCTGGTAAGAGAAACGCTTGCATATTATTATAAGCATTTCCCTGAATAAGGACGTCCCTACCGGTAAAACAACCTCCAGGGCCAACTCCATCTCAATCAACGTGTCATACAAGACCAACAGTTTCACACAAGGCTTTAATGCAAGGTCTTTGGACCCGGTGCCTCAATATTTTTTTGTAGCAACTCAATTTATTCCTCCAAGGCAGACGAAAACCCATATGCTGATGATGATCAGGACAAAGTCAACTACTACCGGTCTCGCCACAAAATGATCTGTAATGAGCTGATTATGTAATTACCCATTTTAGGGGGGATCGCCCTCCTGCTGCAGATTCTCCTCCAGATCTCGTGAGAGGCTTTCAAAACCTCATCATCAAGTAATCAAAGAGGTTTGATTTGCCAAAACAACAAATGAAAATAACTGTTTTCTTTATGATTTTAAGGAAACGGCAAGAAAACCCATAAAGACCCTACAAATAATAGACTGTATTTAGTCCGGAAGGCCTAAAAGTGAAGTGTTGAAGAATACAGCCACAGTGGCTAAGGTTATTACCAAGCTCAACAAAAAGTTTAAAGCTCATGAAAATACCCTAGCCTACCTTGTTAGTCACTCCAATGTAGATTCAGTGGTAATACAGACAGCTCAACAAAGATAAAGAAACCAGACATCTCCATGTGCCACACCACCCAACAGACATGGGAGAGGACTAGACAACATTATTAAAAGGTTCTCTGCAACAGCAGCAGTGTCTATCAGAGCTACAAATGCACCAACCCTCTATAACTATCAGTTCTGGTCAGGCATTGGTTCATATGTTGATCATTTACTAGGTGACAAGAAGACAGAAGCAAGAACAATTTTCAGTGAGGGAGAAAGGACGTTGTCTGCAATCATTGACACTGTAATGGATATTGCAGCAATTACATTTAAACGGTTGGCAGGAGCAGCAATATTTCACATGCAGGGCTAGTAACATTTCACCTCATTTAGGAGGTGCTGATCAGGACTCTCGACATCCCGTTTAGCGGAGACTCCTTGCTTTGACATCATGTTGATGAAGCTCTCTAGTTTATCAGACAAGTACACAGCAAGATCTCCAGCAATCCTTCAACAAAGGTGACCTCAGCCTTCTTCTGGAGCCTTTGGAATGTTGCCCGTACTCTTAGAGTGGAGGTTACAGAACCAAAGAGGTTTCAACAATGCCAGCGGTCTCAGAAGACAGACCACTAACTTTATTCTCAGCCATACAGGGCATTACTACCAGGGCCCTATCACAAACAGGCTCCTCAGAGAAGAACTAGTAATCCATCATGGGACCACGAGGGCTCACAACAACAATGAAACTATAAAGGTGAGAATCACTAAGAACTCTTACATGCCTATAGGAGGGAATATCTAATAGAGACTTCTAGTAACAGATTCCTTACCTTAGAATTATACCTAGGTGTCAGACTGGATCTGCAAATTGTTCGTGAGCAATACCCCTGTGCTCTGGTAGGTGACATAGTTTGGCTCTACGTGGCGTCATCGGTAGAGACATGCGTGGTACCTGTATAGACGCCACCTCTGCACTAGTCAGCGCCGGTCCAGAAAAGTGCTACCTACAGTCTTTTTTTGTTGAGTTTTTGAAATGTTGTCTCCCGGTGTTTTGAGGATGTCCATTAGGAAGCCTGGTTTCATGCCCTGTGGCACCTGTCTGACAGATGTCGGTGATGGACCCATATTTGGTATGCCTCCGGGGATTTGGAGCATGACTACAACTCCAAGATCTGCATTGATTCTCGCACCATGCATGTCAAGGCCTTGAGTGAGTGGTCTTTCAAGCACCTCACTGTTAGATGCTGTGACGCTCATGATCTCTGTTGAGAGGAAGGTCCTGAGATTGGTCGCAGAGCCATTCCCAGCAGTCATCGTGTCAGTCGAGGTTGTCTGGAAAATCGGTTAACTCCCTCTGGCACAAGAAGAGAAAGAAGTCAAAGAGATCTTTGACTTTGCCACATCCGGAAAACCTTTCTGATGAGATGGGAGAGCATCGGCCCTCGAGGCATGGCTCGACGGTGGAGCCTGGGCTATCTCCGTGCCTCCCAGAGTTTCCGGGAGCTAAAGTGACTTCCGCCCAGTTCTGTTAATTTTATGCATCTCATATTTCGGCGGCCTGGCCCAATGGGCATGGGTGGGACCCCTACTGGTCTTCCGGTAGCAGATTTACCCCCAGCGCCACTTGGGTCACTTTGGTCCATTTATGGATCTAGAGCGGCACCAGTCAAGTCACCTTGCCCTTCCCCGACTCCTGCTCCAGTGCTGACTCCCCAATCGTCATATCCAACACTGAACCGGATGCGTGTTATCCGAAGGGAGGCTGAGGTGGATGGGGTGTTGAGGTGGTAGGGGGAGGATTTGTAGTGTTGGGACTGCGGGGGTTAGACTCCCCATGATGGAGCAGGTGCCATATTCACATGATAGGCCTGGTTTGGGGGAGTATCGGAGTGGTCTGCGGACCCTTATGTACAGCAGTAAGAAGAGACCGAGGACAACTGGTATGAGGATTTGGTGGATGCCAGTGAACTAGACACCTCCCTAGAGATTGGCCTGGTCTCTCCCCTTACAGTGGCTATGGAAGAGGGTGCCTCTTTTGCAATGTTGGTGTGAAGGGAAGCTGATGCACTGGATATTAATGCGGCACTCCGTGACAAACGTCTTCACTGAGGTGGTTCAACTGAGAGTTGCCCACAGAGAACCACTATTCCTGTTTAATGAAGCTACACAGAGGCTCCTGTGGGTAGGACATTTGTCTGCTGCCATTGCCCCGTCCCAGGGGACCCCAGTTTCCTCACCCTGCACCGCAACCCAGAGAGCTTGGTGGCCCAGGTCTCCACCTCCGAAGTTAATCCCAGTGCATTCCCTACCACTTCACTGGACAGGAAATCTAAAAGCCTGTATACCTTTGGCAAGAGGATGTTCTTGTCCACCCTCTTGGCACTGCGGTCGGTGAACACCGCATGACTTTTGGGACAATGCTCCCATATCATCTGGGACTTGGTTGTGCAAGTGCTTCCTCTTGGAAGATCCCCGAGCCATTGACTTTCTCAAGCAACTGCTGATGAAAGGGATGCAGCCAAGTTGTCCTTAAGGTGTGGGCTAGATACGACCGACTCGCTGGGCAGAGAGATTTCATCATCTGTGGTCCTTTGACTCCATGCCTGGCTGAGAACTTCTGTTATTTAGGGGGGATGTCCAGGCCTTGCTCATGGACATTCCCTTTAATGACTCTTGTTTGTTTGGAGTAAAAATGGATTCTGTGCTTGAGCACTTAAAGGCCGGCATTGATATAGCCAGGTCCCTGGACCATTCTATGGCCCCACACCAACCCCAGAGTGCATTTTACCCCCTTTGTGACTGCTGAAAGGGCTTCCAACCGATTCTGTATATGCCCAGCTATCCTGATCAGCATTCCTCACAATCTTTTCATGGCTGAGGATGCAGTTCCCACAGATGACATAAGACAGGTAGCCAGAGGTTGAGCAAGTCCACCCTCATACAACACCCTCCCCACTCCAAAACAAACAAAAACTAACACACAGACACAGTCACACCCATCCCCCTCCTGGCAATAGAGGGCTGTGCAGTGGTACATGAAGCTTCATTGGGCACAGCATCAGAGAAATCTCTGTGACATGGTCCAGATGTCAGGGGGAACGGCAGAAGAGCTGAAGTAGTGGCTAACAAACAGCAGTTTGGTCAGTAGTGGGCTGTTTCTGTGAAGACAGATGCATCACTTCTGAGCTGGGGCAGCCAACTGGAAAAAGGCAGAAATCTGAGGACTCTGGTCTCTGGCAGATGCTAGACTCCACAGCATCATTTTGAACTCCAAGCAATCCAAATGGCATTGAAGGCTTTCCTCCCTTCAATCATGAGAAGACTGGTTTAGGTCTTCATGGACAACACCATCGTCATGTGGTACTTCAGCTATTAGGGCAGATTGGGATCGTGGATTCTTTGTCAGGTGACTTTGTTCCTGTGGACATGGATGGAACATGAGGGCATATACCTGGTGGTTCAACATCTGGCAGGCTCTCTGAGCGCCATGGCAGATAAATGAAGCCTTTGATACCTAGCGAATTATGAATGCCATCTCCATCCGAAGGTGATGGATGGTCTTTTCCAAGAATGAGGAGAGCCTTGGTTGGCTCTGTTCACCTCCATCGAGAACACACAGTGCCTGAAGTTTTGCGCGCTGGAGGTTCCAGGACAGTACTTGCTCAGAGACACTCTTTGTCTCAGGTGGAGCCCACCCCTCCTGTACATCTTTCTACCAATAGCACTCTTGCCCAGAGTTATCAAGAATATCAGGAACAACCTGGCCCAAGTCATTTGGGTGGCTGAGGATTGGGTATGGAGAGTCGGGTGTCCTGAGCTGTTGAACATGTTCATGGGTCCTCTAATCAGGCTGCCTCTTCGGAATGATCTTCTATCTCAGCAACAGGGCAGGGTTCTGCACCCGAACTTGACAACGCTTCAACTATGTGTGGAGATTGAGCATCCACAGTTGACCGCTTTCTACTTTCCGCCCAAAGACTGCAACCTGGAGCAAGTTTGTGGCATTGTGTACAGATAAACAATTTGACCCCCTATATGCATTTTTCCAAGCTTCTTTTGTAACCTTACTAGGCTATCATTGTGCCATCTCGGCTTTTCTGTTGTTCCCAGATCAGCCATACCTGTTTGAGGCCTGAATTGTCCATAGATTTTTGAAAGGTCTCCAGCACTTTCCCACCTTCGCCCTTCATTATGCCTCTTTAGTAGCCTAATTAAATCCAAATTTTTCTCATGTGCGCTCCTTTCAAGCTGTTACACAACTGCCCTATCATGCTCCTCATTATAAAAATGGCATTTCTAGTGACAATAACATTTGCGAGGTTCGCCTTCAGGCCCAGTTCGACCCTCTGAACCCATCACTGGGCCTCTACCAGTGCCATTGCTGGTTCCACTTTCAGGTCAATGTTCCACATTGTGTTGCGGAACGTCGAAAGACCTCCAAGATTCTAAGTAAACTTGCTGAGGACTTGAAAAGAAGTGGTGCCAAGATCAGACACTGGACAACCACACAGCCTTCAAGAATGCCATCCGCAGACAACACCAACTCATCCGACACGCCAAGAGAACCACCTTCAAAGAACGCATCGACAATAACACTCACAGCCACAAGGAGCTCTTCAACATTGTGAAGGAGCTCTCCAACCCCGGCTGCAATGTTAACGACAGCCCTCCATCACAAGACCTCTGCAGCTCCCTAGCCACCTTCTTCTACGGCAAGATCTCAGACATCCATGGCAGCTTCAGTACTTCAAAACCACCCCCTCCCTTGTCAACCACCGGCCCACCAGCCTCCTCTTCTGGACCCACGTCAATAACGACGACACCATCGAAACCATGAACACCATCCACACCGGCTCACCATCCGACCCCTTCCCTCACCACATCTTCAACAAAGCAAGCTCCGTCATCGCACCCCAACTCCGTAGGATCATCAACAGTTCCTACGAGTCCGCCACCTTCCCGGAGAGTTGGAAACACGCCCTCCTCAAGAAACCCAAGGCAGACCCAAAGTACCTCAAGAACGCTCCAGCCCATCTCCCTGCTCCCCTTCCCAGCAAAAGTCATAGAGAAACTCGTCAACAGACAACCCATCCGTTTCCTCGAGGAGAACATCTCTCTGGACCCATCCCAATCATGATTTTGCATCAACATCAGAACCATACTAGACAACAACGAAGGTGCAGCCTTCAGCCTCCTGGACCTCTCAGCCACGTTCAACACAGTCTGCCACCACACCCTACGCACACGCCTCAACGACTCAGGAATCTGCAACAGAGCCCCGGACTGGATTACCTCCTTTCTCACTGGCAGAACTCAGAGAGTCCGCCTCCCTCCATTCCGCTCTGAAGCCACCAAAATCTTCTAAAGCGTACCCCAGAGTTCGTCCCTCAGCCCGACCCTCTTCAACGTCTGCATGGCTCCGCTCGCTAACATCCCCCGATCTCACAACCTCAACATCATCTCATACGCTGATGACACCCAGCTCATCCTCTCCCTCACCAAGGACACCGCCAAACTCCACGAAGGAATGAAGGCCATCGCTGAATGGATGAAGAACAGCTGCCTGAAACTGAGTTCAGACCAGACTGAGGTCCTCATTTTCGGCTCCACCCCGTCCGCATGGGACAACTCCTGGTGGCCTGCCACACTGGTAACCTCACTGACACCCACCGATCACGCACTCAACCTGCGGTTCATCCTGTACTCTTCACTATCTATGACCCAGCAAGTCAACGCCATCTCCTCCTCCTCCTGCTTCAACACCCTCCGCATGCTTCGGAAGATCTACAAATGGATCCCCACTGAAACCAGAAGAACAGTCACCCAAGCCCTCGTAAGCAGCAAACTGGACTACGGCAGTGCCCTCTACGCAGGAAAAACAACGCATGAGGAGAAAGGAACATTTGCAATTCACTGTGCTCCCCTTTGGTCTCATCCGCACCCCATCGGTGTTCACAAGAGTGATGGCTGTGGTGGCAACATCTTCGGTGGCCAGGGGTCCCAGTCTTCCCCCTACCTCAATGACGGACTGCTGAAGGTGGGCTCGCCCCAGTCATTCATCAACCGCCTGCAGAGTATGTCAAACCTCCTTCAGTCCTTCGGGTTCACTATTAACATGCTGAAGTCACATCTGACTCCTTCTCAGATACTCCCTTTCATCAGAGCCATTCTAGAAACAGTCTGGTTTTGTGCCTTTTTACCCAGAAAGGAGAGTCCAAGATATTCAGGCTATGATCCTGATTTTTCAGCCTCTGTCCTGAGTACCTGTTGGGTCGACTCTGAGGCTGCTGGGACTGATGGTTTCCTGAACTCTACAGTTCAAGCAAGCTAGGTTTCATATGCGGATCTGAAGTCTCAGTGGGCCCAACATCAAGCAGATCTCCCAGACCATGTCCAGATTTTGGAGGAGACTGCAAAAGACGTACAGTGGTGGTTGCTCTACCACCACTGGGTCAGTGGCCGATCCTCTCACTACCCTACCAAGAGCTGACACTAGTGACAGTTGGATCGTTTCTGGGTTAGGGTGACCATCTGGGAGAAGTGGAGATCAAAGGCCTCTGGTCTCTGGCAGGTCCCAGCTTCAGTCAGCCTTCTGGAGCTGAGAGCTATCTGCTTGGCTTTAAAAGCCTTCCTACCTTCCATCAAGGGAAGGCTGGTGTTCACAGACAATACCACTGCCATGTGGTATTGCAACAAACAGGGTGAGGTACGGTTGTAGACCCTGTGCCAGAAGGTGGTGTGCATCCAGAACTGGCTGGACGATCAAGGGAATCTTCCTGGTTGTGAACCTCCCTATGGGATTTTTTAATGTCTGATGGATGAACCCCGCCTTTGACTCCTAGCAGTGCACGACTTGCAGTTGCATATGGAGGTGGCCCAAGGTCTCTTCCAATATGAGGAGATCCTTGGCTCAATCTCTTTGCTACTGCCAAGAAAGCACAATGTCAGCAGTTCTGCACATTGTCGTTCCCAAGGTATGTGTGTCTCACTCTCTTTCGCTAGCTATAATTGCTGTCTCTGCCACATAAAGAGTTACCGAAGGTAAGTAACTTGTCCGTTACGCAGCAATAAATAAAGCCTCCAGTAATATTGACTGTCCATTGTGAAAGACCTTAGCGTGGCAGGGGTCAGTGGGCAATCCTGACAAAATTTAGTTAATTACATCCAACGCACAAAGAACATTGAAATTGCTGAGATTGGAAAGCCTCTGACTGAAATGGAGAAAAGGGTAACCTGTTTCCTCGATTTTATACTGAAAATAGTCTGATAGCTTGTGAAACATCTCTTAAGAGGGCTTATGCACTTGTGGGCTCGACCGTTCTCTGAAAATCTTAAAAACTTCCATCAAAGTGTTGCGAGATCCACAAATGTTGGAAGCATAAAAGTTAGATTTGGAATTCAAGATTTGTATTTTTATAATCTTTCAGTGCTGCCTTTAATATAGTATCAATCTTGGGCACATAACCCTTTCACCACTTGTGTTGTAGTCTTTTATACTACAGTTTAACTGATTTTAAACAGAGGTGTGCCATAAAGCTGTTGACAAGACCTGTCAGGGTGACTAATTGAAACAGTCAAGATGGAATCTAAAGTTGTTAGTGGAATTCAGAAGAGGGTCCCTAGCATCTATTAAAGTCAGAAAGTGTGAGACAGGCTCACTTGTTCTAGGACCCTGGAGCTCACCGCTTCTTAGTGGAAACCTCACACTGAAAGGGGTCAGAAAATGCTCCTTCCACACATAATGCATCTGGACGCACAATTCATAACGAGCACTGATCTAAACTGAGGCCTGCCAAAGACTGAACCAGCAGTGAGGTCATGCTGTTCTCATCGGATTCAGCCCAGATGTTGAAATCCCGAAGGGGCACGAATTGGTATGGCCAAGCACCAACTGTGAGAAAAAATCACAAGAATATTACCAAAACTGGGACAATAGGAAGGCAGGCAGTAACTGAAAACTCCCTGAGAGTGATCAGGTAGTAGTCTCGAGGGCCGTGAAACCAAGCAGCTCTGCAAAATTAAACTTATCCATTTCCATCTATATTATGTTGTTGGAATCTTTAACAATAATAGCAAGGCTGACACCAACTTTGTTAGATTATCTTACTATGTGGTTTCTGTCTGCATTTGCCATGGTTTACCTGACTCCTAGGTAGTCGACTGTTGAGTCCAATCCATGATTCCCCCATTCAATTTCTCAGCTATCTTTTTAAGTTTGTATTTTTGATGCAGGCATGACAAAAATTTTCGTGTCAGTTAACACAGTTGTTTAGAATGTGTTATTCTGATGGATTCCTCACCTAAAGAATTCTCCCCTCGTGCCAGCGCTCAACGGAAATTTCTTCTAGCTCTGCACGTCGACGATGACATCACAATCGCCCGACTCCACGCGACGCCACATGATGTCATCCAGGCAATAAGAAGCCCTCGTCGGCGTGCAGACGTCAGTTCCCTTTTTTCCGTGCCCGAGTAACGGTTAATTCTTCGAGGCTCACAGGGAGCTACTGTTTCCAACGGCGGTTACGATGTCGCAGCCTAGAAAATCCGGCTTTAAACCTTGTAGCCAGTGCGGGGGTCGGATGTCGGTTACCGACCCCCACGAAAACTGCCTCTGGTGCCTTAGTTCCGACCATGAGGTCGAGTCATGCAGTTCGTGTCAACGCATGAACCCTAAGGCACTTAAGGAGAGGGAGGCGAAATTGTTCTTGGCTCAGTCCAAGAAGAAGAAGAAGGAGAGGCATCATAGGAGGGAGTCTTCGTCGAGATCCTCGAGGTCTTGTCACCATCATAGTGACTCTCGGCGGCGTCATGGATCTCGGCGCCGATCGAGCAAGGGACGGTCTCGGTCAAGATCGGCTTCTCTGTCGGCTCGGCGTCGGCCGACGTGGGAGATAAGCCCGACCGTCACCCCTCCGCCTCCAACGACCCCGACGTCACCCGGGTCGATCTTTGAGGTCGAGCCTCCCCAGAGGCCTGAAGGTTCTCCTGGTCAGGAGTTACCTGGACCCTCTTCGGCAGCTATGCCGGCGCCGGTGCAGTAGCAGCAGTACCCGGCTTTCCCGACTCTGGGATCGGATCCTGCAGCGTTTTTAAACGCAATGTATAACATCTTTACTTCCATGACGCCGGGTGGAAGTCATGCAGGTCTGTCTGGCCCTCTGGTCTATGATTTGGGTGTTCCGGCGTCTTACAGATCGGCGCCGTTCACCCCATTTTTATCTGCTGCTCCTGAAGCGGCGGCGATGCCTATGACGTCGCCCAGGATGGCTACACCCGTTACGGTGCCGTCTGATTCGCCTCGGATCCGGTCGACGTCTAAGAACCCTTTGGAGCCAGAGCCTCCGGCTTCGGACGGATCTGAGGCTCGGCGCCGACAAAGATCTTCGGCGTCAGTCGACGCCTTATCGACTCCAGGCTTGGAGTCAAGACTTAAGTCAAGACGTCTGGCTCTTCGTCTCTTGGAGGAAGAAGAGTACGCAAGGCAACACCTGGAGGAAGGTGAAGTTATAGAACCCTCTGGTGACTTCCAGGGACTGCCCCGGAATGGGATCTAGCTTCCCCTGGAGAGGTCACGGAGGAAGCTGCCTCTTTCCACGCATTCATTCATAAGGCTGCAGACTTTTTGGATCTTCCCCTTCCTACCGCAGAGGTCAAGAGAAATGTATTAACAGAGGTTCTGCACCCGGCGTCTGCTTCTGCTGAGCCTCTTTTGCCATTCAATGAGGCTCTGCTGGACCCCATTAAGGATATCTGGATAAAACCTGTGTCCACCGCTGCGGTCAACAGAGCAGTGGCTCGGCGGTACAGGACGGCGCCTGGTGATCCGGTGTTTCTCTCCAGACAACCAACTCCGGAGAGTCTAGTGGTGCAAGCCTCATGTTCATCCAGATCCTCTCCTGGCTCGTTTCCTGGGACCCCTGCGGACAGGGAGTCAAAAAAGATGGACCATACTGCAAAAAAGACCTTTTCATCTTGCAGTATGGCTCTAAAATCTTCCAATGCAACATGCATACTGGGGCGTTACATCCATGCCCTTATGGAAGAGGCGAAGGGCCACCATAATTTGTCCCAGGAGATGTTGCAGCTGTTAACGGATGCTCAGGCGGCTGCGACGCAAGTGATCCAGTCTGGATTGGATACTTCGGACTCGGTGGCTAGGGCTATGGGCACGACCATAGTTTCTAGGCGGCAGTCTTGGCTACGGTCATCTGGCTTCTCGTCGGACGTGCTGGCCACACTTCTTGATCTTCCTTTTGATGGAGAGAAGCTCTTCGGCACAAAGGCTGACTCTGCCCTGGAACGTTTTAAAGAAAGCAGAGCGACGGCTAGGTCTTTGGGACTCCAGTCGTCGGCCTCATCCTCCTTTAGAGGCTTTCGGAGGTTTAAAGGATTTGGACGTGGTTCCTTTAGGGGAAGATTGCAAGGACCATAACAATCTGCTTCTACCCTGCCTTACAGATCCTTCATGGGCAGGGGCAGAGTCCGTACGAGAGGAGCCACCTTGCAGCTCTCTGCCTCTTCCTCTTCCTCGGGAGGGGTGCAGCAAGGAAAGCATCCGTAGTCCTCCTCCACTCCCTGTCCATTCGTCTCCGGTAGGGGGGAGACTTGCCTGTTTTCTTCCAATGTGGGAGGTCATAACATCGGACTCCTGGGTCATCGACATTGTGATGAAGGGGTACGCTCTTCCCTTTCGGGAATTCCCTCCTACCTTCCCTCCCCGCCCATCCTTCTGTTCGGAAGACCATCTTCTCCTATTACAGCAGGAGGTATTATCCCTATTAGAAAAAGGTGCGATAGAGTTGGTCCCCGAGCAAGAGAGGGGTCAGGGGTGTTATTCAAGATACTTCCTGATTCCCAAAAAGGATGGTCGGCTGAGACCGATTTTGGACTTGAGGATTTTGAATTGGTTCTCAAACAGGAAAAATTCAAAATGCTGACCCTCTCACAGGTTCTTTTGGCGTTGAACGAAGGAGACTGGATGGTGTCGGTCGATTTGCAGGATGCGTATTTTCATATTCCGATCCTCAAATCGCACAGGAAGTATCTCCGGTTTGTAGTGGGATCGCAGCATTATCAGTTTGCGGTCCTTCCTTTTGGTCTTACTTCAGCACCTCGAGTCTTCACGAAGGTGATGGCGGTGGCAGCAGCAGAGCTCAGAAGAAGGGGGATACCTGTGTTTCCCTATCTGGACGATTGGTTGATCAAGGCCAAAAACTCCGGAGCTCGTGCGGTGCCATCTCCAGTCGACGACTCAATTGTTGTACAACCTGGGTTTTTCAGTTAATGTACCCAAATCTCACCTGGAGCCCTCTCAACGCCTCCTGTTCATAGGGGCAGTATTGGACACGACATTAAATCGGGCCTTTCCTCCGCCCCAGCTGGTTCAGGACATCCAGGCGTTGATTCCAATGTTTCGAAATGGAGCGGTAGTTCCAGTCCTCAAGGTCCTTCGTCTGCTCGGTCTGTTTGCTTCTTGCATACTGTTGGTTACTCAAGCACGCTGGCACATGAGGGCTCTCCAGTGGTGCGTCCGCAAGCAGTGGTTTCAGCACAAAGGGGATCTCGAAGATTCGATAAAGATCTCAGAGACACTGCAGAGGATCTTCGATGGTGGGCAGCGGTCGACAACCTGTCTCAAGGAAGGCCGTTCTCGCTGCCTCCTCCAGTGGCCACGGTGGTAACGGATGCTTCCACTCTAGGGTGGGGAGCTCATCTGGGGGACCTGGAGATCAAAGGCCTTTGGTCTCCAGGGGAACAGAAGTTACATATCAATCTGTTAGAGGTGCGGGCAGTACGTCTGGCACTCAAGGCCCTCCTCCCTTCCATTCGCGGCCAGTCAGTCCAAGTTCTAACGGACAGCACGACTGCAATGTGGTATATAAACAAACAGGGAGTAGTGGGGTCGTATCTTCTCTGCAGAGAAGCTCTTCGTCTCTGGTCCTGGCTTCAAGACCACAAGATTTGCTTAATTGCACATCACTTGGCCGGAGTCCTGAATGTGCGTGCAGACATTCTCAGTCGACGCAGCTCGTTAGACCACGAGTGGCGTCTTCATCCAGATCTAGTTCTGGGTATCTTTAGGATGTGGGGCTATCCGCAAATAGATCTGTTTGCCACTCAAGAGAATGCGCAGTGCCCGCTATTTTGCAGCCTCCAGTATCCGGTGCAAGGAGCCTTAGGGGACGGGTTTCAGATGACCTGGAAGGGTCAGTTACTTTACACGTTTCTCCCCATACCCTTGATTCCTCGAGTTTTCAGGAAGATCCGCCAAGACCGAGCCCAAGTCATCCTAATAGCTCCGGATTGGCAGAGAAGGGTGTGGTATTCGGACCTACTCCAACTCTCTCAGTGCCCTCCGCTCCGTCTCCCTTGCAGGGTGGACCTCCTCTCGCAGTCGCAGGGGCAGATTCTACACCCCCACCTCCAGAGCCTGCATCTTCATGCCTGGAGATTGAACGGGGCAATCTGAGTTCCTTTTCGCTCCCTCCAGATGTGGTGGAAGTTATTTTATCGGCCAGGCGACACTCCACCAAGTCAATCTATGCTAATCGTTGGGCTAAGTTTACAAGCTGGTGTGGAGAGAATAGTTTAGATCCTTTAAAAGCAGGTTTATCTGACATTTTGTCATTTGCACTCCATCTGGCACAGAAAGGTTGTGCGATTGCCACTGTTAAAGGTTATGTGTCTGCACTATCTGCTTTTCTGTGCCTTCCTGATCAACCATCCTTCTTTAAATCACCAATTGTTTTAAAGTTTCTAAAGGGACTAACTAATAGGTATCCACCCACACCATTCGTTATGCCTCAGTGGGACCTTAACTTAGTCTTAACTTTTCTTATGGGGGCTCCGTTCGAACCAATGCACTCTTGTTCTTTACGGTTCCTAGTATTCAAAACTGTTTTCCTGGTGGCTATAACATCTGCCAGAAGGGTTAGCGAGCTTCAGGCTCTCACTGTGGAAACTCCATACCTTTCTTTCTTTAAGGACAAAGTGGTGTTGAGGACCAAGGCGGCTTTCCTACCGAAGGTTGTTACACCCTTTCACCTGGGGCAGTCAATTACTCTCTCTTCCTTTTACCCTCCACCTCACCCATCCAAGGAGGAAGAGAGGCTCCACCGGCTGGATCCACGAAGAGCTCTGAGCTTCTACGTCGCCAGGACGAAAGAGTTCAGACAGGATGAACAGCTCTTCGTTGGATACGTGGGGAAGAGGAAAGGTAGAGCTGTCTACAAGAGAACGCTATCCAGGTGGGTCATTCTATGTATTAAGATCTGCTATTCTTTGGCGAAGAGGGATCCACCTGTGAGGCTTCGTGCCCATTCCACCAGAGCCAAAGCAGCTTCATCAGCTTTGGCTAGAGGTGTTCCTGTGGCTGATATCTGCAGGGCAGCGACTTGGGCATCCCTCCATACTTTTGCCAAACATTACTGTTTGGATTCTGAGGTTAGGAGGGATGGCCATTTTGCTCGCTTGGTGCTGCAAGATTTCTTGGTTTGACAATTCGGGCACCCACCACCGGAGGTTATACTGCTTGGGGACTCTATTCTTTAGGTGAGGAATCCACAGGTAGGTGAATCCATCAGAAGAATAAGTTACTTACCTTCAGTAACGCTTTTTCTGGTGGATACAGTAACTACCTGTGGATTCCTCACGGTCCCACCCACCTCCCTGTTGCCCGACTGGTCAAACCAAGATCTCTTTGGGTGCGCATCCTTGGTCTTGTATATATATGTATATAGCTGTTTCATGCATATAGTTGTATTCATTGTATATCCTTTTCCTTTGCAAATTAAGATAGTGAAAAGGACATTTTGGACTGGAATTATACATATATGTATATATTTATTTCTATCTCGAATTGAGCATTCATAACTGTGATTTATATTGAGTTTGATACTAAATGTTTTATTTTCATCTATTTTGGATGAATGTGTACTCTTTAGGTTTAACCTGTTCGCCTCTATGGCACGTACAAAATGGTGATAACTGACGTCTGCACGTCGACGAGGGCTTCTTATTGCCTGGATGACGTCATGTGGCGTCACGTGGAGTCGGGCGATTGTGACGTCATCGTCGACGTGCAGAGCTAGAAGAAATTTCCGTCGAGGGCTGGCGCGAGGGGAGAATTCTTTAGGTGAGGAATCCACAGGTAGTTACTGTATCCACCAGAAAAAGCGTTACTGAAGGTAAGTAACTTATTCTTTTAGAGTTGACCCCAGAGTTTCTTCTCACAGCTAGGGGACTCACATATTTGTTTCTGTCCAGTGTCACTAGGCACTTTAGAAGAGTTGACTTCATGAGTATTTATGGTATCTGTAACTTAATAGACTTTATTTTATTGTTTTCTGAGACACTGACCACAGGAACTTTAGAATCTTGCTTGATCTTTTGCATTTTTGCAAATAAGCTCAATAATTTTATACCTTATTTTCCTCCGGATTCTTGCAACATCTCCTTTAAGCCATTGATCAGGGTTTACAGCTGTAGCATAACACTTCTAAGGAATCTTCCCTGTTATGAAAGTACTTCTGTTAATACTTATGAAATAGAGAGAGTTGGTACATCTGCATATCGTTGGTGTAATTCTTTAATAGCACAGAAATGCTGAAAACCCTGATGACATTCTCTTCAGACTCGTTAAAGTAACGGATCTAGTGGGTAAGAAGCATTTGATAAAGCATTCCTTTCTTTTCTTCTGTTTTGTGTTCCAACTGCAGTGCCTTTGAGGCTTTAGGAATCAGTGTACTGAAGAAGTGTTTATGGGATTATTTTATTTACTGTCTGTTCCTAAAAATCTCATGGTTATGGCATGAGCACACCGGAGTCTGCCAGTGAAAGGGCAGCCTCTTCCCAGCAATGTTCCTATTTTGAGAAGAGTGCAAAATCTGAGTAGTGATACTGCCATAAGAGATGTCAAGCCCTTTCCCTGTGTACTGCTCATTCTTTGAGGCAACTATGGGACATGGCATTATCTGCATCTTGTAACACCTCAATCTTAGCTGTGGCATTTAAAATGTATACATAGGTTTGATTGCCAGATTATCAACAGAAAAGTAGTTAAACATTCATCAATATAATGTACTTAATTTGTGCAGATATCTTTTAATGCACGTCTTCATTTTCACTCCTGTCTTTATTCATGCGCTCCTCTACCCTGAAACCATCTTTGCTTTTGCATTCTGCTTGGAGCGTGAGAAGGGGTGACGTTATTTGTACGCTACTTTCTGACAGCTGTAGATTTTCTAGAATAAGTGTCCAGCATTGTCAGCTGTGCCATTCCGGGACGTTTCCACTGCGAGCTGGGTGAAGCACCTGAAAGTCACGTAAGGAAATAACAGTCTCTAAAAAGTGTCAGACTGGATCCAGAAACTATAAAAAGCAGTACCACTATGTGCCGGTTCATGGTGTTGTGTAGCCCCCCACCAATTTAATTCTTCACTGGGAAGTGACTAACAAGGCTGTATATAAGCATCACCCAGCATCCTTCTTCCTGGAGTGTTTTCCTCTTACTCTTACATTGCTTCCTTGAAGAACAGAAGACTTGCACAATTCAGGGGCTTTTAAGTTTAGTTGTGCTAAAGCAGCGAGCATTCAATCAAGAGAGACACCAGAAGTGGTGAACAGTGGCAGTGCGTACTGGTGCTGAAAGTTTGTCAAGACGCGTGGTGACAACAAGACGTGACGACAAGATGTGACGTGGGGAAGGCGGAGCTTCACGACAGAACGGAGCTGAGCGGTGCTCGGCCGTGTATCGTGTTTCTCTTCCACCTGGACCCCTCGGATTGGACCCGGACACAACCCTGGCCCCGGCCCTGACTGCCACCCTTTCTTTTTAAGTTTACTGAGCAGCCTCAGACAGGAGGCAGGGGGCAAAGGCCCAAAGAGGCAAGCCGTGACAGCAGCGGCAGTGGTTCCCTGGCTGGGAAGAAGACTCGCAAGCGGCAGGGCGCTTGAAGGTTTGCCTGCTCATAGGTCGTTGACCAGGACTGGGGGTAAGCACAGAAGAAGGTGTGGAGACTCTTAAAGGGTTCTGGTTCGTTCCCCCCCCCTTCTTTCCTTGTTGCATCCCACTGGATAGCAGAGGCCCCTCAAGACCTCCAACAGTAGCTTTTTTAGTTACGGGGGGGCAATTGTTTAATTCTAGAGCTCCCCCCCTGGATATTCCACGTTTAATTTTCTCTTATGAGCCACTCTGCTCAAATTTGAACCAGTTGTAAGAGCACCCAAAGATCGTGGGACCAACCTGTGTGCCCCCCAGAGTTCAGTGACATTATAGTGCCTAAAAGTGTGGAAAAAGAGGGCTAAGAGACCAGGGGGACAAAAAGGGGAAGAAAAGGAAAAGGATGACTGCTAAACGCCTGCAAAGGAATAGGTCCTTTCTTAGTCGTCCCGTAAAAAAAACTAAATCCAAACCCCTAAGAAATAAGGGAATCGCTAATTTGAATATAAAAAGTTTAAATTCCATTCTTTCATTTGTTCAGAAGGATCCTCCTGAGACACTAGACGGGAAGTTAATAAATTGTCCTGCTTCTAGTAACATGAATTCCCTAAGGAAGGACGTGGAGGGAGCTTTCAGTCCAACATATGACTTGCCCTTGCCCAACGGGGTGGGGGGTTCTGAGCACTCCTACCCCAGTCTCCCCCTCCCCCCACCACCCCACGCTACCACCCCTCCCTTGAGATCGGGGGTGGCCACAATGTAGACAGCTTTGCTGAAATACGGGATTAAACTCTTCCTGCTATAGATCTGAATGTGGCTAATGGGGTAAGGATCCTTCCTCCAACAAGTCCATCAATGCCCACGCTTACCCAATCCAAATTAGGCTCCACAGTCCTAAGACGATTCAGCAGTACTCTGTCTGATCATTTCCTTTTTTCTCTAACAAAGTCGGAAACTCCAGTCCTTGCGTGCTCTGAACACTTACCTAGTGGCCCCCGATCCATACATAATGTTATCGGAGTCCTTTAAGTGTCTCGAAAGAATCCTTTTGTCGATATTGGGCCTCCTAGAAAACTCAATAACAAACTCAGATCATATTCAAGATATTCTGTTATCTATACTGAAAGCCCTTTCAGATAAAAAAAAATACTAATATCTGCGTAGATGAAAATGCAATGCAAAGCGGACATATCAAAATCAGGGGCTAACCTCTTCTGGCTCGAATATGCAATCCTTATTTTTAAGTGTTCCAGTGACTTTAAGGCCTGAGCCTTCTTATTCTGATAAAGGAACACAGGTGGGCAAGCATTACACGCGTACACAAGGTGCTACCTTATGTGATCTCGCTTCCCAAGAGAGTATGGTTTACTACCCGGAGAACTTTTTCTCTAGCCCTTTTCCGGCTAACAACTCTGCTCTTGAACCCCTTGCTAAGGAAAATTCTCAGGTGCCTCCCTTTCCCATTTTTTTTGCCCAAAGGCCATGTCAACTCAGCACAGAGGGAGCAGAACGGGACCCTGGCTAGAAAGGCCACCAAAAGGAAGAAAATGAGCAGGTAAAAAGGGGAGAAAAAGAGAAAGTGATACATTTCTAAAAAGAACCTAAGGAAAGGTTAAGTTTAAGGACTTTGAGTCTAGGAAAAGCCCAGAAGATCCTGATCTGATCCAGACAAAGGTGAAGTCGAAACACACTGGAAAGGATGGTTCTTCCTCTACTCTACGATTACCTGACAAGGCCCAATGATGAGGAGGGCTCCAGAACTATCCTCCTGTAGCAACAAGCGATGTGTCTGGCCTAAACCCATCTGCCATTCCATTCCATTCCATAATACGTATCTAAATGCATCATTTCTGTATCCTCCAGTCAAGTTACATAAAGGTGGAGAAGTAATAAGAAGGAAGAATATCTCTCACAGACATAGTGAAACTCCTGAATGCTTTGAGTTCTGGGCTCTCTTTGATTCGAGCTTAAGTTTAAATCGTTCTTTATTACTCTCTTGCTTTGCCGATATAGAGGAGCTCAAATTATTTGAGGGTAGTGATATTAGGCGGGTTTATCTTGACCAGAGTATGGGAGGGACTAAGGCAAAAGTTTGGTTCTGTTCTAAAACTGTTACAAAACTGATCTTGGCTAGTAGCGCACAGCTACAGTGTAAAGGCATTGATGTGGTCCCAGTTTGGGGCATAGTAAGTCCACTTATATGGCATGCGCCATACCATGCCTTATTCCCCCTTGATAGTACCGTCCCCCAAGTGGACAACTGCTCATTATCTTCTTGTGAAAATGTGCAAGTTTCCCTCTTACATGGGGTAAGGGCGGTGAAACTCATGGAAAGTGATCCTTCGCGTTTTTTGGGGCCCAAACAGGAAAACTGGAGTTGGTTGGCGGAGGCCTTAAACAGTACCTGGGCGAAGGGAAAGCTTGTACTTCCCAATCACTAACCTTAATATCTCCATGCTCTATTGGAATGCAGCAAGAATAGGGAATTATCCAGAAAAACTCAACTTTATATGCTTTTTGAAAGCGGATTTAATCTGAATCCAAGAGACCTGGGGTTTATCTGACTTTGTCCTGGCTATTTGGTCCTTTGTTCGCAGGCCCATCTCCCGCACCCCTGCAAAAAAAAGGGCATGCAAAAGGGGGTATTACATATTGTTAAGCGACAGCCACAAATGGAAGTGTGTTTGCTATTCTGCTTCTACAAATTTCCATCAGATAGTGAGAATTTACCCAATTGTGGAAAATTGTAGGGAAACTCCCCTACTAATTGCAAATGTCTATATACCCCCTGAAAGAGAGTATGATATAATTCTGCAACAGATGTTTAATCAGATCTCCGCTACAAGCTCAGACCTGCAAGGAAATGCCCTGGAGGTATTGATAAGGGGGGACTTAAACTGTAAAATCTCAAATTTAACACTCTCCGCCTTTTGTCGATTAGAGAGGGAAATTGTGTCTAATATTCCACTTATTCAAGTTCCCCTTAGGATTAGAACAGATAAAAGAGGCTATCTCCTTTTGAAAGGCCTAAGGAATCTTGGGTGTATTATTTTAAATGGGCATTTCCCCTCAGACTCTCAGACAGCCTACACTCACAAGTTTTTTCAGAGTAGCTCTATCATAGACAATTATTTGGCTTCTTATAATATTGTAGAATCAGTCGAGGATATGGCAATTATTGACACCACATTAAGTGATCACAAGATCCTTAACTTAAAATCAAAAATTTCAGCTGCCCACAATAGATTCCTGAAACCTAAAGGGAAAATCTTAGTATTAATGGGAAAACTGGGAAATTGTACTGGACACCTGCTAAAATATTAATTGCGTAAGAATTGCTTGAAAAAACGGTGAGACACATTGATGCATGGAGGGGAGATCCATTAAATTATTACTGTTAGTAGTCAGTTTGAGCGTACTAAGCCCAACCATCACAAAGTTCAGTTCTCCATCTTAAAGCTAAACAGCGAAATTAATAAATTGGTAAGACAGCAGCACATGTGGGAGTCTAAGGGTAGGAGTAGGAAAATAACCCTCTTAAAAAGAAGAAGCGCTCAGAAGAAGGTGGTTCTCTGGCAGAAGATGGCCGGCCAGAAAAGGGACTCTTTGAGGGAAGCTGCTGTGTCTAGAAATTCTAGTAAATTTTGGCCGATTATCTCTGACTGCTGAGGAAATCCTAAATCCCCTGTGGCTCCCCCAATAGCAGAGGGAGGTTGGAGAGAGTACCTTCTAGCCCTCTACGAAGAAAATGGGGAAATGAAGATAGGGGAAGTGGCTCCTCTCTAAGTAAGGATATAGATCTCGCCAACTGCGGCTCACCCTCTGTGCAAGAGATAGAGGGACTCGGAGTCCATGCGGGCATCCAGCGCCATGGGCCCTGACGAGGTCCCAATGGCAGTCATTAAACGAGAGCTCCAACTTTGGACAAGGATTCTCTATGCGGTCTTCCGTGCTTGCTATCTTCAAGGAAGTATTCTGGACTCTTGGACTGGAAGTGTTATAGTCTTAATATTTAAAAAGGCAGATAGATCGATACCCCAAAATTGTCACCAAATTGCTTTGTTAGATGCAGTGGGTAAGTTATTTGCGAAAAGCATTCTAATCCATCTAACAAGCTGGGTTGAGGAAAATGCAATTCTACCCGTGAAACAAGCTGGCTTTAGAAAGGCACATAATACGCTTGATAACATCTTATTAATGCAGACGATAAATGAAAAATACGTTCAGGTTAGGGGAGGAGCAGTATATGGCGCATTTATAGACTATTCTACTGCGTTTGATAGGGAGGATAAGAAGACCCTCTGGAGGAAACTGCTCAGGTTGGGGGTTCCGCCTTGCCTGCTACGCCTAGTTATAGCTTTGCACTCATCCACCTGGTGCAAAGTCCTTTTGGAAGGAGAGCAGGGTTTGTCTTCCAAATTCATCCCAAAAAATGGGCTGAGGGAGGGTTGCATACTGGCACCTCTGCTGCTTTCCCTTTACATTTACGACTTGCCTGCTGCTATTGCGAAGGCTGATGGTTCTGCGCCTAGAATAGGTGGCCGCTCCAATGCCTGCTTTCTATACGCGGATGACAAAGTAGTGATGGACCTTACTCCTAAAGGTCTAAATCACCGTTGGCCACCCTGAATCAATACTCTGTGCAGCACTACTTGAAAATTAATACACTTAAATCTCAAGTAGTACGATTCATGGGGAAAAAAGTTGGAAATAAAGCTAATCTATCTTGGTACCTTGGGCAACATAAGCTAGACCAGGTAAACTCATATTGTTTTTTTAGATAAAATTCTATCCGGCTCTCAGTGATCATGATCATATCCGGAATAATATCAGCAAGGCCCTATCTCAAGCGCAAGGTTTAGTGGCCTTTTATAATGCAGTTGTCCAGCGCCACTTTCTTCATTTATTCACTGCCTACCAAGCAAAGATTCCAGCCACCTTCTTGTATGCAATAGAATGTATCTAAATCTCAAAATGGGAGTTCCTCCATAAATAGAAGGGTGTATTTTAAGACGTTTTGCCTCCCGTAATACCTTGGCCCTAGTGGCCATTTTAAGGCTAGAATTCGGCATTAGGAATCTCTATATCCAGGGCTTGCGGCGGTGGTCTGGAGGGCCCACTGTCTAGTACATAGTGAGAAATGAACTCTGAGAAACCTGGCTTTTATAGAAATCTTCAACAGTCTGGGAGGAAAATCCAGGTTTTTCAGAAGTTATACTTGTGCCGATCAGCTGTTACAGCTGGATCCGGATCTTTCAATAACGGTACTGCATACTTCTCTTTAAAAAAAATCCTGAAGGAGGTGACCTGGTCTAAAGGTTTTTTTAATGGATCAGTAGTCTTGTCTCCTATAGAGGAGTCTTGAGAAAGTAACTAAAACTGTGACCCTCAAATATGCTTAGCCCTGTCGCGTGTGGAATCTCCCTCATGGAGTAGGTGCCTTTTCATCTTAATTAGTTTAGATAGAGTGCCACTCAGGGAATTAATCTCCAAATGGGATGGAAACACGAATATCTGTGACCTGTGCCAAAAGGGGGGGGGGGGTACAGAATATTAAGCATGTTTTATTTGTCTGCCCTGCTTTAACCATTCGCCTGAAAAAATGGCTGAAACCCCTCTTTTTGCGACTAACTATTCAGTCAGCGAGGGAGACCTTGAACGCTTTATATAATCCACCAAATGAAATGTCCTGTATTAGGATTTTTAATTTCTTTAAATCCTATTTAAACCTATTTCAAGTTCCTCTCAATTGGTGAGTGTGGGGGTTTGCCAGCGCAGACTCAATATAGTAATGTTTGGTTGTTGCTGGACGAGTCCCTTGACTTACCTTGGAGGAAGGATCTTATAAAGATTTATTGATTTTAAATGCGTTTTGTATAAACAAGTGATTGGTTAGAGGGTAGCATGCCTATGTTAGATCTTTGGCTTCTGGTACCAGGGACATACTATGATTTTTCAACTGTGATTTTAATCTGGACATTCTCATAAGGTCATCGGGGCAGTCAGTAAGAATGATTTCTTTTGGAGTCTGTTTTTTTAAACATAGTACTCGCGTTGCCATAGATGAGGTATATGGTAAAGAGTGGGAGGGGAGAACTTTCTTTTTATGATTTTAGAGAAAGTAACTGTAAGAACTTAATTTTATATGGAACTGTATTTATATTATTTTATTGGTGTGTGTACGTTTTTTTGCATGTGAACCTCTTTGGTGTCCCAAATCATGGAATAAATAAATTGAATTGCAGAATTGAATTGCATTGCACTTTGATACCTCTCTCCTTTTGTTCACTGTTGTTCTTTTTCAAGATGTTTCCACTTCAGGTTTATTTATTGTTTTTTTTGTTTTAGCTAAGAGTAATTTGTTTATCGAATGTTCACCGTCTGACAGCAGTGTAGAGCAGTAATTCATCTACACTAGTTGAAATTTCCGGTGCCCATGCCACAGCATACCTTTTATGAGGATTCTTTCTGTCCTACACTGTTATCTCTTCCTTCCCTCCTTAAAGCTTTTTTCTATACATTTTACAATGAACCCAGTTTTAAAAATGCAGCTTATAATAATTCTTTAGATGGAGGGTGTTTATTTGGTAAATACTTTGTTTTTTTTTGTTGTTGTTTTTAAATTGAACTCTGACATTTGAATTATGTACCCAGATACGTTTACAAAACGTCAATGGAAAATACATTTTGTTGACTTTCATTTTTTGTCGGAATGTTTTCAATGTGATCTTGCTTCAGATCAGTATTCAGTAAGTTATATGGTGGGTGCAGTAATTCCTCTGTAAGTGGTAACATAACCATTGCAGAATTGGTGCATTTGGTAGAGACTCTGTTGTACTAACGTAATTCGGTGCAGCTTTTATTACTTCTTGATACTGCAGGTAAATCTGTTGAAAAGGGTAATAATGAATCTACGAAGATATCCGTTGATTGAGTGTAAGACCCATATCATGCACGGAACCCTAACAACGTCTACATTTGTTGCATAATTTGAGTACTGAGAATATGCCTCCTCGAGAAAGGTTCCTTTTAAGGGCCTACACACATTTGTGGTAATTTTGACAGGGACATAAGTCATTGACAAAAGTATTGCTGCTATTAGCACATTTGCTGTAAATCTGCTGGGGGAAATCGGATCTACTGTCTGATCCTCTGTCCCTGGACCTATTCATCTACACTGTGAATTTTCCACTGTCCCCATGGCTGGACTGGTAAATCTACCACTGACTGAAATAGAATATCTACCATCTAAACTCGAAATTGAGCCCATAATCGCACTTTGTCATTTGCAGTAACTGTAAAGTAAATCTGATAAAGTTTCTATGCCATTCTTCTGAGCCAATTTACTCTGAGAGTGTATTTTTGGGGCAGACAAAGGTGGTATTCTAAAAACTTGCTAGTAGGAAAATGGTAATTATCATTGTAAAGAAAATGCCAGGAACTAAAAGCGTTTTCAATTCGGAAATCCGCCGATTGTGAGACCTGCCACACCGAGCTGAAGACAAACCGTATAGACTAGACTCAAACCCATGGTCACATGCTAATTATGCAGACTGAGTTCCGATCTGAGTTATTCAAGACCAGTTCCCCCTGTGGATCTGGCCCTGTACAGGGAGTGCAGAATTATTAGGCAAATGAGTATTTTGACCACATCATCCTCTTTATGCATGTTGTCTTACTCCAAGCTGTATAGGCTCGAAAGCCTACTACCAATGAAGCATATTAGGTGATGTGCATCTCTGTAATGAGAAGGGGTGTGGTCTAATGACATCAACACCCTATATCAGGTGTGCATAATTATTAGGCAACTTCCTTTCCTTTGGCAAAATGGGTCAAAAAAAGGACTTGACAGGCTCAGAAAAGTCAAAAATAGTGAGATATCTTGCAGAGGGATGCAGCACTCTTAAAATTGCAAAGCTTCTGAAGCGTGATCATCGAACAATCAAGCGTTTCATTCAAAATAGTCAACAGGGTCGCAAGAAGCGTGTGGAAAAACCAAGGCGCATAATAACTGCCCATGAACTGAGAAAAGTCAAGCGTGCAGCTGCCACGATGCCACTTGCCACCAGTTTGGCCATATTTCAGAGCTGCAACATCACTGGAGTGCCCAAAAGCACAAGGTGTGCAATACTCAGAGACATGGCCAAGGTAAGAAAGGCTGAAAGACGACCACCACTGAACAAGACACACAAGCTGAAACGTCAAGACTGGGCCAAGAAATATCTCAAGACTGATTTTTCTAAGGTTTTATGGACTGATGAAATGAGAGTGAGTCTTGATGGGCCAGATGGATGGGCCCGTGGCTGGATTGGTAAAGGGCAGAGAGCTCCAGTCCGACTCAGACGCCAGCAAAGTGGAGGTGGAGTACTGGTTTGGGCTGGTATCATCAAAGATGAGCTTGTGGGGCCTTTTCGGGTTGAGGATGGAGTCAAGCTCAACTCCCAGTCCTACTGTCAGTTCCTGGAAGACACCTTCTTCAAGCAGTGGTACAGGAAGAAGTCTGCACCCTTCAAGAAAAACATGATTTTCATGCAGGACAATGCTCCATCACACGCGTCCAAGTACTCCACAGCGTGGCTGGCAAGAAAGGGTATAAAAGAAGGAAATCTAATGACATGGCCTCCTTGTTCACCTGATCTGAACCCCATTGAGAACCTGTGGTCCATCATCAAATGTGAGATTTACAAGGAGGGAAAACAGTACACCTCTCTGAACAGTGTCTGGGAGGCTGTGGTTGCTGCTGCACGCAATGTTGATGGTGAACAGATCAAAACACTGACAGAATCCATGGATGGCAGGCTTTTGAGTGTCCTTGCAAAGAAAGGTGGCTATATTGGTCACTGATTTGTTTTTGTTTTGTTTTTGAATGTCAAAAATGTATATTTGTGAATGTTGAGATGTTATATTGGTTTCACTGGTAATGATAAATAATTGAAATGGGTATATATTTTTTTTTGTTAAGTTGCCTAATAATTATGCACAGTGATAGTCACCTGCACACACAGATATCCCCCTAACATAGCTAAAACTAAAAACAAACTAAAAACTACTTCCAAAAATATTCAGTTTTGATATTCATGAGTTTTTTGGGTTCATTGAGAACATGGTTGTTGTTCAATAATAAAATTAATCCTCAAAAATACAACTTGCCTAATAATTCTGCACTCCCTGTAGATTGTTTTTTGGCTTCCTGATTCCCATCTTTGTTTCTTTTCTGTGCTTGGAGGTATTTTGTGACGGTTTGCAGTTTTATTTATGCATCTGGGTTCCCCAATGTTGAGTAAGTAAAAAAACGGAGTTTGAAATCGTTTGTTTTCTTTGGTTAAACCAAGTAGGCTGACTTTGTTTCAATATATTTTCTAACTGTTTTGCAGACAAAACGTTACAGGAAATTAAGTACTCATACTCTTTTGGGGGAGAGGATTTTCATGAGAAAATAAAGGTGCATTTAAAAAGACATTCCTTAAATTATTGGAAAGAACAGTGGATGTTTTATTTAGTCCTCAATATTCTCTTCGGCATCCAAATTGGAAAAGAGGTTATGTTAATGAGATTTACTTGTTTTTGTTTTTCCTTAGTACGCACTAATTGTATGAAACTTCATTTCCTGAATACAAGGCAACTACTCGTACGTTCAGGTATTGCCCAGTTTTTCGGTGTTTCTATGGGAGTATTATTGTGAGAAGTGTAGACCGCTTTACTCAAGTCGATTCTCTCCAGCCCCCTAGAAATGATTGCAAGCCTTCACTTGGTTGTACAGGCCTTGATTTCCTTCAGTAACACATAGAGGAGTATAAATGAAAGGTCACAACTGATATTCTAAGCACAATTCAGTAATACTAGGAGATTAAATGACTACTCGGTTATTGAGTTATTTTCTATTTCGTTATTAGGGAAATGCCAGTAGGATCGAATCCAAGGTTACCCATTATGACGGTCATCTGATGTGCTCCAGGAGAATTTATTCTGCAAAGAGAATGCCAATTCTGTCCTCAAGACCGCTTTTAATGCAAATCTTGTTAAACTGACTGTTTTTTCTACATTTCTAAATTAGAATTAAAACAATGCATTATTTAAGAATGCGTTTTGGAGGTCTTTATGCTTGGTTGAGATTGAGTATTTGCATACATGAGAATTGTATCTTTGCACTTAACTTGGTAGCGGCATTTTGTTTTGTGTGTTCGCTTTCAGTAAGAGTTTATATACTAACGTGGACTATGGTGTTTAGTAGAATGTGTGAATATCTGTGACTCACTGTACTTTATTGTTGCTCATGTTCGTTATTTGTGTTCTGCAGGTTTTTTTACTCACATACTGTTGGATGAGGCTGCACAAGCCATGGAATGCGAGACCATCATGCCTCTAGCTCTGGCTAATAAAAATACACGTCTTGTTCTAGCTGGAGACCATATGCAAGTAAGAATCTATTCATTTCACATATAATTCAATTTAAATCTCTCTTTGTGGGTGTTTCTTAGGAAATGGTAAGTTAATTTTTCATTAGTAAAGATAACAAACCCACATCAAATTAATTTTCTAAATGTGTTAAAATGTGCTTAAACAGAAATGATCTAATTAACACTTCTAACCCCAAAGTCCTTTGAATAACTCCCAGGGGTCAGACTGAATCCAGATATTTTTCTCAACAATTCCCTAAGGCATCGGTAGGTGGCGCTGTGCAACTTTACATCGGGTCTGTTCCAGTCCATATGTGACTTTGGGTCAAATACATAGCCGCCACCTCCTCGCTCTAAGTTGTTTCTTTCCTTCCAGCGCAGACCCAGAGGATGCTCCTTATTTTTTCTACAGCTTTTATAATGAGTAAGGGACATGTCCTCTCCCAAAACGTTTCAAACCTTGCAAGAACTGCCACAAACAGATGTCGATGATAGACCCATACCAGATCTGTCTCTTGTTTATGGGCTTTAAAGACAATTCTACGTAGTGTGATAGATGTGCAAAGATGAACCTTTAGTCCATCTGTGAACGCAAGGCCAAATTTTACGTTGAGTTGCACCTGCAGAAGTCCAAGACATCTCGGTCGAAGTTGAGGGTCTATATGTTCTCTGTGGCCACTTTCACAATTGATATTCTTGGAGGTGAAGGTTGACAAAATCAACTAAGCATCTAAGGTCAAACACTGCTCCCCTTTGTCCTTCCGCGCTTACCATGTGGAACTGCATGATACCCTGGATGCTGTTAGGCCGCAAGCAAATACTCACACAAAGGAACTGCTTCCGTCCCTCGTTCCATTGTATCCTGATTTCCTGGGTGCAATGGAGATGCTCAACAACTCTGTGAATTCAGGGAGGCCATGGAGAAACTATTTGGTGTCTGTCTGGATCCCTCTGGAGCACCTTCAGGCGCTAACGATCCAAGGTGACCTCGAGTCAGTTTGCCACTGGTTGAATTTCTCTCAGAAACTGACTGTGGTACTTGACGGTGTACTGAGGTCACGCCAACCTCAGGTATGATGCTGAGTCCTACATCCCTTACAGTGCTGCAACCCACACCACAACCCCCTGCACTTCTACCTCAGCACCAATGCCAGAGAGGTAACAGATAGTCTTCTCAGACTCTAAAGCCCACCCAGAGTGACCTCCATTGGCATTGCATCCACTTTACCATATTTCCCACTCTGATCCCGAGGCATTGGATCCTGATGATGATGACAGTAACCTGTAGGAAGAGCAGAACTTATTTTCTGACTTACAGTTCGCTAGTAGCCTAGACACTTCTCCTGACACTGACACAACCCCCCCCCCCCCCCTCCCCCTCCACTCCCCTTTACTGGTTGTGGCTGCTGAAGAATATGCCTCGTTCACCATGTTATTAGGAGAGCAGCAGAGGTATTAGACATTATATTGCCCATCACTGAGGTTAAAACAAATGTTCTCCTAGAAGTCCTCCATCAAGGACAGACTGCACAGGAACCTCTTCTGCCTTTTAATGAGACCCTGATAGACACACTGCTGGGCAAAGACAGGATAGTTCCTTCCAGTAAACGGGCATATTGCAAGGCAAAATGGACCTGCTCTGGGGAACCCACTTTCCTCCTTCTGCACCAATCCCAGAGAGCCTAGTGGGGCCGACCTCTTCACGTCACCTCAACCCTAATGTGTCTCAAATCACCTTACCAGACAGAGTATCAAAGCGCATGGAGTCTAGACAAGCCCAGCTTGGATTTGATTTATCGCTTTTTCAAGCAACATCCCACAGTCCCTTATAAACATGTCATTTGATGGCACTAATTCTATTAGGAGACAAGGTGTACTCTTTTCTGGAGCTCTTGAAAGGGAGCAAAGCAAAAGTTTTTTTTTTTTTTTTTTTTGTCATAGCCTGTACGGCAGTGTGCCCAGCAATTTCATGCCTGCCAAGCTTTCAAAAGGGATACCTTCAGAGGCAACGTTACACCTTACCTCGGCAAGAAGACTTTAGAGGCAAAGGCCTGTGATCCAGGTGCCAGTGCCCTATTCCCCAGTGCACAACATACTACCTAGTTCCATCCCCCTCCCCTCCCCTCTCAGCTGCCTCAAAACCACTTTAAGTTGCACTTGGTAGGATGCTGTTTCACTTCCTACATCCCCAAGTGGAGGAGCATCACATCCAACCAGTGGGTGCTCTGGATTGTGCAAAATGGTTACTTTCTCTGCTTCCAGTCACCTCCTCCTGACATTCCTCCTACACCACTTCTCCTGGAGGACCACTTGTTCATATTCTAATAGGAAGTTGGGGCTCGCTTGACGAAGGGAGTTAGACAGTGTGTGCCAACATCAGACATTAGGATCAGTTGTTGTCCCTGTTACTTTCTTTTTTGGTGGCGAAAAAATTAGAGTCCTCCATCCTGTGCTCGATCTTCGCCCTCTGAACTTCTTTCCCCAGAAAGAGAAACTCAAAATGCTTTCTCTGGCCTCAGGATCCAAGAGACCTGATGGTGGCGATGGATTTGAGAATACATACATCAACATTCCTGTCCCGCAGTCCCTCAAACACTAAGTGCGGTTTCAGTTAGGCCACAAGCACTTTCAGTTCTCGATACTCCCCTTTGGCCTTATCAGTGCAGCTAGGGTGATGTTGATGACGGCGGTTGCTGCCCATCATTGAAATCCGGGAATACCAGTTTTCCCATACCTTAGCCAACTAGCTGCTGAAGGCAGATTCACATCAAACAGTCGCAAGCCACCTCCTGACGACTTGTTGACATTGTTGGGCTTTTCCTATCATGTGCCGAAGAATAATTTGACTCCTTCACACTGACTTCCCTTTATTGCTCTTTTGAGCCTCCCTCCACCTTAACGAGTCAAGGACAGTTGGGCTATGATCCTGATGTTTCAAACTTTGACCTGGTTCTCAGTGAGAGCGGCTCTGAATTTTCTTGGCTTCCTGGCCTCTTGGTTTCCTCATCCTGCTGGTGGACCACACCAAGTTGCACAGACAGGCTCTGCAGTGGGATCCAAGATCTAAGGGGGCTCAGCACCAAGGGAATCTTTTGGATTCATCCAGGTGTCTGAGGAAACTGATGATGACCTGCAGTGGCAGATCCCTCTCCTTGCTCCATCCAGAGCTAACAGCTCTGACTGATGCAGCGTTGGGGAGTTGGGAGGTGATCAGGGGACTGTGGTCTCTGGCAAAAGCTCCTCTGTACATTGGCTTGCTGGAGTGGCAGGTGATATGCTTGGCAGTGAAAGCATGCCTCCCAGCCATCAAAGAGGAACTATAGAGCTTCTTACAGACAATGGTACTGCACCAAACAAGACGGAGTGGGGTCGTGGGTTCTGTGCCAGGAGGCCCTGCACTTCTGGGAGTGGCTGAATGGCCTTGGCATCTTTCTGGTTGTACATCACCTGACAGGATCTTTAAATGCCATTACAAACACAACCAAACTGACGTTGCCTATAGGATTATGAATGGCAGCTGGACTCTGAGGTGGCTCTGGCGTCTTCCAACAATAGTGAGAATACAAGGTGGATCTTTTCATTACTTCACTGACCATGCATTGTCCAGACTTGTGTATGTTGGAGTTCTCAAGGAAATTTTCACATTGAGATACCTTTCGCTTCGATTAGCTCTTGGAACTTTTGTCTTTACAACTCCTGACAAGAGTTCTCAAGAAAATCAGGAAGGTCCCTGGCCCAAGTCATTATAGTGGCCCGGATTGGTCAAAAAGAGTGTGGTACCCAGAACTACTGACCGAAAGCCTCTGTCCTTTACTTCACTTGCTCCTTCAGGAGAACCTGCTGTCATTGAAGCAGAGCGGCTCTCTGTAGCAGAGCCTACACCTCCATACTTGGAGACTGAGCAGCCACAGTTCATGGCTTTTGATCTTCCTCCCGAAGTAGTTGCTGTTATCTTGGCAGCCAGGTGTCCCTTTACGAAAACTGTTTACACAGGACGCTGGTAGAAGTGTGTTGTCTGGTGTTCCTTCCACAATATCCGACACTTACAGGCACCATTAGCTGACACACTGTTATTGTGTCTTTTATTTGCTCAGTAAGGCCTTACTGTGGTGACAGGTAATGGTTACTTAGCAATCCTTTTTGCCTTTTCCTGCCTGCCTGATCAGTCATCACTGTTCAAATAATCTATTGTGATTAGTTTCTTGAAAGGGCTGATTCATATGTTCCCGCCAACACCTTTTGTGATAAGTCGATGGGACCTTAATTCCATCCTCACTTATCTAATGTGTGCCCTGTTTGAAACAATGCACAGCTGTTCTCTCATCATGGCAGCTTGTTGCATGAGTGAGCTACAAGCTCTGTCTTTCCAGCAACCAAATACCATCTTTGTGCAAAAGCGCTAATGACACTAGACTTAGTCACGCGCATTTACATAGGGCGGCCCATCACTCTGCCAGCCTTCTTCGCCCCACCTTATCCATTTAAAGAGGAAAAAGGCTCCATTTCCTCGATTCCAAGAGAGCTTTGAGCTTCTACATTGATTGCACCAACAAACATCTGGTGGGGTTTCCTGGGGGCGAGAGAGGGTAAATCTATGCAGAAGAGAACCATTTACAGATGGATTGTCTTATGCATGAAGATGATTTACGTTCTGGCCATAAATCAGCCTCCAGAAGTACTTCACGCTCATTCCACCCCAACAAAGGCTGCTACAACTGAGCAGAGGTATCACATGTTGGACATCAGCCAGGCAGCTACGTGGTTGTCAGTTCATATGTTCATGAAACACTGATGCATAGACAGCCATGTTTAGCAGGAAAAGCATTTTGCCCGTTCTATCCTGCAGGATTTCCTGGTTTGAGATGTTCCATAGACCCACCACCTGAGAAGGTACTGCTTGGTTGCCTCTTCACATGAAAAGGAATCTGTAGTTAAAAGTATCCATCAGAAAAAAAAGCTACTTAACTTGGCTAGTGCTCCTTCTGAAGATACTCAGACTGCACATTCCTCACTAACCCTCCTTCCTCCCTGTTGTACAGAATGGACTCAAGTAATTTATATCTGAAAGAGACTTCTTTGCAGATTCCTTACCTTAGAATTTACCCCAGGCGTCATTCCGAATCCGGAGATTTTCCTCGAGCAGTACCCTCCACTCCATCAGGTGGTGTCAGGCAGCTCTGTGTCCGTCATCCATGTTGTGCGTGCCAGATTTGTTGTCGCTGGTCCCATATAGGTGCCACCCTGGCACGCTGACATCAGTTCTTTTCTTTCTAAGCCAGCCATGGCTGATCTGAAGAGAGCTACGCCCGAGTCACTTTTTGACTGGTCTTCTTTTGACTTTTTGTCAAAGCTATGAGTGTGTACACTCCTGGTGCATCAAGGATGACTTCACGCAAAACCGGATTCAAGCCCTGTGGATCCTGTCAACAGTGATGTCCATGGCAGATCCGTTCCTCGTGAACTTGTGGTGTTGGGAGCGCAACCAGGACCCAAAATTTTGCTCTGAGTGCCGGGCCATGAAACCCCAATCTTTTGAGTGGAGAGGCCCCTATCGTTCTAGGCCTCCATCCTCGTGGCCTATGACTGGGTCAGCTCCGTGCTGCCCTGCATTTTTGGGAGCCGGAGCGACCATTGCCCAAATCCAGGAATTTTATGAGGTTTTGCACCGAATCTTTGGGCAGCCTGGCTTTGCTGGAGTGCCTTCGGACCCTGACGAAATAGGAGGGGCCCCCTCGGGTTCGGCCGCTTCGGTCTTGGCTCCATGAGGCACTCATGGATCCTTCCCTGGATCCAAACTGGTGTCAGTCGTGCCACTTCAACCTTCCCTGGAACTGGTTCTGACGTCGACGCTCCTGACCCTGCTAGTGCCCCCAGGCGGCGTCAACCCCATCCTTATTGCCAACTGAGATTTTGGAAGGGGCCTTCCTCCCTGTGTTGGATCCTGACCCGTATTCTTATGGATTGGGGTGTAGTTGTGGGTTGGGAGGGGTCGCTGGCCCCTTTTAATTCCAAGCAAGACCCTTTGGACTGGTGGATGGACCTGGTATGCGACTGTCAATGGAATACAATTGTGGCATGGTGTACAGATAAGTCTGTTGACTCCTTCTCTTTCTGAGGTCCTCATGTTCATACTTTCTTTGGCCCTGAAGGGCTCTGCTTTGGGCACCCTCAAAGGTTATTTATCTGCCATCTCTGCTTTTTTTAGATTACCCGATCAGCCCTCTCTATTTCAGTCTCCTAATGTTAATAGGTTCCTTGAGAGTCTTACCCACATGTTTCCTTCTTCCCCATTCACCATGTCCCAATGGGATTTGAATTTGGCCCTGACATTCCTGATGTACGCTCCTTTTGAGCCACTCCACAATTGTCCTTTCAGGCTTCTGACACTAAAAACAGCTTTCCTTGTGGTTATTACCTCTGACCGAGGGGTGAGTGAGCTGCAGGCATGGTCATCTAAGCAACCCTACCTCACCATCTACCCTGACAAAGTCATCCTTCGCACTGGGGCTTCATTACTCCCTAAGGTGGTTACGCCCGTTCATGTAGGCCAATCCATTACCTTGCCTACCTTTTACACCCCCCCACATCCTTCTAAAGAAGAGGAGAGACTCTACTGTCTGGACCCAAAAACAGCATCAGCATTCTACCTTGATCATACTAAAGAGCTCTGGATGGATGATCAACTCTTTAATGGTTAAGTGGGTGTGAGGAAAGGCTGGGCAGTGCAGAAAATAACCATTTCCAGGTGGGTTGTTCTGTGCATTAAAATGTGCTATGCATTGGCTCGAAAGCAACCCCCAGAGGGCTTGTGCACTCACTGAAGCAGAGCGACAGCTGCAACCAATGCTTTAGCATGCGGAGTTCGAGCCCTGAATATCTGTCAGGCAGCAATGGAGGCATCCATGCACACATTCACCTACACTACTGTCTGGTCAGTCAGGTCCGAAGAGATGGATACTTTTTCTGTTCGGTCTCTGAGGACTTCCCAGTATGACCTTGGTGCGCTGACCCACCTTCAAGGATGGTATTGCTTGGGTATCTATTCTGCTGTAAGAAGTCTGAAACTAGAAGTCTCTCTCAGATGGATAAGTTACTTACCTTCGGTAACGCCTTATCTGATAGAGACATATTCTAGTTGCAGATTCCTTACCGACCTACCCATCCTCCCCGCTTTCCGAACTGATTGCTAGAGAGAGGGACTTCCCTTTCAGGTCCCTAGTTTTGAAGCACCAGTGGTCAGTGTTCTTCAAGGCTCTGCGCTTCTAATGTGGAAAGTTGTGAAAAGAAACGTGTCAGTACGCTGGGGTGGTGCCTATATAGGACCTGCAACGTCATATCCCACGCGCATGTCGCATTCACTGGATGCGGAGCCGACAGACACCACCTGATGGCATGCAGGGGTACTGCTCGAGAAAAAAATCCAGATCCAGACTGACACCTGGGGAAAATTCTAAGGTAAGAAATCTGCAACTCGAATGCCTCTACGCAGATTAGGCATTAGGAAGGTAAGTAACTTATCTTTCCTTACCGACCCACACATCCTCCCATGTCTGTGAAGTGATTGCTCAGGACAGGAACTTCCCTATCAGGGCCCAATTTTTAATGCACCAGTGGTCAGTGTTCTTCATGGCTCTGCACTCAAAGTCGTGAAAAGAAACTGACGTCAGCATGCCGGGGTGGCACCTACATAGGACCCGCAACATCATATCCGGCGTGCACGACGCTAACGACTGATGCAGAGCCGAACGACGCCACCTAACGGTGCACAGGGGTATTGCTCTAAAAAAAATCTTCAGATCCAGACTGACGTCTGCAGGAAATTCTAAGGTAAGGAATCTGCAACTAGAATATGTCCTTCCCAGATAAGGCATTACCGAAGGTAAGTAACTTATCTGTTAGTAAGATTTTCAATTGGCACAGTGTTTGAACCTGATTTCTTATGGCTCTGCATCCAGTGGTGCAGACAGAGATCAGAAAGAAACTGACATAAGCGTGCAGCAGTGGCGACTATATAGGAGTTTTAGCATCACATCCAGGTTGGAACGGACTTTGAGCCTAGTTGCACAAGGGAAATGCTGAGAAAAATCTCCGGATCCGGTCAGGTTCCTGGGGGTATTCACAAAGTGAGGGATCTGCAGTAAGGGTATCCACAGAAGGTAAATATCTTTTTCCTTTAGTATTTTTTGTCAGAAGCCAAGGCTGCATATAGATCTGTAAAATTTAATTACTTATATTTTTTTGGAGGCTACATTTGCCAATTTGGACCTTTGCACCCAGGTCTAGAAAGCAACAGTAACCTTGAAAATGTTGCACTACAAGGGCTTCTGGCTAGCCATGATGGCCCAAAACTGGCTTGGCAAAGTAGTTGAGGAAGGTTTTACCAAAAACTGTGGACCTCCAATGTCAATGATCTGGCTTAACTAACTAACATCAGATAATATACGTAAATTTAAAGAATAGCGACATTTGAAATGACACAGTTACATTGGCCGGCCACTGTACTATGCCTCTACAGGCCCGCTCCTTCCTGTGTTTTGTTGAAGACTTGGGACTTTCCGCAGTCATTTTTCTGCCCTTTTTACATGATGTGCAGAGGTGGGGTGGATTGGGTAGTTGAACAGTACTTTGCTGATCGCCTACTGGCTCGTCTCATCAGTGGAAACTCAAGGGCCAAATTCAGGCAGATGCACTTAAGTTAGGTGACAGAAATTCAGAACTGGCTGTACAAAAGCTCTCCTCAAATCCCCTTCCACTCCAAAGTTGATAGGTTGAATGGCTACAGGAAGAGGCAGATGGCATCTCAGATCGAGGAAGCTCAGGAGCACTTGGAAATGGAGTGGAGAAGTCTCAAACTGCAGCTCTGTTCTTTGACAGTAATATAATTGGAGTTGAGCTGCTGCAGCCACTAATCTAAAAGTAATGCAAACAACACTTTTGGGCTTTAACTCTGTGTTTGGCATCAGTCTTCTTTCAGATCAGTTTGCATGAAAGTGTAGAGAGTTCATATAACTCTCACAAAGTGGAACAAGGGTCCTCTGACAGCTTCAAACATACTTCTGTGATCGCTATCTAAAACTAATGCTCTAGAATGGCAATCCAAGAAACTAAATGCCTAAGTAGATGTATTGTAAACCAAGGCGTGCAAGTCAATGCCAATGTAGTACAGAAAACACATGATACATGACAAGTGATTTATTCTGAGCTACAATTGCATATAAGAACAGAGGTTCTGTAGCATTGGCTCTTTAATAAATTCACATGCTTCAATTATTCCCCGTAGGTAGACTGGAAACCTTTGGTTGTCAATGTTAATAGAGCAGTGTTCTATCTTCATTGTGATAGCAGCCATAGACAACATGCAAACAGTCACCATTATTATATGGCCTGAGCTCCGATATCAGAACCATATATTTTTTGGCACACTATTGGAAGAATTTCACCAGTTCTCTTTCTTTTTTCAAAGTTTTTATTGAGCTTTTTAGCTTGTATCCTATGTTAGTAGCCAACAGATAGTTCTATCTCATTGTTATTTTATTATTAGATTGTTGAGCAGAAGGTAGGACTGAGACACAGCAGCACAAAGTATTCTTTATCTGTCAAAAGATGTTATCCCCCAACCTCTCATCTCTTGGGTTATACGTTCCTCAATTACTAGCCATTTTTTTTACTTCAAGTATGATCCCTTTCTTCAGTGAACTCCTCAAAGGCATTCACGGTGAAGTCCAGTGTCATTTATGTTTGTTTAATCAAAATGTGTCCAACTCCCTGATCCTTTGCTGTGAATTCCTTTTTTCTGCTAGTCGTGCCAGTATCATGTTTTCAGCTTCCATCAACTCTTTTTCTGATAGAGATTACTAATCTCAGATTCCTCACCTTCAAAATATTTCCCAAACATCAAAATGAATCTGGAAAACTTTGAAGCATTACCCCTGTGCGTGTTCAGATGTGGTGCCTGCGACTTCGTGTCAGTATCCTTTGCACCGGTTGTGACATGCGCAGGCCGATATAGCCACAACCCATTTGTCTGATATTAGTTGCTTTCATCCTGCACCAGTCAACACTGATCGAGAGCTACCCTTGGTCATTTTGGCCACTTTTTATAACACTATTCAAGCATTTCTCAAAAATTCTTTCAGTGTGAAAGGGAATGTCCTCCAAGAAAACATAGTTTGTCTTGTGGAGAATGTCATAGCCAGATGTTAATTTTGTATTCCCATTTGACCTGTCTTTGATGCCTGGGGTCATCTCACAACTCTGCAGCCTCCAGGTACTGTGCATATATGTACCCAAAGCAATCTGGGAGCAGAGAAGGCACAGTTGTTCTTTTGCCGCCACCGAAAGTCCCACATGTCGGTCAAAATTCAAGGGGAAGATCCTGGCCCCTGGATATTCTGGAGCGAAACATGTTGGCTGATTTTAATGATGACATAACGAATAAACAACCTTTTTTAAATGTCATTGGCTGGAAGTACTGTTATGCTGATTTTTGGACCTCTCCATGAGCCTAAACAAGATGTAGTGGACTATGTACTAGGCCTCCGCTCCAGGATGGCAGAGTACATGGAAAAGGCAAGCAAAATCCTTGAGGCTAGCCAACAACTCCAGAAGTTGTGGTATGACCAAAAGGCTGCAATGGTTGAATTTCAGCCAGGGCAGAAAGTCTGTGTTCTGAAGCCTGTGGCTCACAGGGCACTCCAGGATAGATGGAGTGGCCCTTACCCAGTGCTAGAAAAGAAGAGTCAGGTCACTTACTTTTTGGACCTGTACACTAGCAGGACATCAAAGAGGGTGATTCATGTTAACCGCCTTAAACTCTACAATGACAGGGCATACATAACCATGTTGATGGTTACTGATGAGGATCAGGAAGCAGAGAATGAGCCTCTCCCTGACTTCCTCTCAACTGACCCTAAAGATGGCTCAGTGGATGGAATTGTCTACTCGGACATCCTCTCGAACCAACAGCAAACTGACTGCATGCAAGTCCTACAGCAGTTTGCTGAGCTCTTTTCTTTGTCCCCTGTTCAGACACACCTGTGTACCCATGATGTGGACACAGGAGACAGTTTATCTGTCAAGAATAAAATAGTCAGACAGTCTGACCAAGTCAAGGAAAGCATCAAAGTGGAGGTCCACAGGATGCTGGAATTTGGAGTGATAGAGCACTCTAATAGTCCCTGGGTTAGCCCAGTGGTCTTGGTCCCCAAACTTCACACCAAGGATGGAAAGAGAGAGATGACGTTTTGTGTGTACTAAAGAGGGCTCAACTCTGTCACCAAGACAGGTGCTCACCCCATACCAAGGGTAGATGATTTGATTGACAAATTAGGTGCAGCCAAATTCTTAAGTACCTTTGACTTGACAGCAGAGTACTGACAAATCAAAATGGCACCTGGAGCAAAAGAAAAGCCGGCATTCTCAACACGTTATGGGCATTATCAGTTTACGTCATGCCCTTTGACTTAAAGAATGCCCCTGCCACC
The DNA here is from genome assembly GCF_031143425.1 of Pleurodeles waltl. Lineage (NCBI taxonomy): Eukaryota > Metazoa > Chordata > Amphibia > Caudata > Salamandridae > Pleurodeles > Pleurodeles waltl. The sequence continues at coordinate 1,045,189,631 of NC_090446.1, read as the reverse complement.
TTCCAAAGGTTTGTGAATCAAGTCCTTGCTGGCTTGGAGTCCTTTAGTGCAGCATATCTAGATGATATTGCGGTCTTTAGCTCCAACTGGCAGGATCACCTGGTCCACCTGAAGAAGGCTTTGCAGGCCCGCAAGCAGCAGGCGTCTCTATCAAGGCAACTAAATCTCAGATAGGGCAGGGTACAGTAGTTTACTTGGGACACCTTGTAGGTGGAGGCCAAATTCAGCCATTACAGCCCAAGATCCAGGCTATTCTGGACTGGGAAGCTCCAAAAACCCAGACTCAAGTCAGGGCATTCCTTGGCTTGACTGGCTACTGTAGGAGGTTTGTGAAGGGATATGGATCCATAGTGACCCCTCTCACAGAACTTACCTCCAAGAAAATGCCCAAAAAGGTTAACTGGACCTTGGAATGTCAAAAGGTCTTTGACACCTTGAAAGGAGCTATGTGCTCAGCACCAGTTCTGAAAGCTCCAGATTATTCGAAGCAATTAATTGTGCAGATTGATGCCTCTGAACATGGGATATGGTCTCGCAGTAGGAGGAGGTCGTGGCACCGCTCCCGGAGCCCCTAGTCCTCTTCCTCGCATTCGATGTCATCGGAAGGTAAGAGGCACAAGAAGAAGAAGAAGTCCAAGCAGACTTCGTCTTCGCCACGCCTGTCGACCGACGAGGCATCTCGGGAACGTCGACGTTCCGAGCGCGGTTCTGCGGAGCCGTCGCCAGGGTCGACTCCACATCTTCCCCCCTTTCCGGGGACCGGATCGACCCCCGCTCAAATTAAAGAATTTTACGAGGCCATGTGTCTCGTCTTTGAGCGGGCTGTACCCTCGGGTGGGTCTTCGGGCCCGCGGGGTCAGCAGGGGCCCCTTCGGATTCGATGCCGGCGGCTTTGGCCTCGGCGCCGTTGGGGACCTCAGGATCCGATAACAGATCTGGACCGGCGCCGGTTTCTCACCGTCGACCTCCTTCGGCGCCGGGTCCGACGTAGACGATTCCGCCACCGGCGCCGACTGGTGGCAGCCCCATCCTTATTCCAGATGATCCGGAACCGGAGTGACGTCGTACAATGTCAACTCCGACTTCGACGGTGCCGATTCGGCCCAGATCATTGTCTGAGCATTATTTGGAACAGCCAGACACAGGAGAGGAATGGGAGGGGTCTGAGGACCCTTTAGAATCAGGTTTGCAGCAGGACTGGTATGTGGATCTAGGGGAGGCCAGTGGACTGGACACATCTCCAGATTCTGGTATGCTCTCTCCTCCTAATATGGCTACGGGGGAGGGGGCTTCTTTCGCTATGGTGGTGCATAGGGCAGCTGAGGTCTTGGACCTAGATTTGCCTACGGTGCCAGTCAGGACAAATATCCTGACAGAAGTGCTTCAGCCGGGGGTGTCAACATCGGAACCGTTGTTGCCCTTCAATGAGGCTCTTACAGATGTCCTTCTGGGTACGTGGTCCAAACCCAGCACAGGGGCTCCTGTGAATAGGACGGTCGGCCGCCGCCATAGACCCACTCCCAGCGACCCTAGTTTCCTGACACAACACCTCACTCCAGAGAGCTTGGTTTTCCAAGCCTCTACTTCACGTGGTGCCTTCCCTTCCGCTCCCCCAGATAGGGAATCCAAGAGGCTGGATCAGCTTGGGAAGAAGATGTTTTCTTCCTCCAGCCTGGCATTGAGGTCTGTAAACACCTCTTGCCTATTGGGCCGTTATTCCCATACTTTATGGGATACGGTGGCGCAAGTGCTGCCCCAGGTCCCAGAGGGCGTATGGGACAATCTCACCCAGGCTGTAAAGGATGGGAGAGATGCAGCCAAGTTTACAATCCGGTGTGGCTTGGATACAACCGACTCGCTGGGCAGAGCGATTTCATCGTCAGTGGCCCTTCGTCGCCACGCCTGGCTACGTTCTACTGGGTTTTCAGGGGATGTCCAGTCCAGCTTGATGGACATGCCCTTTGATGGCTCTCGCCTTTTTGGCGAAAAGGCAGACTCCGCGCTTGAGAGGTTCAAGGATTCTCGAGCCACGGCCAGATCCTTGGGCCTTTCAACGCCAGCACGACAGTAGTCTGTTTTTCGCCCCTTCCGAAGCTTCGGGAGGGGTGTGGTGCCACGCCAGCCACAATTTAGCCACCGTCCTCAGGCTTCACAGCATCCCGGAAGAGGACGTGGTCGTGGTACCATCAGACCCAGAGGGTCTGGCCAGAGGTCGACCACCACACAGCCCCCCTCCACTGCGCCCAAGCCCTCCTAGTGTGGTTCTGCGGGATCACGTCCGTCCAGTTGGAGGGAGGATTAGTTTTCATCTCCCTCACTGGCTTTCCATCACCACGGACAAGTGGGTCCTGCAGATCATACAGAAGGGCTATTCCCTTCCCTTCCAGTCTTTCCCTCCTTCTATCCCTCCGACAAAGGAATGGCTGATGGAGGACCATCTAGCTTTGCTCCGCGAGGAAGTTACGGCTCTCTTGGCCAAGGGAGCCATAGAAAGAGTCCCGATATCAGAAGTAGGCAGTGGTTGTTATTCCCGCTACTTTCTGATTCCCAAAAAGAAAAAAGGCCTTCGCCCTATTTTGGATTTAAGGAACGCCAATCTCTTCCTCAAGAAGGAGAAATTCAAGATGCTCACTCTTGCTCAGGTTTTGTCTGCCCTAGACCCAGGAGACTGGATGGTAGCGTTGGATTTGCAGGATGCGTATTTCCATATTCCTATCCTGCCAAGCCACAGGCGTTACCTGTGGTTCAAGGTGGGCCACGAGCACTTTCAGTTTACCGTGCTTCCTTTCGGTCTCACCAGTGCCCCTCGGGTGTTCACAAAGGTGATGACGGTAGTTGCGGCTCATTTGCACAGGTCAGGGATTTCAGTCTTCCCCCTACCTGGACGATTGGCTGTTGAAGGCTTCTACGCCCCAGGCTCTCGTCACCCACCTCCAGACGACGGCGGACCTCTTGCATTCGCTGGGGTTCACTATAAATGTGCTGAAGTCACACCTGACTCCCTCTCAGAAGCTCTCTTTTATCGGAGCTGTTCTGGACACAGTTCAGTATCGGGCTTATCCTCCCGATCAGCGGGTTTAGGATATTCAGGTTATGATTCCGATGTTTCGGCCTCTATCCTGGATCTCGGTGAGACAGACTCTGAGGCTGCTGGGACTCATGGCTTCCTGCATCCTGTTGATCAAGCATGCCAGATGGCGCATGAGGGCTCTGCAGTGGGACCTGAAGTTCCAATGGGCACAGCATCAGGAAAATCTTACCGACGTGGTTCAGATCTCGGAGAGGACTGCAGAAGATCTGCAGTGGTGGTTAGTGAACTGCGAGTGGGTCAAGGGCAGACCCCTCTCCCTTCCCCAACCAGATCTAACGGTAGTGACAGATGCGTCACTTCTGGGATGGGATGGCCATCCGGGGGAGGTGGAGATCAGAGGTCACTGGTCTCCGGCGGAATCCGTGCTCCACATCAACTTGTTGGAGCTTCGGGTGATCCGGTTAGCATTAAAAGCATTTCTTCCTGTTGTGAAAGGGAAGGTGGTGCAGGTGTTCACGGACAACACTACCGCAATGTGGTACTGCAACAAGCAGGGCGGTGTGGGGTCGTGGACCCTTTGTCAAGAGGCTTTACGTCTCTGGACATGGCTGGAACAGCAGGGCATGACCCTGGTGGTTCAACACCTGGCAGGATCTCTGAACGCCAGAGCAGACAAACTCAGCCGAAAATGCTTAGAGGATCACGAATGGTGTCTCCATCCGGAGGTGGTGCAAGGACTCTTTCAGCAGTGGGGAGAGCCTTGGTTAGATCTGTTCGCCTCTGCAGAGAACGCGCAATGTCAGCAGTTTTGTGCGTTGGAGTTTCCAAGGGGGCTATCGCTAGGTGACGCTTTTCGTCGCGAGTGGAGTTCAGGCCTCCTGTACGCTTTTCCGCCTATACCACTTCTGCCCAGAGTTCTCAAGAAAATCAAGAACGACCGGGCCCAAGTAATCCTTGTGGCTCCAGATTGGGCATGGAGAGTTTGGTATCCAGAGCTTCTCAAAATGAGCATCGGTCCTCCAGTCAGGCTGCCTCTTCGGGAGGATCTTCTGTTGCAGCAGCAGGGGAAGGTTCTCCACCCGAACCTGTCAACTCTGCACCTTCATGCGTGGTGATTGAGCGGCGACAGTTGATGGTTTATGACCTCTCTCCCGAAGTCTGTGATGTTATTCTGGCAGCCAGGCGTCCCTCTACTAAGTCGATCTACGCCTGCCGTTGGAAACGTTTTGTTTCTTATTGTTCAGAGAGGTCTATTGATCCTCTTTCTTCTTCTCTGTTGAACATCCTTTTGTTTATTTTGTCTCTCGCCCAGCAGGGTTCCTCCTTGGGGACTCTCAAGGGCTATCTTGCAGCCTTATCGGCTTTTCTTCAGTTGCCTGATCAACCATCTCTGTTTAAATCACCTATAGTACAGAGATTTTTTAAAGGGCTTGTACATCTGTTCCCGCCTGTGCCTTTCATTATGCCCCAGTGGGATCTTAATCTGGTTCTTACTTTCCTTATGTGTGCGCCTTTCGAGCCCTTGCATAACTGTCCTCTCTGGCTGCTCCCTATTAAGACAGCATTTTTGTTGGCAATTACATCGGCCAGGAGAGTGAGTGAACTGCAGGCTTTATCTTCTAAACCTCCTTATCTAATGATATATCCTGACAAGGTGGTGTTAAGAACTCGTGCCTCTTTCCTCCCCAAGGTGGTGACCCCTTTCCATCTGAGTCAAAGTATCACCCTGCCCACCTTCTTTGCACCACCGCATCCCACTAAGGAAGAGGAGCGTCTCCATTGACTGGACCCAAAAAGAGCGTTATCGTTCTACCTTGACCGCACTAAAGAGTTCCGGGTGGACGACCAACTCTTTGTGGGGTACGTTGGTAGTACAGAAACGATCCATTTCGCGCTGGGTCGTTCTCTATATAAAAAATTTGCTACGCTTTAGCGAAGAAGCAGCCTCCTGAGGGCTTGAGAGCTCATTCCACTAGGGGGAAAGCTGCTACCACTGTGTTAGCACGTGGCGTACCGGTGGTGGACATATGTCAGGCCGCAACATGGGCTTCTTTACACACGTTTGCGAAGCATTACTGCCTGGATAGCCAGGTGAGAAGAGATGGGCATTTTGCCCGTTCTGTCTTGCAGGACTTCCTAGTATAGAAAAAAAAAAAATCTCCCTCAGACCCACCACCATGGGTTATAGCTTGGGTATCTATTCTAAGGTAAGGAAGCTGCATCTAGAAGTCTCTTATCAGATGAACAAGTTACTTACCTTCGGTAACGAAGTATCTGGTAGAGTCTCTATCTAGCTGCAGATTCCTTACACCCGCCCAAGCCTCCCCGCTCTGGGAATTTTTTTTCTCATATGCATATGTGTGTATATATATCTATATGTTTCATTTTGGCAACTTTTGCCTTTCTTACAGGCATGATAGTGTTTTTCTCCAAATAGTCAAAGAGGTTAAAAGTGTATTAGTTGGTTCTTCCATGACTCTGTGCTTCTGGCGCGGGAAGTTGTGGAAAAGAACTGACGTACGTGCGCCAAGACGGCGTCTCTATAGACAACCATGACGTCACAGACGGCTCCGACGACGCACGCGTAGCTGGTCGACACACGCGGATCCGAACGATGCTGAACGACGCCGTCCGACGGCATGCGCGCCGGGTACTGCTTACAAAAAACTCCAGATTCGAAGTTGACGCCAGGGAATTCTAAGGTAAGGAATCTGCAGCTAGTTAGTCTCTACCAGATACTTTGTTACCGAAGGTAAGTAACTTGTTCTTCTGGACTGTTTCCATAAAGTCACTCAGATGTCTTCCTGGACATCCACCTTGCTTGGCATGGTCTTAGGAGGCAATCTTCTTGGCAGTCGGAGGAAGGGTTTCCCTTCACTATCACCAATGGACCCAAATAATCAAAGAAGCATGGGTCTACTAAGTACTGAAGGGCTATAGTTAAGGGCTGTGCCCTTTTGCTGCCATTTCTCCTTCTTCCAGTACCACTTCTGGCACAGTCTGCAGCCCATGGAAATGTGTAGGAGTTATTCCTGTCAGCAACTTATGATGAACGGCTGTGTGGGCTACGCCACACACATTATTCCATCAGTACATTGTTGAGGCATCCTCTCAAAGTAACAAAAGGTTTGGCCAGGAGGTTCTTTGCTACATGTTTGCTGTGGCCTAAATTGCAATATGCCTTCATTTACCTCCTCAACTGTTGTAGACAGTCGCGGCTTGCGGGTTTAAAGGGGTCAGGGCAAGATGAACTGTGCAGGGGAGGGGGGAGCAACAGGTGTGGCAGGGGGAGAAAATATTAATAAAATGAAAACTGAAATAAAAATAATCTTACCTGACACTGCGTCGTGCCGCACCCCGCTCATCTACTGGCTGCAGGCAGGCATAGGCAGGCTCCCAACCTGCACTACGTCCAATCTTGATGCTGCAGAGCTGGGTGTTGCTGGGCTGGAGAGATCCCTGTGCGTATGTGTGTTTGGCTGGGCTGAGAAAGCCGGCAAAACACACGTGCGCTCTGAGGGGGAGTAGTCACCCCTGTGGCCCCACCCCTTTACAAGGAAAAGATAATAAATACTGTTAATGATCTTTTCCTTGTAAAGGTTTTCCAGCTGCCTCTGCTGGTGAGGGGGGGGGGGTGACGCCCCTCCGCCTTTATGGAGGAGCAGCTCCTGGTTGTAGAACCTTCCCTGATGCTGAGAATCAGAATGAGCTAGGATCTTTGAGTTGGGCAAATATACCTTTATTGTGACTCAGTTACTCTTACTCCATACGTTTGTTCCCATTTTCAGTGCATTTTCACTGCAGCTGTCTCATTGGTCAGAAAACATACACTTGCTGCTTTCTAAAAATAAAGGGAACTCACAAGGGCACTTAATCTTGCAGGGTTACTAGTGAGCTGCATAATACTTACGCATGTCTGTGTTGTACTGGCACACAATAATTCTGTATTAAGTAGGTATTCAAACAATTGCCAACCCCTCCACTATGTAGGAGGAATACCCACAAGTTGATATTGGTGACGAACTTGCACACAAAGAGCAATGGAGTCATCATAAAGCTAATTTTATGTTTATATATTGTGGGTATCCGCCTGAGACCAGAAAGCATAGTATTAAACAAAATATCAGTGCTGAGTTTAGGGTTTCTTCATTGCATTCTCTAATTGCTCTTGGTCTGGACTTCTGGTGCTCTCTCTTAAAATTCCTCTATCTATTTTGACACTTAAAATTTGTTTGCATGCGGCTAATTGATTGTTCAAAGTACCGTTGTACTATAGAACTGCCTGATTTAAAAAACATTGTAGAGGAAACCGCTTTCCACAGTCTAATCTACTTAGCTGAAAGAACCTTCTGGCATTGTTCACAACCTTAGCAACTGTTGCAGGTAAATACCTTTTCCTTGAAGATGGGCAGCATTTAGATTTGGTCTAGGAGGAGAGGGCTGCAATTCTAGCTCCTACGCTTGACCAATTTGCGAGATTCTGGGTAGGTCTGTTTCTTATTATATCACCAAGAGTGTGCACTATTAAAGATAACATAAAAGAGAATGTATTTGTTGATTCTGCCTTGGTAATTGTATTACATTGCATTACCCTTTTTTACAGTGTCAGCATTAATTGGTACATTTCCTTTAATACATAGTTATTTGTAAATTGTGCGTTATTTGTGTATTACCTGTCTAAAGAGTTTTTTATTTTTTTAGTTAACTCGCCTATGTAGGATCCATGCTTAAACTGAAAGTCCTGTGACATGCAATGAAAAGTAGACCGCTTAGTATGTTTACTAACAGGGTTAACTTGATTGTGCATTTCAGCTCAGTCCCTTTGTCTACAGTGAATTTGCAAGAGAGCGAAATCTTCATGTCTCATTACTTGACCGGCTATATGAGCACTACCCTGTAGAGTTTCCATGTAGAATCCTTTTGTGTGAGAACTATCGCTCCCATGAAGCAATCATCAAGTAGGTGTGAACCTTTTCCACTGCATCACATTTTTGTTTTTGCCTGCTGTCAGCAAGCCAAAGAAATGCAAAATTATGTTTTGACATGCTTAATATTTGTGAATGTACTTTGGCCAGTCAGTGTCATTTGGGAATTAAAAAAAAAAAAAAAAAACTTAATCTGCCATATGTCACTTGACCTCAAATTGTACTTATGTTACTGAGTTTTTAGAATTAAAGACTTGTTGATATTTAAGTCAAACTCTTGTTGTTATCAGGTTCATTAATAGGTTAGTGTTAAGAATTTTTAAGGATTAATAACTCGAATCCCGATTGAGGGCTTAGACAAAGGGTAAAGGGATCTGTCCTCCCTGCACTATATTATTACTAACACTAGAGTATCCCTCAGATCTGAGGCACTCGCAGGAATAAAGGCGAAGGTAGCTTCCTACATCTGTACTAAACACCTATAGGTGTGGGGAATAAAAAAAATCCTTTTTATTATACTTAACCCTCAGAACTCTATTAGTCGCATGCTTCATCATCGGGTTCACCCTGACTCCTGAACCATCTTCCAGGATATCCCTTTATTAATATGGTGGATAGGAATAATAAAAAAAAAATACACCATGAACTGGTTTTAGGATCTAATGGCCCTATAACCCTAAACTCTCTAATCTAGCCAGCAGATTCCTTACCTTTAGAATTTCCTGGCATCAGCTTGGAATCTGGAACTTTTGCAGAGGAATACCTGTGCGCACTCCATTGTGTGTCATTGTTCAAATCCGTGTGGCGTTGTCGTTTGAGCAGTTTGCATTCACGTTTGCCTATGAGGGCACCACCCAGGCGCATGTTCGTCAGTTCCTTTTCCACAAACAAAATAAAAAATCCACATCCAAAGCCCAGGTATCCCTTTATTAATAGGGTGGATGGAAATAGTTAAAAATACACTATGAATAGGTTTTAGAATACAATGGTCCTGTGACTCTAAACTCTCCATGTTTACCAACATGTTTCAGCCCTGCACAATTGGCCTTCGTGGGTTCCGGGCTTTCATCAGGGTGGTTTATATAGCTTCTAACGCTTACCAGTGATGTGTTTTACAAATTCAAGTGTGGCATGCAAAAACACTTCAAGCATGCATAAGCAGTGAAATACTTGCCACTTCAAGTTGTACCGGTAACCAAAAAGAGCTTTGTGTCAATTTTCTTGCTATACTTTTGCTGCTTCTGTCATGTCAAGCACTCCTCCCTTTCATTTGTGCTATTACATCTATTGCTAGTCATTGGCACCTTGCCGACACATATTGTTTTTTTTGCCAATTGTCAGCGTTTTGCCAACACATCCCGTTTATTAATTATCAAACACCATTATTGCTCTCCAGGTATATTTGCCCTCTACTGATCCTTTCATTGTGCTTGTATTGTGTAAGGCTTATCTTTCTTCATACACATAACAAAGGATTGAGATTGAATAAATGGCCGCAGCATTCTAGCAGTTGGACCAGCAATGTCCCCGATATCGTATTACCATTAGTTATGGCCTCACCTTAGGGACTTATATGAAAAACACATACATCCATTTGAAACCTCCTTTTGGATGTTCAACTACTGTAACATCACTATACTCACCCGATATATGGGAAAAAGCTTCTCCCACAGGGGAGGGAGGTGGGATGGACATGTAGTTGCACCCTTAAAAGATAAACAGAACACACTGTCAATATTAAAAACCTGCTTTTAGCTGATGTATTTCAATATTCACCCACAGTATTCGCCGAAACTGGTACTTACTTCTTCATGGGCACCAACCCTCCAGTAAACCTACTTGGCTACGCTCTCCCTGGCATGTAGCAGTTTTGAGCTAGAAAGAGTGCATTTTTAACCACCCGGGTCAAACCGGTTTGGGCTTGTCTCAGTTGATGGTAACCAGTTGGATCATATCTCCGCTGGTAAAAAACAGCTGTTTATCTACACATGGGTGCGCCCCCCCTCTTGCAGCACCTCAGGCCTGGGTAACGCACACTGATTGTTATCATCCCCTGTGTAAATTTAGGTGTGGACCCCACTGTCACCATGAGCTGCGCCTTACTGTGGGATGCTAGAAGTTTCATAGAAACCTATTAGTCATCCCCTATCCCAGTCCAGGTGCGTACTCCACTAGCCATGGCTCCAATCTCTTTACGGGACGCCTAGTGTTTCAGTAAACCCAATTCATGGCTTAATAAAACAGTGCATCATGAAAGTTGTAGTCGCCGAGTGCATTAAACACTGTGGAGTTATGAACCAGATTTCTTGAGGTGATGAATTCATATTAGTGATTGGGTCCCATATATTTATTGCAACTTGAAAGTAATTAATGTGCTAATACAGGATTATTAATACTGGGTAAAAACGGAGATATAACTTTATTCATACTAAATGCCTTGTGTCTTCTGACCAAAGCTGTTGATGTTCATGTATTGCTCTAGAAAAATAGCCTAGCTCAAGGGCATGTGTGATTTGGTATTTTCGGGGCTACCAGCGGCATAACAAACTCCAGTGGATTTCACCATTTAGTCCCCTCTTATTTTTTGACAATTTATAGACCAATTTTTGCTCCTTTTCTAGCAAGGTATTATTAATGCCTGCCTGAGGGTTAAGTTTTTCTATTTTAGTCCACCTCATGTCGTTTTCATTATGATTCTTTTCAAGGAAGTGTGTTTTCAGTTTTGTGACTGCTCCTCTGGTTGCTTATTCAGATCTTGACCTTGCTTGTTGTCATTCCAATGTAGCGGAGGCCACAAAGACAGGTAATGTTGTAAATAACGTTGCTGCTATTACAATTAGTACGTGTCCTCTGCTCCCATGGTCTTGGAAGGGCAAGCTCTACTGTTTTCGATTGAGCACTAAGTAGGCAAACTGAGCAATTCACGCACCGGAAATGTCCCATACCGGGGGAGATTCCACTGGGTGGTTTGCTGAGCTGGATTTTTTTCTCCAAGTGTTACTATGCACCAATCTGTCCTTAAGGCTTCTATTTCTTCTGAACGAGAAGAGAGGTTACTCAGACGATAGTTCATTGGATGTAAGGATGTGCCAATGTTTATTCACAATCTTTTTGATAGAATTAGAAGAAGATTTGTTGGTGCTAACGAAAATGAGAGCATTATTGTCTTCTTTTATATTAGTCTCCAGGAGGGCCTTTCTAGGGCTATTATGTGCCATCTTCTGGGCTATGGCTATTCTACTTTCTGAGTATTCTTTCTCCTTCAGCTTTCTAGTGAGTTTCACTGCCTCACTCTTGAAATCTTGGATATCTGAACAGTTTCTTCTGATTCTTAGAAACTGCCCCACTGGCAGGTTCTGTCAGAGAGCACGAGGTTGGACACTGTTGAAATGCAGCAAACTGTTCCGGTCCGTTGGTTTAGTGTACAACATGCTACTCAGACCACCATCTTGTGACACAATGTTGACATCAAGAAAATACACACTGGTTCTATTTGTTTTCATTGTGGAGCTCAGGAGGAGTTCAACCGGGTAATAAATGGTTCGATGGTTGCTTTCTCACAATGCCAGATGACCAAAATGTCATCAATGTATCTCCACCACAGCTGTATGTGGTGACTGAATGTGTTGCTGGTCCATGTATTCTCATCCTCGAAACAGCTTATGTTCAGGCAGATCATGCACGGCTCAAAGCTACTCCCCAGGGATGTACCGTGGCATTGTTAAAAAATTTGGTCTTCAAAAGAGAAGACATTCTCTGTCAGAGCTACCTCCGCAAGTTTCACTATCCATTGTACCGGGGTTGCCTATGGCCACTCCTGTGCCAGGAGGAGATTGGTAATCACCCGTAAACTTTCATCTTACGGGATACTCGTGTAGAGTGCCTCTACATCAAGACCCAACAATGTGTCCTTCGCTAGATGATGTTTAAATCCTTTAAGTAGATTAAGTAGATGCTTAGTATCTTTAATGTAGTACTTAGTCTTTGTTAAGAAGGGTCGTAAAAACCAGGCTGTGTACTGTGACAATGGCTCTAGCACCAAGCCAATTCCCGATACTATTGGTTGTCCTGGAGGTGGCATCCTACCTTTATGAATTTTGAGAATGGTATAAAACTGTGGCATCCTAGGCTCACAGGCTATGAAGAACTCCTGTTCTTTCTGAGAGATCCAATCATGATCAGCTGCTTCATCCACAAGGTTCTTAATGATGTTATAAGGAAATGCCTCCTTCGCATGGTTACCCCCTGACTTTTTGCCTTTTGCTGATGCCAGTTATAATTGAAAGTGTGCTGGGACCCTGCTAACTAGGCCCCAGCACCAGTGTTCTTTCCCTAAACTGTACGTTTGCTTCCACAATTGGCACAACCCTGGCACCCAGATAAGTCCCTTGTGAATGGTACCCCTGGTACCAAGGGCCCTGATGCCAGGGAAGGTCTCTAAGGGCTACAGCATGTCTTATGCCACCCTGAGGACCCCTCACTCAGCACATGCACACTGCCTCACAGCTTGTGTGTGCTGGTGGGGAGAAAATGACTAAGTCGACATGGCACTCCCCTCAGAGTGCCATGCCAGCCTCACACTGCCTGTGGCATCGGTAAGTCACCCCTCTAGCAGGCCTTACAGCCATAAGGCAGGGTGCACTATACCACAGGTAAGGGCATATGTGCATGAGCACTATGCCCCTACAGTGTCAAAGCAAAACCTTATACATTGTAAGTGCAGTGTAGCCATAAAGGGTATATGGTCTGGGAGTTTGTCAAATACAAACTCCACTGTTCCATAATGGCTACACTGAAATCTATGAAGTTTGGTATCAAACTTCTCAGCACAATAAATGCACACTGATGCCAGTGTGGAATTTATTGTAAAATGCACCCAGAGGGCATCTTAGAGATGCCCCCTGAATACCAGTCAGACTTCTTGTGCTAGGCTGACCAGTTTCTGCCAGCCTGCCACAACCAGACGAGCACCTCCCCCCTGCAGGAACTGTAACACCTAGCAGTGAACCTCAAAGGCTCAGGCTTCGTGTTACCGTGGCCCAGGGCACTCCAGCTAGTGGAGATGCCCGTCCCCCCCCCTTTGGCAGCAAGTCGAGAGGAGATAATGAAAAAAACAAGGTGGAGTCTCCCACTAGTCAGGACAGCCCCTAAGATGCCCGGAGCTGAGGTGACCCCCGTCTTTAAGAAGTCCTCCATCTTGTTTTGGAGGATTCCCCCAATAGAATTAGGGATGTGCCCCCTTACCCACAGGGAGGAGGCACAAAGAGGGTGTAGCCACTGACTACTGCCCCCGAGACCTAAATACACCCCCTAAATCTAGTATTTAGGGGCGACCCTGAACCCAAGAAATTTGATTCCTGCAACCTACAATAACAAGAAGGACTGCTGACCTGAAAGCCCCGTTGAGACGACTGGGACAACAACTGACTTGGCCCCAGCCCCACCGGCCTGTCTCCAAACTCAAAGAACCTGCACAGCAACACATCCAGCTGGACCAGCGACCTCTGAGGACTCAGAGGACTGACCTGCACCTAAAGGTCCAAGAACCTCCCGAGTACAGCGGCGCTGTCCAGAATCAACTGCAAAACAGCAACAAGAAACCAACTTTAAAGAGAATCCAACTTCCCGCCAGAAGCGTGAGCCTCACACTCTGCGCCCCTGGCTCGAGTTAGAAGAAACCAACACTCCAGAGAGGACTCCCAGGCGACTCCTCATCCTAGCCCAGTCGGCGGCTGGCCCAAGAAAGCCCCCCTGTGCCCTGCCTGCATCGCCAGAGTGACCTCCGGGTTCCTCCATTGTTTTCAGCTTTGCACACTGCACCCGGACGCCCCTGTGCTGCTGAGGGTGTGTTTTGTGTGCTTGTGTGTGTCCCCCCGAGTGCTCTACAAAAAATTCTATATTTTCTATTCACAAGCACCTCACTTCTGCACAATTTTTCTGTCCTCTTTTCTTTTTTGATGTGGTAGGAATTTTAGAATCATGTAAGGAATAATTAAAAGTGTATTTTCTTACAATGTGTTTTCTTGATTGTTTTCTTGATTGTTTTTGTAATGTTATGCTGCATGTTTAGAATTTAATTCTTATTGTGTATGGATCATTAAGTGTACGACAAAGATGATAAACAATCTCCGGACGGACCATTGTAGTTTTGTATTGTGATCAACCCAGGTCCTTCGAGTTACTATTGGGTTACCCTGTGTGTATTGTAATATATACTCAGACTACTTGGACACCATTCAAGAGGGTTAACATATCCTTCCTGAACTGAAGGTTGGGGAGATCCCTTAGACAAAGGGTAAAGCTATACGTCCTCCCTGCACTATATTATCTGATAGAGACTTCTAGCTGCAGATTCCTTACCTTTAGAATTACCTGGCGTCAGCTTGAAATCAGAACTTTTGCAGAGCAATACCCTTGCGTGTGCTGTCAGGTGGCGTTGTTCGAATACGTGTGGCAATGTCGTCGTTGGAGCAGTCTGACGTCACAGTCTCATATAAAGGCACCACCCAGGGGCGCGTACGTCAGTTGTTTTTCTTCCGTGCCAGTTAAAGCGCAGATCCGGAATCAAGCTGCCCTCTGTCTTTTTTGATGGGCCTTTTTCAACCTTTTTGTCTAGACTTTTTTGCATCTGTGCATGATGGCTAGGAAGACGATGTTCAAGCCTTGTGGCACCTGCCACCGTGCCGTGTTAGAGATGGACCCCCCTCCAGGTATGTCTTTGGTGCCTACCGAGACTACAAGTTGAAGTTCTGTTCGGACTGCAGGTCCGTGGCACCGAAAACTTTGAGGGAGCGAGCCATAAAGATCATGGCGGCCTGGCAGTTGACATGGCTGGTGCAACTCCTCTGATGTCACGGTCCCAGTCGATGAGGTTGCGGCACCGCTACAGGAGCCCGAAGTCCTCTTAGTCCCATTTGAGGTCCTCTGGGCACTCGGGGTAGAGACGCAAAAAGAAGTCGTCCCAGAGGACGTTGACTGACGGCACGAGTCAGGAACTTTGACGTTCCAGGCATGGTTCTGCAGAACCATTGCCAGGGCCGACTCCGAGACTCCCCCCTTTCGGGGAGCCAGAGTGATCCTCGTTCAGCTCAAAGAATTTTATGAGGCCACGCATCTCGTATTTGAGCAGGCTGGCCACACCTGCGGCTTCAGCGCTAATAGGTCTCTTAGATCCGAAACGATACTGGGTCCGTACAGTAGACCTCTTCTGGTGTTGCTCCTGATGCCACCAGTGCCCCCCTGGTGGGGCAAGCCCCATTGTAATAACCAATTATCTGCAGCCAGAACGGCATTGCACAATGCCAGTTCTGGTGCGGACGGCATCCACTCTTACGGCCCAGCTCCCTCCCAAATAGGGAGTCCAAAAGGCTGGACTAATTGGGAAAGATGTTTTCTTCATCCAGCCTGGCTATGAGGTCAGTAAAAACATTATGCCTATTGGGCTGTTTTTCCCATACACTGTGAGATACGGTGGCACAGGTGCTGCTTCAGGTCCTGGAGGATGTGCAGGCCAGTCTCTCACAGGCAGTTAAAGATGGGAGAGATGCAGCCAAGTTTACCATCAGGTGTGGTTTGGACACAACAGACTCCTTGGGCAGGGCAATTTCCTTGACAGTGGCCCTTCGACCCCTTATCTGACTACGTACCTCTGGCTTTTCGATTGGATGTCCAGGCAAATCTTATCGACATGCCTTGTATGAAGATGCCCTGGTGTGTGGTGGACACCTGTTGTGTTGGCACCTTATACCAGGTCCAAGCAACCCATATCAGTGAATGAAGACAGTGACAGGGCTCCCTAGAAGTAGTTGTGGATGAGCAGGAAAGACTTATCTAGGAGACATGCAAAGCTTATGCAAGACCACAATAATCACATAGTAACTCATCACACATGAAAGGAAGCACACAGTGTTACAAAAATAAGGTACTTTAATACAGTAACTCTACCCTAGATTATTTATAGGCGGTCCCCCCAACCATATATATATATATATATATATATATATATATATATATATATATATATATATATATATATATATATATATATATATATATATTTTACAGTAATCAGTAATTAGCTTAGAAAGAAGAATTGTAGAAAATAGTTAGGGCCCTAGGGGAGGGCTGTATGAAGCTGGCCTCGTGTGTGGTGAGCACCTATGGTGTTATCACCTTATACCAGTTCCAGATATACCTATTAGTGAAGTGTAGGCAATGTCTAGGAAGCCAGGGCTCTCTAGAGGTAGCCGTGGATGACCAGCCAAGATTTAACCAGGAGACATGCAAAGCTTATCCATTACCACTGTAGTCACACAGCACTTACATGAAAGAAACACACAGTGTTACAGAAATGAAGGAAAATACTGGAATACTGAAAAGGCAATCCCTCAGCTGGAGGTAAGGAAACATACTATTATATACACATTAGCAATCAGTAAATAACATTGAAACCAATAGGCATTGGTAAAAGCTATAGTGAAGGCCCTAGGGCCAAACAATATACAAAAATATGGAATGTAAAAGCAGTCCCCCACCCTAGGAGGTGGTGGAATCTATAGAAGGGAGGATGGAGGAACTATGAACCTTAGAGATGAGTACCAGTGTGACCTCCAGCGACTAGGAGAGCATAGGTTAGTACCTGTTTTCCCAAAACCAGGAGGAGGACTTTGGAGAAAGATTATGCAAGACCCAGCCAAAACTGGAAGAACCCAAAGGTGGATCCTGACAGAAGAGGACATGTAAAGGAAGGGGGCAAGTCCTGTTCAAGTTGGAGTGTCTGGTTGTGTCAGTAGCCACTACCCAACCTTCTGTGGATGCAGGACCATGTTGTCGGTGGACAAAGAAGATCAGCTTTGGAAAATGCAAGAGTTGCAGATAAAGGTTTGCAAGGCTGAAGAGGGCCAGCAAGGTCCAGGGGACTCAATCCAAGGAGGGGAGTTTGAGGTGACCCTCAGAAATTTGAAAGAGTCACAAAAAGAGGAGGATGGCCCCACAGGCAACCCACTGGCAGCAGGCACAGGAGTCTCACTGAGGCCCACTCAGCACACCTGAAGAGAAGTCCCACGAGGCTGGAGCAGCAGGCATGAGACTATGCTTTACAGGAAAGAGTGCTGGGAACCAGGGCTACAGGGTGCCTGAAGATCCCTTTGAGGAGGAACAAACAAGCCTTGGTAGCTGCAAGAGTTGTGGTGTACAGGGGTACTGTCCTGCAAGGAGAGGCAAGGGCTTACAATCTCCCTAGTTAAAGAGCTGTTAGAGGAAGACCAAGGGGATCACTCCAGACCACCACCTGTGATGCTGGATCCTGCCAGCTCTGGAGGATAGAAGATCCATGCAGCCTGTCGTCGTTGCAGTTGGTGCATGCAGATGCAGGGAAGCGACTCCTTCAGTCCAAGGAAATTCCTTCGTACTTCTTGTGCAGGCTGATGACTTATCGTTTCAGAAAATGCACAGCTGGAGAAATGTTGCAGTTGCTGGATAGAGCTGGAGAAACAATGTTTCAAAGTGATGTTGTTGCTGTAATTGCAGATTGTTGGTTTCTGGAGGGTCCATTTACAGTCCCAGTGGCCAGATGAGGAAGTGAACGATGCAGAGGAGTACTGCTGGAATCTTGCATGTCGAATCTGAGGACACACCCAAGCCAACATAGCTCAGGAAGGGGGATTAGTTACCTAGCAGGATGACCACCTATCAGGAGGGAATTGTGACGTCATCTACCTGACCTTGGCCACTTAGATGCGCCTAGGGGACTCTGCCCACCTTGAATTCAAGATGGCATTATCAAGTGGCCACCTGGAGGAGCTCCAGACGCCATCCCTAGGGTTGTGATGGACAGGGGAGTAGTCACTCCCCTTTCCTTTGTCCAGTTTTGTGTTAGAGCAGGGACTGGGGGGTCCCTGAACTGGAGCAAATCGGTTTATGCAAGGTGGGCACCCGATGTGCCCTTCAAAGCCTACTGGTAATTTGGGGAGGATACCCCTTCCAAGCCACTTACCACTTGTTTCCAGTGTAGAGGGTGTTGGCTCCCTCTCACACAGGAAATCCTTTGTTCTGCCTTTCGGTTCCTGAGCTTGTCAAGCAACAGGTGGGCAGAAACTTGTTTGAGATGTGGCAGCAGCGCAGGCTGCCCAGAAAATCCCAGAAGACTCGTAGGAGTAATGCTAGGGGTCCTCTAAGGTGCTCCCAGAGTGCATGGAATCATACAACCAATACTGGAACCAGTTTTGGAGTATGATTCGGACATGTTTGATACCAAACATGCCAAGGTTCAGAGTTAAAATTATATAGCTAGACACAGGTAAAATGGCATCCCCATACTTGGAAAGCCCAGTGTAGTGTAGGTGGAGTTCATAGGGGCACCTCTGCTCATGCAGGGGGTCCATCACACACAGGTCCCTGCACTCTGCCCTCTGGGCTAGGAGGGCCTACCACAGTGACCTGTAGTGAAAGAGTGCATGCACCTTTTCGCGCAGGCTGCAATAACAGGCCTGCAGGCACATTTTGCATGGACTCCTATGGGTGGCACAATACATGCTGCAGCCCATGGGGAACCCCTGGTGCCCCTGTGTCCTGGGTACCTAAATACCATATATTAGGGACTTATATTGGGTCACCAGCATGACAATTGTGGGGTGTGCAAAGTCCTAAGAAACCAAATTTGGAGGGAGAGAGCACAATCACTGTGGGCCAGTCAAAACATACTGGCAGCATGCAAAAAGTGGGGTGTAACCATGCCAAAAAGAGTACTTTCCTACAAGGGTCAAACCATATACTTAAATAGTGGAATGCGAGATGAAGTCCCCCACCCAAAGGTATGGGGTAGTTAGATAGGAGCTGGAAGAACTTGGGACCCCAAGAGTTAAGTACCTTGGTGACCCTCAGCGACCAGGAGAGTAGAGGTAACTACCTGGTTTTCCCAAGGACTAATAAGAGGACTTAGAAAATGGATTGTGCAAGAAAAGGACCAGACCAGAGGAACCCAGAGGAGGATTCTGGAAGAAGAGGACCTGTAAAAGAGGACAGAGTCCAGTGCACGATGGAGTGTACAGTTGGTGCAGGAGCCAATACCCACCCTTCTGCAGATGAAGATCTAGGCCGACTGGGGAGGATGAAGACCAGCTGTAGAGGAGTCCTTGCATCAGTGCAGATGGTGTCCCACATCCTTTGTCCAGTTTTGCTCCAGGGCAGGGACCGGGCGTCCTCAGATGGTGCAAACCAGTTTATGGAAGGAGAGCACCAAATGTGCCCTTCAAAGCAAACCAGTGGGCAGGCTACCTCTCCCAAGCCTTTTAACACCTATTTTCAAGGGAGAGGGTGTTGCCTCCCCTCTTCCACAAGAAATCCTTTGTTCTGCCTTCCCGTGCATGAGCTGGTCAAGCATCAGGAGGGAAGAAACCTGTCGGAAGGACTGAAGCAGCACGGGCTGCCTGAAATCCCTGGAAGACCGGTAGGAGCAATACTGGGGGAGGGGTCCTCTGAGGAGCCCCCAGAGTGCATGGAATCATGTAACCTATATTGGCAATTGTATTAGGGTATGATTCTGACATGTTTGATACCAAACATGCCCGGGTTTGGAGTTACCATTATGTAGCTGGACATAGGTAGTGACCTGTGTCCAGTACACGGGTAAAATGGCATCCCCACACAAGTCCATTGCAATGTAACTGGAGCTTGCAGAGGCATCTCTACTCATGCAGGAGTGCCCTCACACATAGGGTCCTGCACCATGCCCTTTGTGCTGGAAGGGCCTACCATAGGGGTGACTTACAATGACATGGTGTATTGACCTGTGGTGAAAGGGTGCATGCATCTTTTCACGCAGGCTGCAGTGGCAGGGCTGCAGACACATTTATCCATGTGCTCCCAAGGTTGGCACAATACATGCTGCAGCCCATGGGTATCGCAATGCCTTGGGTATGTAAGTACCACATTCCAGGGACTTATAGGGGGACACCAGTGTGCCAACTGTGGAATGCACAAAGGTCCTAGGTAACCAATATTGGAGGGAGAGAGCACAATCACTGGAGTACTGGTTAGCAGGATTCCAGTAAAGACAGCCTTAGCTCACTGATAACAGGCAAAAAGTGGGGGTAACCATGCCAAAAAAAGGGTACTTTCCTACATGCCCTTCGATGGGACCTGCCTTTTGTGTGGAAAAGACACACTCTGCGCTGGAGCACTTCAAGGACTCCCAGGCTACAGCCAAGTACTTGGGCCTCTCAGCGACCCCCCGCCAACAGTTTGTCTATTACCATTTTCGAGGCTATGGAAGGGGAAGGGTACCAGACCAGCCATTGTCCTCCACCAGGTCAGCATCCTGTGCAGGGACGAGGTTGTGGTGCCTTAAGTCCTAGAGGTTCTGGCCAAAAATCATCCACCACCCAGCCCCCAACCGCCACAGCGTCCAAGCCCTCCTAGTATGGTTCTGCAAGACCATGTACATCCAGTTGGAGGAAAAATTCAATTTAATCTCCCTCACTGGCAGTCCATAACATCGGACAAATGGGTCTTGCAGATTATATAGAAGGGCTGTGCCCTCCCCTTCCAGTCTTTATCTCACCCAATGCCTCTCTCAAAAGAGTGGCTGATGGAGGATCACTTGGCTTTGCTCTGCAAGGAAGTTACAGCTGTCTTGGCCAGGGGTGCCATAGAAAGGGTCCCGATATCAGAAATAGGCAGTGGTGGCTATTTCCGCTACTTTCTGATACCCAAAAAGAGAAGGACCTTCGCCTTATTCTGGATTTGTGGGACATCAATCTCTTCCTCAAAAAGGAGAAATTCAGCATGTTCACTCTGGCACAGGTCCTGTCTGCCCTAGACCAGGGAGACTGGATGGTAGCATTGGACTTACAGGATGCGTATTTCCACATCCCCATCCTGCCTGCCCACAGGCACTACTTGCGGTTGAAGATAGGCCATAAGCACTTTCAGTTTACTGTGCTACCCTTCGACCTTACCAGTGCCCTCCGGGTGTTCACCAAGGTGATGGTAGAGGTCACAGCTCATCTGTGCAGGAAGTTTCAATCTTCCCCTACCTCAACGACTGGCTGTTGAAGGCTCAGTTGCCCCAGGCAGTCATTACCCAACTTCAGATCACGGCGAACCTCCTGCATTCGCTAGGGTTCACTATAAAGGTGCCACCTGACTCCCTCTCAGACGCTCCTTTTCATCAGAGCTGTTCTGGACACAGTGCAATTTCGGGTCTATCCTCCCAAGCAGCAAGTCCAGGATATTCAGGTTATGATTCTGATGTTTCACCTTCTATCCTGGATTTTGTTGAGACAGACTCTGGGGCTGCTGGGCCTCATACCTTCCTGCATCCTGCTAGTAAAACATGCCAGATTTTAGATAAGGGCTCTGCAGTGAGACCGGAAGTTCTAGGGGGCGCAGCATCAGGGAAATTTCACCGACATGGTTGAGATCTCGGCGGGAACTCCAAAACTTCTGCAGTGGTGGTCAGTGAACGGAGAGTGGGGCAGAGGCAGACTCTTCTCCCTTCTCCATCCAGAGTTTACAGTAGTGACAGATGCGTCACTTCTGGAATGGGGCAACTATCTGGGAGAGGTGGAGATTAGAGGCCTCTGGTATCTGGCGGAATCTGGACTCCATATCAACCTACTGGAGCTCTGGGCAATCCGACTAGCATCAAAGGCATTTCTTCCTCTTGTCAAAGGGAAGATATTGCAGGTGTTCACGGACACCACCACTGCAATGTGGTACTGCAACAAAAAGGGTGGTGTGGGGTCGTGGACCCTTTGTCAAGAGGCCCTGCGTCTCTGGACATGGCTGGGACAGCAGGGCAAAACACTGGTGGTTCAACACCTGGCAGGATCTCTGTACTCCAGGGTGGACAAATGCAACCGTCGATGCCTAGTGGATCATGAGTGGCGTCTCCATCCGGAGGTGGCACAAGGAGCCTTTGTTAGATATGTTTGCCTCCAAAGAGAATGTGCCCTGTCAGCAGTATTGTGTGTTGGAGTTTCCATGGCGGCAATCGCTCAGCGATGCTTTTCGACACGAGTGGAGTTCAGGCCTCCTGTACGTCTTTCCGCCCACACCACTTCTGCCTAGGGTTCTCAAGAAGATCAGGAACGACCGGGCTCAGGTAATCCTGGTAACTCCAGACTCAGCATGAAGAGTTTGGTATCCTGAGCTTCTTAAAATTAGCATCAATCTTCCAATCAGGCTGCCCCTTCAGGAAGATCTTCTGTCGCAGCAGCAGGAGAAGGTTCTCCACCTGAACCTGTCAACTCTGAGTCTTCATGCATGGAGATTGAGTGGCGGCAGTTGTCAGCCTTCTACCTTCCTCACTAAGTCTGTAAGGTTATTCTGTCAGACAGAAGTTCTGCCACCCAGACGGTTTATGCCTGCCGTTAAAAACGATTTGTATATTATTGTACAGAAAGATCTATTGATCCTCTTTCTGCTTCTCTCTCTGCCATTGTTCTCTTTGTCTTGTCCGTTGCACAGGAGGGATCTGCATTGGGCACTCTCAAAGGGTATCTTCCTGCTTTATCCTCGCTCCTTCAGCTGCCCGGTCAGCCTTCATTATTCATATCACCTATAGTACATAGATTTCTCAAAGGGCTTGTACATATGCATCCTTCTACGCCCTTCGTTGTTCCCCAGTGGGACTTAAATCTGGTCCTAATATTTCTCATGTGTGCTCCCTTTGAGCCTTCAAACAACTGTCCCCTCCAGCTGCTCACCATCAAGACAGCCTTCTTTAATGGCAACAACATCTGGCAGGAGAGTGAGGGAGATGCAGGCTCTCATCTAAGCTGCCGTATCTCACCATGTTCCCAGACAAGATGGCACTTCGAACTCGTGCTTCTTTCTTCCCCAGTGTGGTGACCCCATTTCACCCAAGTAAAATCATCACTGTGCTCACCTTCTTTGCTCTACCGCATCCCTCTCAAGAAGGGGATGGACTATACCGGCTGGACCCCAAAAGAGCATTGTTGTTCTACCTTAACCACACAAAAGAGTTCTGAGTGGATGACCAACTCGTTGTGGGGTACGTGGGAGCAAAGAAAGGTTGGGCAGTGCCGAAGTGAACCATTTTGGGGTGGGTCATTATCCTCATTATGATTTGCTACACGCTGGCCAAGAAGCAGTCTCCTGAGGGCTTGAGAGCTCATTCCACCAGAGGCAAGCCTGCTACCACTGCGTTAGCAGGTGTTTCTGTCATGGACATCTGTCAGGCAGCGACTTGAGCGTCTTTGCACACGTTTGCAAGATATTACTGCTTGGACTATCGGGTCCGTAGAGACTAGAACTTTGCCAGTTTGGTCTTACAGGACTTTTTAGTGTGAGAAGATCTGTCCACAGACGAACGTCAGGAGATTATGGCTTGGGTGTCCATTCTAAAGGTAAGGAATCTGCAGCTAGAAGTCTCTATCAGATGAAAAAGTTACTTACCTTTGGTAATGCATTATCTAATAGAGACTTTAGCTGCAGATTCCTTACACCCACTCATGCCTCCCTGCTCTGTGGGCACTTCTGGTAGGGTTAGGGATTGTCCCTTTCAGGGCCCTAGTTTTTTGGCACAGGCTCTGCGCTTCCAGCGTGATAGTAAAAAAGGAACTGACGTGTACACATGCCTGGATGGTGACGTCTCAGACTGCTCCAACGACTATGCCATCCGACAGCGTGCGCATGGGTATTGCTCTGCAAAAGTTCTGGATTCCAAGCTGATGCCAGGAAATTCTAAAGGTAACGAATCTGCAACTAGATTGGAGAGTTTAGGGTCATAGGACCATTACATCCTAAAACCTGTTCATAGTGTATTATTATTTTTTTTTTTTTACTATTCCCATCCACCCTATTAATAAAGGGGTACCTGGGGCTTGGATGAGGAATTGTTATCTTAAGGTTACAACCCCTGTCTGAATATCTGACAAGAGCTCCCTGAAAGATGGTAGAGCCCACCTTGACCTTTAGTAGTCCTAGTAGACCCGATGATGAAGCGTGTCACAAACAGGGGGGTGGGTGAGGATTAAATATAATAAAAAGGATTTTTTTCTTTCCCACCCCTATAGGTGTGAAGGGCAGGTGTAGCAAGCTACCTTCTCTTTTATTCCTGTGAGTGCCTCAGATCTAAGGGATACTCTAGTGTTAGTAATAAGAAAAATATAACCCAAAATTTGGAACCGAACATGCTCTCGGACCATCCAGCTGGAAAAACAACTACAACTAGTACACATGCTGGCAGAGAAACAAATTTATGAGTGCAAGGGATGTTAGAAGAACTAGACAAAGATCTTGTAGCAGTGGCTAAACAATAGAGGGGCATTGAGAAACTGGGAGGGGAAGATAGGAGAAACCAAGTTAAGAGAGACCCAAAATTGTGCTACCACTGCAGTACGAAAGAGAAGCTTCACTGATTAACATAAGACTATAAGATCAACACCTGGAAACCTAAGAGTGAAATGATATTGATGGTGTTTGTATTTTTTTTCAAATGTTTGAAGTCAATGAATTATTTTCGCTAAAGATTTTTTAGGAATAATCGGTTATAGTAAATACTTTGTAATTTTTTGCTTTTGTTATATTATGTCCAAACGATCTGAACTAGGTCATAGTAAGTGCTTTGTCATTTTTTGCTGTTTTTTTTTTTTGTCCTCATACACCTCACCGATAAGTCACACCTTATTTCCAGCAAGGTCTACTTGTATTTGAAACCAACGGTGGACATATCGCCCAAGGAGGACCCTGTATCACCTGCTCAGCCCACCTGGGAAACCCCAGTGGCTGGCCCAGATGTAAGAGAGGGGGAGGATTTAAATCATCTGACAAAGTGTCCCTACAGAAGGGAGGTAGGGAGGGGCAGGGACCCCACTCCAGAAGCGGAGCCCATAATTTACTTTGTTTCCTCCTCTGCTTAGGACTTCCCACCTTAAGATCTAATTTAGCTGTTTTCACACACATATCTAACCAGCTTCTATATAATGGCGGGGCTGCCGTCATCCATTTTAAACATATCTCTCTTCTAGCTAACAAAATAGCGAAGAACACAAGGTTCCTATTATTTCTAGACCACCCTACCAAATCGCCGGTTTTTCCAAAATTAATTAGGGGGAGACTTACGGTTAGTACCTTCCCTACCATCTGTGACAGTGCACCCACCACTACCGTCCAAAAGGATATCACTCCCGGGCACTCCATAAACATATGAACGTCTGCGGCCTTCGAAGCTCCACATTTGAGACAGTTAACCACTTTGTCTTTCTTTATCTTTGGGAGTTTCACTGGGGTGATGTAAGCTCTATGTATCACGTATAGATGATTCTTCCTCAACGAGGCGGCCTTAACTATCTCAAAACACATTCTTATTGATTCTTGCCATCTCAACTGCGCCATTTCTTTTGTCATGGTGCCTTGCCACAACTGCTCTGGCAACTTAAAATCTCCGTCCATCTGCTCCAGAATCTCCCAATACCACCTTGCAATCTTACAGCCATTGGGGGAGCCGTTAAAAAGATCTTTTGATAAAGGGTTCTCCCCCTGACGGCTTCGTTGAGTGGACTGTGCCCAGGAAGCCAGTTGGAAATATTTGAACCTAGACAGAGTGCCACCTGTCATAGGACTCAGTTCTTCCCAGGAAAGTAACGTTGTATCCTGTATAAGATCACCCCTGTATTCTAAACCGGCATCTCTTAACGGTTTGGCCAAAGCTTCTTTCAAACATTCTGGAGTGCCCGGGGAATCCCAAATAGGGGCTAGCTGATTATAATAATCAATCTTCATGGTGGATTTCACCTGATACCAACACATTGCTGCCTCCCTCAGAACTTTTAGTCGCATTTTCTTAAAAAACTTTGGGTCTCCAAACTTAAAAAGAAACGTTTTTCTGCCCCCCTGAATGTTACGTGTCATTGCTTTAAATATTACGCCTACAGCTGAATCATCCAAGGAAGTAAATAACATTCTCGAATTTCTCAGCAGGAAGGCCCAGGCATATAGCTGTAGATCCGGCAATGATAAACCTCCCTTCTCTCCTCCTCTGCAGCTTTTTCCACGCAATCCTGGGACCCTTACAAGCCCAAATAAAAGAAGTGGTAGCCTGTTGAAGTTCCTTAAGATATCTGCCATCCATTAATAGAGGAATGGCATTATGAATAAAATTAATTTTTGGAATAAGAAACATTTTAACCAGGTTTACCCTTCCCAGTACTGTCAGCGGCAGGTAGGCCCAGCCCTTCATTAAATTAATGCACTTTACAACCAATGCTTCTTGGTTTTTCACCACTAACTTCTCAATATCATGTGTAATTAGTAACCTTAAATAACGTATTTCAGCCTTCCTTTGCCAATCCTGATTCTATACCATAATTTCCGACTTCTCTGAGTTAACCTGATAGCCAGAGAGAAAACCAAAATCCTCAGCTAATCTTCGTAAGGCTGGGAGGGCAGTTGATAGATCAGCGGTGAATAGCATTAAATCATCTGCATAAAGTGCAACTTTCCTCTCCTACTGTTCCCATTTAAAAGCAACTATTTCAGAACACTGTCTTATTTTCCTGGTGAAGGGTTCAATATACAGATCAAACAAGAGTGGGGACAATGGACACCCCTGCCTAGTTCCCCTCGATATCCTAAAGCAATTTGTTAGTTCCCCATTAATTAAGTTTCTAGCAGAAGGGTCAGAATAAATCAGTTTAATGGTTTTACAGAAATTATTCCCTAAATTATAACTATTCAAAATATGAACTAAATAACTCCAGTTGACCCTGTCAAAAGCCATCATAGCATCCAGAGCAATAGCCCCCAAGGGGGTCCTATGAGTAATTGCCAGATCTGTTGCCCCAATCAAGGTGTGGGTCAGCTCATGTAGATACCTACCCTTAATGGACCCCCTCTGATCCGTGTTAATTAGATCCTTTACCACCAAATTTAACCTACCTGATAGAACCTTTGCAAACAACTTGTAATCTGAATTCAGCAACAAAATTGGCCTATATGACTCACACCTAGTCGGGGTTTTACCTGGTTTCAGAATCAATTAAATGACTGCCTCATTCCAAGATTCCGGAATAGGGGAGTCATTCGCAAATACCTCAGAGAACAACTTTAACAAAAAGGGCATTAATACCTGCTCCAAGGCCTTATACAATTCACCCGGGAGACCATCTAGACCTGCGGCCTTGCTCCCTTACTTCCCCTCAAGGCAGCTATAATTTCATCTGTGGTGATAGGCCTATTCAACCAGAGCTGCTGCTCCAAGGATAAACAGGGGAGAGTATCTTCCCCCAACCAAGTTTGAACCGCCCGTTCAGTAACCTCAACCTCTTCTGTATAGAGTTGAAAACAAAATTGTCCAAAAGCCCTCTTTATTTCCCCACTCTCTCTAGTCCTCTGCCCTTGCTCTACCTCAATTTCCTTAATAGAATTTCTTACTTGATTCCTTTTTGCTTTCCAGGCTAGTAATTTCCCTGGGTTTTCCCCATTTTCAAAATGTGCCAACTTACTCGCCTCCCATCACTGCATAAGTCTTGCTTGCAAAGGCGCTTCCACTTGGTGTTTCAAAACGTCCAATCTTTGCTGCCTTACCCGCTTCTCATCTTCACCTATACTCATCAATAACCGTTCTCTACAAATCTTCATTTCTTCCTCCATGAGCTCCAACTCCTCCCTATACAGCTTATTCTTATAACTGGCAATATTAATAAGAATCCCTCGTATCACTGCCTTTTATGTGTCCCAAACCACATTAAATGGAGCTGAA
Organism: Pleurodeles waltl; assembly: GCF_031143425.1. NCBI lineage: Eukaryota > Metazoa > Chordata > Amphibia > Caudata > Salamandridae > Pleurodeles > Pleurodeles waltl. The sequence goes on along the minus strand of NC_090446.1, from coordinate 1,045,161,949 downwards.
CCCATATTCACCTTAAACTCCTCCGTTTCTGCACGTAGCCTAGTTCTGACTTCTTTGTCTAATAATAAAGAGTGATCCAATGTCGACCGACTCACCTCTCTCTCGCTAAATTCATTTTTAATATAACTGTTCCATGATCCGATAGATGAGAGGGGAGATACTCAATATTAGCTGTCGCACCACACCATACCTGATCTGCCAAGAAATAATCAATACGTGATGCGTGGTTATACTTATTATTATATGAAAAAGCCTGTTAGAGGTCCCACTCTATCTCTCCACCAATCCTTCAATGCCCTTTCCTTCATCATCTTTTTCAAAAACTGCTGAGAATTTGAATCAATTACTGATCTACTTTTAGTTGATCTATCCAATTTATTATCTAATATTATGTTAAAATTCCCTGCCATTAACACTGGGTCTGAAAAATCCAACAATTGACAGAACAGCTTCTTAAGAGGCTCCGTACCGTCACTATTGGGACCATAAAACCCAACCAGGTTAACAGGTCTACCAAATAACTTAAGTTGAATTTTACCCACCTCCCTGCAGTATCTACACTAACTTTTAATAGTACTGGATCGCACTGATGTTTAAACACTATTGCTACCCCCCTGATATGAGAGCCCTGCTCAGTACATACACAACAATGAACCCACTTCTGTTTTCTAAATAAGGCTTTACACTCTTCACCCGTTAAATGCGTTTCTTGCAATATCAAAACCTGGGCAGGAGAATCCCTCAAATACTGTACGATCCTATCTCTCCTACCACTCACCCTCAGACCATTCACATTCCAAGAAAGTATTTGAATTTTCCTCTGAGGGCAAACTCCTTGGGCTACTTCTTCCTTATGTATCCCTTATGGGTTGACTAATAAACTGAGGTGTACAGGACTTTTTTCTTTTGCCAATATCCCTCCCATCTATTCCCCACCCTGTGCTCCTCTTACCCCCTCTCTCGTGCCCTCCTCCCCCCCAGACCCAACCTCCCCTCCCCTGTGCTCCTCTCCCTCCCCCCCTCGTGTCCCTCCTACCCCTCCCAGGAGAACCCCCCCCTTTATTCAGGTCCATGACTGTAGGAGGCTGGACTGGCTTGTAGTGAGTACCAAGGGGTACTTGCACCTTGCACCAGGCCCAGTTATCCCTTATTAGTGTATAGGGTGTCTAGCAGCTTAGGCTGATAGATAATGGTAGCTTAGCAGAGCAGCTTAGGCTGAACTAGGAGACGTGTGAAGCTACTACAGTACCACTTAGTGTCATATGCACAATATCATAAGAAAACACAATACACAGTTATACTAAAAATAAAGGTACTTTTTTTTAATGACAATATGCCAAAGTATCTTAGAGTGTACCCTCAGTGAGAGGATAGGAAATATACACAAGATATATATACACAATAGCAAAAATATGCAGTATAGTCTTAGAGAACAGTGCAAACAATGTATAGTTACAATAGGATGCAATGGGGAAACATAGGGATAGGGGCAACACAAACCATATACTCCAAAAGTGGAATGCGAACCACGAATGGACCCCAAACCTATGTGACCTTGTAGAGGGTCGCTGGGACTATTAGAAAATAGTGAGAGTTAGAAAAATAACCCTCCCCAAGACCCTGAAAAGTGAGTGCAAAGTGCACTAAAGTTCCCCTAAGGACAAAGAAGTCGTGTTAGAGGAATAATGCAGGAAAGACACAAACCAGCAATGCAACAACTGTGGATTTCCAATCTAGGGTACCTGTGGAACAAGGGGACCAAGTCCAAAAGTCACAAGCAAGTCGGAGATGGGCAGATGCCCAGGAAATGCCAGCTGCGGGTGCAAAGAAGCTTCTACTGGACAGAAGAAGCTGAGGTTTCTGCAGGAACGAAAAGGGCTAGAGACTTCCCCTTTGGTGGACGGATCCCTCTCGCCGTGGAGAGTCGTGCAGAAGTGTTTTCCCGCCGGAAGAACGCCAACAAGCCTTGCTAGCTGCAAATCGTGCGGTTAGCGTTTTTGGACGCTGCTGAGGCCCAGGAGGGACCAGGAGGGACCAGGAGGTCGCAAGTTAGACCAGCAGAGAGAGGGGACGTCGAGCAAGACAAGGAGCCCTCTCTGAAGCAGGTAGCACCCGGAGAAGTGCCAGAAACAGGCACTACGAGGAAGCGTGAAACAGTGCTCGCCGAAGTTGCACAAAGGAGTCCCACGTCGCCGGAGACCAACTTAGAAAGTCGTGCAATGCAGGTTAGAGTGACGTGGACCCAGGCTTGGCTGTGCACAAAGGATTTCCGCCGGAAGTGCCCGGGTGCCGGAGTAGCTGCAAAAGTCGCAGTTCCCAGCAATGCAGCCCAGCGAGGTGAGGCAAGGACTTACCTCCACCAAACTTGGACTGAAGAGTCACTGGACTGTGGGGGTCACTTGGACAGAGTCGCTGGATTCGAGGGACCTCGCTCGTCGTGCTGAGAGGAGACCCAAGGGACCGGTAATGCAGCTTTTTGGTGCCTGCGGTTGCAGGGGGAAGATTCCGTCGACCCACGGGAGATTTCTTCGGAGCTTCTGGTGCAGAGAGGAGGCAGACTACCCCCACAGCATGCACAAGCAGGAAAACAGTCGAGAAGGCGGCAGGATCAGCGTTACAGAGTTGCAGTAGTCGTCTTTGCTACTATGTTGCAGGTTTGCAGGCTTCCAGCGCGGTCAGCAGTCGATTCCTTGGCAGAAGGTGAAGAGAGAGATGCAGAGGAACTCGGATGAGCTCTTGCATTCGTTATCCAAAGTTTCCCCAGAGACAGAGACCCTAAATAGCCAGAAAAGAGGGTTTGGCTACTTAGGAGAGAGGATAGGCTACTAACACCTGAAGGAGCCTATCAGAAGGAGTCTCTGACGTCACCTGGTGGCACTGGCCACTCAGAGCAGTCCAGTGTGCCAGCAGCACCTCTGTTTCCAAGATGGCAGAGGTCTGGAGCACACTGGAGGAGCTCTGGACACCTCCCAGGGGAGGTGCAGGTCAGGGGAGTGGTCACTCCCCTTTCCTTTGTCCAGTTTCGCGCCAGAGCAGGGCTAAGGGGTCCCCTGAACCGGTGTAGACTGGCTTATGCAGAATTGGGCACCTCTGTGCCCAACAAAGCATTTCCAGAGGCTGGGGGAGGCTACTCCTCCCCTGCCTTCACACCATTTTCCAAAGGGAGAGGGTGTCACACCCTCTCTCAGAGGAAGTTCTTTGTTCTGCCATCCTGGGCCAGGCCTGGCTGGACCCCAGGAGGGCAGATGCCTGTCTGAGGGGTTGGCAGCAGCTGCAGTGAAACCCCAGGAAGGGCAGTTTGGCAGTACCAGGGTCTGTGCTACAGACCACTGGGATCATGGGATTGTGCCAACTATGCCAGGATGGCATAGAGGGGGCAATTCCATGATCATAGACATGTTACATGGCCATATTCGGAGTTACCATTGTGAAGCTACGTACAGGGAGTGCAGAATTATTAGGCAAGTTGTATTTTTGAGGATTAATTTTATTATTGAACAACAACCATGTTCTCAATTAACCCAAAAAACTCATTAATATCAAAGCTGAATATTTTTGGAAGTAGTTTTTAGTTTGTTTTTAGTTTTAGCTACGTTAGGGGGATATCTGTGTGTGCAGGTGACTATTACTGTGCATAATTATTAGGCAACTTAACAAAAAAAAATATATACCCATTTCAATTATTTATTATTACCAGTGAAACCAATATAACATCTCAACATTCACAAATATACATTTCTGACATTCAAAAACAAAACAAAAACAAATCAGTGACCAATATAGCCACCTTTCTTTGCAAGGACACTCAAAAGCCTGCCATCCATGGATGCTGTCAGTTTTTTGATCTGTTCACCATCAACATTGCGTGCAGCAGCAACCACAGCCTCCCAGACACTGTTCAGAGAGGTGTACTGTTTTCCCTCCTTGTAAATCTCACATTTGATGATGGACCACAGGTTCTCAATGGGGTTCCGATCAGGTGAACAAGGAGGCCATGTCATTAGATTTCCTTCTTTTATACCCTTTCTTGCCAGCCACGCTGTGGAGTACTTGGACGCGTGTGATGGAGCATTGTCCTGCATGAAAATCATGTTTTTCTTGAAGGATGCAGACTTCTTCCTGTACCACTGCTTGAAGAAGGTGTCTTCCAGGAACTGGCAGTAGGACTGGGAGTTGAGCTTGACTCCATCCTCAACCCGAAAAGGCCCCACAAGCTCATCTTTGATGATACCAGCCCAAACCAGTACTCCACCTCCACCTTGCTGGCGTCTGAGTCGGACTGGAGCTCTCTGCCCTTTACCAATCCAGCCACGGGCCCATTCATCTGGCCCATCAAGACTCACTCTCATTTCATCAGTCCATAAAACCTTAGAAAAATCAGTCTTGAGATATTTCTTGGCCCAGTCTTGATGTTTCAGCTTGTGTGTCTTGTTCAGTGGTGGTCGTCTTTCAGCCTTTCTTACCTTGGCCATGTCTCTGAGTATTGCACACCTTGTGCTTTTGGGCACTCCAGTGATGTTGCAGCTCTGAAATATGGCCAAACTGGTGGCAAGTGGCATCGTGGCAGCTGCACGCTTGACTTTTCTCAGTTCATGGGCAGTTATTTTGCGCCTTGGTTTTTCCACACGCTTCTTGCGACCCTGTTGACTATTTTGAATGAAACGCTTGATTGTTCGATGATCACGCTTCAGAAGCTTTGCAATTTTAAGAGTGCTGCATCCCTCTGCAAGATATCTCACTATTTTTGACTTTTCTGAGCCTGTCAAGTCCTTCTTTTGACCCATTTTGCCAAAGGAAAGGAAGTTGCCTAATAATTATGCACACCTGATATAGGGTGTTGATGTCATTAGACCACACCCCTTCTCATTACAGAGATGCACATCACCTAATATGCTTAATTGGTAGTAGGCTTTCGAGCCTATACAGCTTGGAGTAAGACACGATGCATAAAGAGGATGATGTGGTCAAAATACTCATTTGCCTAATAATTCTGCACTCCCTGTATAGGTAGTGACCTATATGTAGTGCACGCGTGTAATGGTGTCCCCGCACTCACAAAGTTCAGGGAATTGGCTCTGAACAATGTGGGGGCACCTTGGCTAGTGCCAGGGTGCCCTCACACTAAGTAACTTTGCACCTAACCTTTACCAGGTAAAGGTTAGACATATAGGTGACTTATAAGTTACTTAAGTGCAGTGTAAAATGGCTGTGAAATAACGTGGACGTTATTTCACTCAGGCTGCAGTGGCAGGCCTGTGTAAGAATTGTCAGAGCTCCCTATGGGTGGCAAAAGAAATGCTGCAGCCCATAGGGATCTCCTGGAACCCCAATACCCTGGGTACCTCAGTACCATATACTAGGGAATTATAAGGGTGTTCCAGTAAGCCAATGTAAATTGGTAAAAATGGTCACTAGCCTGTTAGTGACAATTTGAAAGAAATGAGAGAGCATAACCACTGAGGTTCTGGTTAGCAGAGCCTCAGTGAGACAGTTAGGCACTACACAGGGAACACATACATATAGGCCACAAACTTATGAGCACTGGGGTCCTGACTAGCAGGGTCCCAGTGACACATAACAAACATACTGGAAACATAGGGTTTTCACTATGAGCACTGGGCCCTGGCTGGCAGGATCCCAGTGAGACAGTGAAAACACCCTGACATACACTCACAAACAGGCCAAAAGTGGGGGTAACAAGGCTAGAAAGAGGCTACTTTCTCACACAACCCCCCCCCCCCCCCCCCAAACGAAGGACAATAAGGCTAACCTTGGCCAGTTGAGACTTTATTGTCTAAGTGGTGATAAGTAGAGAGTAGCTCTGCAATAGACTGGTTACTCCCTTTATCATCCACTATATGGTTACTTCCCTGTGGGGATGTAAACCACCCTGTTTGAAGTTTTTTAGCTAAGCAACAATGTGAAGATGTATTTTCAGAGTTTCTATCAGTAAGTTTTAGTTTAGAGCAGTGGGAATTGTCCACTGAACCTATTTGTAGTGATGGAAATGCCAGACAGGGATGCTGTCTCAGAAAAGCCATAGCTGGGCAAAAACTTTGTCCATATGGCTGGAAGAGAGAACAGGGATGCTGTTTCTCTTGAGTTGGAGCAGGGCAGGGATGCTGTCCTATGAGCTCCACACTAGGGCAGGGATGCTGTCCTAAGTGTTGTGAGGCAGTGCAGGGTTTCTGCACTAAAGTTTCTCTGGGAGGGTTGGAGGGATGCTCCATGTTAACTAAAATGGTGCTCTTTTTGTCACTAATGTTAGTTATCCCACAGAGAGGTACTTCTACCTCAGGGAGTCCAGCTTTGCTAGCTGATGATTCCCTTGGAACAGGTGCCACCCCAGGAGAGGTTTCTCCCACCACAGGAATGGTATCCTGCATGGTAGGGTGGTTAGGGGATACTGTGATACCCTTTTTACCTGTTGATGGAGAGGGATCCTGAGTTTTCAGGCCTTCTCTCCTTTGCTTTTTCATTTCAGTAGAAATGAGAGGGAACAATTCCTCAGGGATGCCCAGCATGGCTGCATGGGCATAAAACTCCACCTCAGCCCAACCTGAGGCCTCTAGGTCATTACCTAAGAGACAGTCTACAGGTAAGCTAGGTGATACCACCACCTGCTTAGGGCCAGTAACTCCACCCCAACTAAACTGAATTATAGCTAAGGGAAGAAACTTAGTGGAGTTATGGACATCAATAATCTTATACTGTTGTCCAATGATGTGTTGATCAGGGTGCACTAGGTTTTCAGTCACCAAAGTGATACTGGCATCTGTGTCCCTGTAGGCCAAGGCCTCAACACCATTTATTGAAACTGTCTGCCTGTACTTATCCATTGTAAGGGGACAAGCAGCCAGTGTGGCAAGGCCAATGCCACTAGGTGTGACAAACTGTCTTGGGACTGACTACCCCAGTTTCTATGATGGACCCATAAGTGAACCCAACTACACCCTTAACTTGGCTGTTGCCAGCAGTCCCACCACTAGTACCACTACTGCTAGGGGCACTAGAGCTTGATGTATTAGTGGTGGTAGGCTCAGGGGGTTTACCTGGACAGGACTTATCCCCTGGCCTATGGCCTCTGTTTTTACACACAAAGCACCAAGGCTTTTTAATGTGTGCAGGTTGGGAAGAAGAGGAAGAATTTGTTTTATCCCCACCCTCTGAAGAGTGTTTAAGATTTGAAGTGGGATCTTTGGTTTTACCCTTATCCCCATGCTTATCTTGAGATTTTTCACCATCTTTCTTCTTATTGCCATCTTTGTCACCCCCTGTATGAACTTTTCTGTTCACCCTTGTTCTGACCCATTTGTCTGCCTTCTTTCCCAATTCTTGGGGAGAGGTCAGATCAGAGTCTACCAGGTACTGGTGCAACAAATCAGACACACAATTATTAAGTATATGCTCTCTCAGGATTGTGTTATACAGGCTTTCATAATCAGTAACTTTACTGCCATGTAACCACCCCTCCAAGGCCTTCACTGAATGGTCAATGAAATCAACCCAGTCTTGTGAAGACTCCTTTTTGGTCTCTCTGAACTTTATCCTGTATTGTTCAGTGGTTAAGCCATAACCATCCAGGAGTGCATTCTTAAGAACTTGGAAATTATTAGCATCATTTTCTTTCACAGTAAGGAGCCTATCCCTACCTTTTCCACTAAATGATAGCCATAGGATAGCAGCCCACTGCCTTTGAGGGACATCTTGTACAACACAGGCCCTCTCAAGTGCAGCAGACCACTTGTTAATGTCATCCCCCTCCTTGTAAGGGGGAACTATCTTGTGCAGATTCCTGGAATCATGCTCTTTTGCAGGATGACTATGGGGAATACTGCTGCTGCCACCATGGGTTTCTAAACCCAACTTCTGTCTTTCCTTCTCTAATTCTAAAGACTGTCTATCCAAATCCAGCTGTTGCTTTTTAAGCTTCAGTCTGGTTTGTTCCACTCTCAATCTATTGAGTTCCCTTTCTAACAATCTGTCATCAGGGTGGGTGGGAGGGACATTTCTAGATACAGAGGTATGATGGGAATGAACAGAAGGAGACCTGTCCCTTACAGAGGGCACCCTAACAGCTTGGCTAACAGTATAATGTGAGAGCACACCATCAGTGTGGTGTGATTCAACCTCTGTACCAACTATGCTAGACTGTCTAGTAATGGGCAGGCTGAGAAGTTTCTTTCCTGAATCTTTTCCTGGGGGAGTCCCTGGATCAGATTGAGAACCATTAGCTACTTTTTCAACAGATTGGGCACTTATGGCCTTATCCTGTACTCTAAGTATGTTAATTAACAGTTCTAAGGAAGGATTCTTCCCTACACTCAAACCTCTCTCTATGCAGAGACTCCTTGCTCCTTTCCAGCTAAGGTGATCATATGCAAGTTTGGACAGATCAACATTTTGGCCTGTGCCAGACATTTTTAGAGAGAGTTAAAGTGATAGTAAAAGATAAAACGTTTGTCAGAGCTTTTAGAAAGACAGAGAACAAAACTTTTAAAACTTTTTAGAACTTTTTAGAAAGTTAGAAGTACTTTTCAGCACTTAGAAAAGAGTGAAAAGAGGAAATGCAAAACTTTTTGGCTATGTGTATATACACTGACCTTGTTTTGTATATTTTTCTCTTATGAAAAGTACAATGACAAGAGTGGTAAGTAGTCTCAAAGCACTTATCCCACCACTGCACAACCAATGTAGGAGGCTGGACTGGCTTGTAGTGAGTACCAAGGGGTACTTGCACCTTGCACCAGGCCCAGTTATCCCTTATTAGTGTATAGGGTGTCTAGCAGCTTAGGCTGATAGATAATGGTAGCTTAGCAGAGCAGCTTAGGCTGAACTAGGAGACGTGTGAAGCTACTACAGTACCACTTAGTGTCATATGCACAATATCATAAGAAAACACAATACACAGTTATACTAAAAATAAAGGTACTTTATTTTTATGACAATATGCCAAAGTATCTTAGAGTGTACCCTCAGTGAGAGGATAGGAAATATACACAAGATATATATACACAATAGCAAAAATATGCAGTATAGTCTTAGAGAACAGTGCAAACAATGTATAGTTACAATAGGATGCAATGGGGAAACATAGGGATAGGGGCAACACAAACCATATACTCCAAAAGTGGAATGCGAACCACGAATGGACCCCAAACCTATGTGACCTTGTAGAGGGTCGCTGGGACTATTAGAAAATAGTGAGAGTTAGAAAAATAACCCTCCCCAAGACCCTGAAAAGTGAGTGCAAAGTGCACTAAAGTTCCCCTAAGGACAAAGAAGTCGTGTTAGAGGAATAACGCAGGAAAGACACAAACCAGCAATGCAACAACTGTGGATTTCCAATCTAGGGTACCTGTGGAACAAGGGGACCAAGTCCAAAAGTCACAAGCAAGTCGGAGATGGGCAGATGCCCAGGAAATGCCAGCTGCGGGTGCAAAGAAGCTTCTACTGGAAAGAAGAAGCTGAGGTTTCTGCAGGAACGAAAAGGGCTAGAGACTTCCCCTTTGGTGGACGGATCCCTCTCGCCGTGGAGAGTCGTGCAGAAGTGTTTTCCCGCCGGAAGAACGCCAACCAGCCTTTCTAGCTGCAAATCGTGCGGTTAGCGTTTTTGGACGCTGCTGAGGCCCAGGAGGGACCAGGAGGTCGCAAGTTAGACCAGCAGAGAGAGGGGACGTCGAGCAAGACAAGGAGCCCTCTCTGAAGCAGGTAGCACCCGGAGAAGTGCCAGAAACAGGCACTACGAGGATGCGTGAAACGGTGCTCGCCGAAGTTGCACAAAGGAGTCCCACGTTGCCGGAGACCAACTTAGAAAGTCGTGCAATGCAGGTTAGAGTGACGTGGACCCAGGCTTGGCTGTGCACAAAGGATTTCCGCCGGAAGTGCACAGGGGCCGGAGTAGCTGCAAAAGTCGCAGTTCCGAGCAATGCAGCCCAGCGAGGTGAGGCAAGGACTTACCTCCACCAAACTTGGACTGAAGAGTCACTGGACTGTGGGGGTCACTTGGACAGAGTCGCTGGATTCGAGGGACCTCGCTCGTCGTGCTGAGAGGAGACCCAAGGGACCGGTAATGCAGCTTTTTGGTGCCTGCGGTTGCAGGGGGAAGATTCCGTCGACCCACGGGAGATTTCTTCGGAGCTTCTGGTGCAGAGAGGAGGCAGACTACCCCCACAGCATGCACAAGCAGGAAAACAGTCGAGAAGGCGGCAGGATCAGCGTTACAGAGTTGCAGTAGTCGTCTTTGCTACTATGTTGCAGGTTTGCAGGCTTCCAGCGTGGTCAGCAGTCGATTCCTTGGCAGAAGGTGAAGAGAGAGATGCAGAGGAACTCGGATGAGCTCTTGCATTCGTTATCCAAAGTTTCCCCAGAGACAGAGACCCTAAATAGCCAGAAAAGAGGGTTTGGCTACTTAGGAGAGAGGATAGGCTACTAACACCTGAAGGAGCCTATCAGAAGGAGTCTCTGACGTCACCTGGTGGCACTGGCCACTCAGAGCAGTCCAGTGTGCCAGCAGCACCTCTGTTTCCAAGATGGCAGAGGTCTGGAGCACACTGGAGGAGCTCTGGACACCTCCCAGGGGAGGTGCAGGTCAGGGGAGTGGTCACTCCCCTTTCCTTTGTCCAGTTTCGCGCCAGAGCAGGGCTAAGGGGTCCCCTGAACCGGTGTAGACTGGCTTATGCAGAATTGGGCACCTCTGTGCCCAACAAAGCATTTCCAGAGGCTGGGGGAGGCTACTCCTCCCCTGCCTTCACACCATTTTCCAAAGGGAGAGGGTGTCACACCCTCTCTCAGAGGAAGTTCTTTGTTCTGCCATCCTGGGCCAGGCCTGGCTGGACCCCAGGAGGGCAGATGCCTGTCTGAGGGGTTGGCAGCAGCAGCAGCAGCTGCAGTGAAACCCCAGGAAGGGCAGTTTGGCAGTACCAGGGTCTGTGCTACAGACCACTGGGATCATGGGATTGTGCCAACTATACCAGGATGGCATAGAGGGGGCAATTCCATGATCATAGACATGTTACATGGCCATATTCGGAGTTACCATTGTGAAGCTACATATAGGTAGTGACCTATATGTAGTGCACGCGTGTAGTGGTGTCCCCGCACTCACAAAGTTCAGGGAATTGGCTCTGAACAATGTGGGGGCACCTTGGCTAGTGCCAGGGTGCCCACACACTAAGTAACTTTGTACCTAACCTTTACCAGGTAAAGGTTAGACATATAGGTGACTTATAAGTTACTTAAGTGCAGTGTAAAATGGCTGTGAAATAACGTGGACGTTATTTCACTCAGGCTGCAGTGGCAGGCCTGTGTAAGAATTGTCAGAGCTCCCTATGGGTGGCAAAAGAAATGCTGCAGCCCATAGGGATCTCCTGGAACCCCAATACCCTGGGTACCTCAGTACCATATACTAGGGAATTATAAGGGTGTTCCAGTAAGCCAATGTAAATTGGTAAAAATGGTCACTAGCCTGTTAGTGACAATTTGAAAGAAATGAGAGAGCATAACCACTGAGGTTCTGGTTAGCAGAGCCTCAGTGAGACAGTTAGGCACTACACAGGGAACACATACATATAGGCCACAAACTTATGAGCACTGGGGTCCTGACTAGCAGGGTCCCAGTGACACATAACAAACATACTGGAAACATAGGGTTTTCACTATGAGCACTGGGACCTGGCTGGCAGGATCCCAGTGAGACAGTGAAAACACCCTGACATACACTCACAAACAGGCCAAAAGTGGGGGTAACAAGGCTAGAAAGAGGCTACTTTCTCACAATGACCCAATTTGAAGCACCATTCGGCCATCCCTCAGCAAGCACAGATTATTTCTCGACACCTCCATCTTTAATAGTCCCCAGGAGCTCATCCGCTGCTTTCACCTCTCTTATGTTACACATTTTGTTATTATGCACAATCTTGAGAATAGCAGGGAACTTCATCTGAACCGAGGCACCTGGTTTCCTAAACTCTTCCATCCGCCTTCCTAGCTTCCACTGCCTGTTTATAGTCACATTAGACAGGTCAGACCTGACCTCAAACGTAAAATGATCCCCCTTTAAAGTTTTCTGTTTAAGAGCCAAGGTCAAGATTTTCTCTTTCAAAGAATAGGTTTGAAAATTTATCAAAATCTTCCGAGGTTTGAGACTACCTGGCCTCTTCTTAAAGGGGTCTCTATGAATTTGCTGAATATCCCCTGCCATTTCCTCAAGAGACTCTTCCAATGAAAGGGAACTTTTGAGAAGGGAGGTCAAGAAAATGTTTGTTTCCACCTTCCACATCCTCCGGAACATTCAGCACTCTCAGAATATTTCTTCTAGAGTTGTTCTCTAATTGTTCCAACTTGCTCTGAAGTGCCTCCTCATTTCCCTTCAACAAATCGATTTCTTTTTTGTGGTCACTAATTTCCACTCTCATTTCTCCCACCGCCTCTTCCAGTGCTTGTGTTCTTAATACCAGAAGATCCAATTTTTTCTCCAAGGCTCCACAAGCCTCTCTTATTTCCCCTTGATTAATTTCAGAAATGCCAAACACAGCAACACAAAATCTGGTGAGGTGGTTGCTTATGAAATAATTTAAAATCAAATTCTCTTCCAGACTCTACATCAGGAGTATACAGCCTTTTTTGTAGTAAGAGCTACTTATATACAGTGAGAAACATCCAGAGCTACTGATATACTGATGTTGTAAACCTGACCACATCAAACAAACTTAAATTAGTGGCCACCATATGCAAGATTACTAGCCATGATCACCGCAGGGCATCAATCAAGGTTGCTCTTTGGAACGTGAAAAAGGCTTTACACATATGTAATACATAATAGCCACAGTTGCAATGCCTCTGACACCAAGGTAATATTATTAGTAATAGGCATCCCAAACATCTAATGATTTTAGCACTCAAATAACAGATTTAATTATATTTTGAAAGGTTCAGCCATTTTTTCGCCAAACATCATATCTGAGTTCTGAAAATACACATTTTGATCTTAAATATTCTTTCTCAGTGTTGGTATACATATATGTGAGGAAGTGGTGTGTATTATATGTTGTCATTTTGCCACCTCATCATGTAATACACTTTCCAACCGCTTCAGGACCTTTAGGTTTTGTTTGTTAAACCTTCACCTTAACCTTGCTTAGCTGTGGCTCTGAGCAGCAAGGCTTACTCAAATGAGCAAGCGTAAATCATTCAAACAGCACCAAACAGTTGAAGAAATCGACATGACACCAAAGAAATCTGACAACAATTTATAAAAATAGAATGTATTTTTATGTTTTTTGTAGACACTACAATGAAAAAGATCCACCTGTGGGTAACACAGTTATATAATTTTCAAGATATAATAAATCAAAGTATTTTGGTCAACCACGAACAAACAGTGGCAAATTCAACAAACATGACACTTAGACCTAAACGTTTTGCTGAAAAAGTTTCTAGCTGTAATGGGGTCAGATAGTCACTTCAGATGACCAACTCCGGTAGGGAGCCAGTTAGAGGACAGCAAGGTGCTCAGAATCAGTTAATTCCACAGATGAAGCAGAAACCAGGCAGGTCCAGGCACTATATCCCGTTTGCAATGGATTCCTATGAAAGTGTTCCTGATGCAAGGGATGTAGGATGTTGAAGATCCTAAAAGGATGCTGTGAATGCAGTGGGCCAATGGGGGTCTTGCTGTAACTACTGCTCAGTCCACAAAGTGGGTTAGGCAGTCCTGGTCACAGGGTTGACATCCTTTAAAGCTCTCCCAGTGCTGGCAGAAGTCCAGTCGCCACCTCACTGGTCTACCGGTTGCTCAGTAAAGCTGTCACAGTCCAGTCCTTCCAGGATTGATAACTCATCCTCTGGCGATCCGAGCTGCACTTTGACAATACTCCCTGGCTCTGCAAACTGTGGTGAAACTTTGTGTATTTCATCCTAATCCCTGGTGCTACAAAGTGGTGATTGACAGCATGTATTCGACTTTGGGCTACCATCTTGCTCCTGCTGGCTCCTTCAGCTGTTGTGTCCCTGTGCTGCAAACAGGAGGCCAGTCAGTTGATCCTTGGAGTCTCTTGGACTGGCGGGGCTCTAGAGACGACTCCTCCCTGAGCAGGTTATGGCAGGCACAGTCCCACTCCTTTGCTAGCAGCAGGTGCAGCCTCTCTTTGCTGGTTCCATGGTGCAGCAGGGCAGTCCTCCTTGGTGGGTTCTTCCAGTCCAGTCAAGATCGGAGTTCAGGGTTCCAGGGGTGCCCTACTTATGCTCAAAAAATGCCCTCAAAACAGGATGCATTTGATGGCTAATGGGCTACCAGGTTCCCTCCCACCTGATGTTCACTTTTTGCGAAGTTTGGCATTTTGGCACCCCAGGATGTACCATTCTGCCCATTTCCAATATGGCAGGACCCCACCTAGCCCCACCCAGAAGTGTGGGTATGAAGGGAGACAAAGCAAAAGCAACAAGTGATGGACGGAATGCTGAACATTGTCAAACACTCACCCCCAGTCACAGATCTGGGTTTAATCCATCGTTCTTTTGCTCACCATGCCACCCCAGATTGGACCCAGCCATATGCAAATCAGTCTTGACCCTGTTCCTCATGGAAACAGTCCAGCCCGAACTGCCAAGCCAGGTCCTCGCTGGACCGGAAACAAGCATCCTGGGACCGGTTTCAGGGTTTCACCCTCCATCAGCCAGGCTAGCTTGAATCCAGTGGCATGGGAAGCATGGGACCCATAACTGGGCATACCCTTCCCACTTAGGGCGACAAAGCAAAAACAACAAGTGATGGACGGAATGCTGAACATTGTCAAACACTCACCCCCAGTCACAGATCTGGGTTTAATCCATCGTTCTTTTGCTCACCATGCCACCCCAGATTGGACCCAGCCATATGCAAATCAGTCTTGACCCTGTTCCTCATGGGAACAGTCTAGCCCGAACTGCCAAGCCAGGTCCTCACTGGACCGGAAACAAGCATCCTGGGACCGGTTTCGGGGTTTCACCCCTCATCAGCCAGGCTAGCTTGAATCCAGTGGCATGGGAAGCATGGGACCCACGTCAAACACTCACCCCCAGTCACAGATCTGGGTTTAATCCATCGTTCTTTTGCTCACCATGCCACCCCAGGTTGGACCCAGCCATATGCAAATCAGTCTTGACCCTGTTCCTCATGGGAACAGTCCAGCAGGAACTGCCAAGCCAGGTCTTCACTGGACCGGAAACAAGCATCCTGGGACCGGTTTCGGGGTTTCACCCCTCATCAGCCAGGCTAGCTTGAAGCATGGGACCCACGTCTGGGCATACCCTTCCCACTTAGGGCGACAAAGCAAAAACAACAAGTGATGTACGGAATGCTGAACATTGTCAAACACTCACCCCCAGTCACAGATCTGGGTTTAATCCATCGTTCTTTTGCTCACCATGCCACCCCAGATTGGACCCAGCCATATGCAAATCAGTCTTGACCCTGTTCCTCATGGGAACAGTCCAGCCCGAACTGCCAAGCCAGGTCCTCACTGGACCGGAAACAAGCATCCTGGGACGGGTTTCGGGGTTTCACCCCTCATCAGCCAGGCTAGCTTGAATCCAGTGGCATGGGAAGCATGGGACCCACGTCTGGGCATACCCTTCCCACTTAGGGCGACAAAGCAAAAACAACAAGTGATGTACAGAATGCTGAACATTGTCAAACACTCACCCCCAGTCACAGATCTGGGTTTAATCCATCGTTCTTTTGCTCACCATGCCACCCCAGATTGGACCCAGCCATATGCAAATCAGTCTTGACCCTGTTCCTCATGGGAACAGTCCAGCCGGAACTGCCAAGCCAGGTCCTCACTGGACCGGAAACAAGCATGGAGGGAGGTACATTTCCCTAGAAAACCGGTTTGCCAGCTGGTTATCTCTCCCCTCTCCTGTCCCTAGTGCCAGCCTGTCTGTCTGAACAGTGGAGCAGCCCCTCTCCCAAGTGTTACCCATTTGCCTTTCAAGGGTAGCTTCTTTCAAACTCACCTTTCAGGCAGGCCCCATTGTATCCTTTCCTGAGAGTTGTTAGCATGTCCCCCAGGAGGTCAGAAAGCTGTCTTGACGACAGGACCCCGTGCACAACTGGTATGGGCACAGAGGAGTAAAGTCAACAAAGTGGCAATTTTGATAAAGTTTAAGTGCAGCTAGTTAATTTAAATTTGACCTGAGGATCAATT
This sequence comes from Pleurodeles waltl, assembly GCF_031143425.1. Lineage (NCBI taxonomy): Eukaryota > Metazoa > Chordata > Amphibia > Caudata > Salamandridae > Pleurodeles > Pleurodeles waltl. The sequence goes on along the minus strand of NC_090446.1, from coordinate 1,045,145,762 downwards.
CAGGATTAATGTAATGAGTTGTTTGATACTTTGGATGGCTCACTTTGGTTGCAGTGTTCCAGAGTTAGCACAGCTGAGGGGTCAGCTTGTAACTCTGTACTCGCCAATTGGGTGACCAAGCTTTTTCACAGTAAAACGTTCATTTTTACTATTAGAGCTTGAAAGATTACATATTCTGCCCGTGGGATATGTTGCACCCTGCCTTATCACTCAATAGGCTGGCCATAGGGATGACTTGCACAAATACCAGGGGGAATTCTGGCTTTGCCATTACTTTAAATGGCAAAGTCAGGCTAGCAGTTAAAACTTTCCTTTCCGCCAGCAAAAGGGCAGGCTGGGAGTCTTTTATTACTAGTTTTACCCCCAGAGTGGCACAGCCAGTGCTAAAATACTTGAGGGATGAAGGGGCACTATCTTACAGACCCTGGGTACCTTTTACTAGAGTCTTAGAGGTAAGTTAGCTTGGCCAGGTGGGAAAAAGCCATTCAGCACACCAGTTTCAGTGTAAGGCCTAAGGGACAGAGGTTTGGTTTGCAGGCCTCATTTCACCCTGAGTCGAAAAAAACAGCATCTGTCCAAAAACCTGGTTGGTGACCATACAAAAAGAGGCATTTCCTTACAATATATTAACTCAACCAATAAAAAGCTTCTAATTTATTGGGCTGGACTGCACACAGATGAGTTACTTACAGGTAGCCAAAGAGCTACCAGTATCTCACTTGCTACTGGTTGGAGAAGCCTGCTCTACACCCAGAGGTCTCCATTACTGCCAGCATTTTAGAATAAAGTTGAGCCTATGGATCTAAAACCCCTTTATCCTTACCTATCAAAATTCCTTGTCTGCTTTGGGCAACATGCATTTATATCAGAAAACATCATTGAACAGTAGTGCCAAGCTATGAAAGTTACCTGTGAAATTATCAAACTGTTCCCTCTCCCAGTGACTTCAGTATCAGAAGTTGTACATATTCACTCCGTCAGTTTTGCTTGTTTGCAGTTTTGCTATTGCTTTCTTAGCATGACTCGTTTGTGTGTCACCCCCCCTCCTACAGAGCTTGGCCACCTGCTTCCTTCAAGCATAGCCTATGGTAAACTGTCACAAGGAAAACTACTCAGAAGTAGAATAAAAGTAATCCACTGTGGACTTTTTATCATGCTCTAATGACTGAAAATAATTTATTTTACTTGTTGAACAATGGCCATTCTCTTGTTTCCAACTTGACTTGGATAGGTATCATTTTGTTGGATTGTTGCAGTTATAAATTCTATTGAGAGGCTCCTTCAGGGATGCAAACTAATGTTTTATCTGAAACCGGTTGATTCACGATGAAGGGAAATTGCAGATACTTTTCACAAATATTTATATTATTCATCATCCCACATGAAGATGCATAGAAGACAAAGCAACCATTGACATGGAACACGCTTGAAGGAATAAACCACATTCTCTAAACCACTAGACCACAAAACTGAAAATGCAGACCTCCACAGCCAGATGAGCAACACAGGAAATGGTTGGGGGGTAGCAGGGAAAGAGCAAGAAAGAAGCAAACATGTGTGAAGAAAAGCACTCCTTCAGGCCCTTGCTGTCTAAAACAAAGGTGGAAACTTTTGCATAGATTTTCAGTATATTCTAAAACTCTCAAGCAGTGGAGCCCACCAGCTTCCCAAGATCATGCCTGGATAGCTGGGCGAATATCTTGGGCTGACCTAGATTGCTTTAGCAGGAAACCAAATTGAAGGCTCTGATTTTTTTTTTTTATGTTTAATTAAGTAAAATTACTTTTACAATTCATAAAAGAACATTACAAGGGCATCGTGAATAGTATATGCATTATATGTGTCATTAAGTTTAGAATCATTACTCTGTCTAACCATAGATTTCTCACCACCCTCCCACCTTACTATTCTGTGGAATTGACTTTTATCCAATTAATAAGGTCCCAAATTAGAGATTGGCACAGTGCTCATAAAGCATAATTTTTGGGTCCCCGCCTCTCATGGCACAGTGTCCAGAAAGAAAATTATGTCCGCATGTTTGGATGGAGCCTCCATCTGGCTCCAGCTGTCACTTCCGCGGCAGAATGTAGTCACCTTCCTTTGAGGTGTGCTGAAATATCTTTCAAATCCAGTCTAACACATTGGGAAATTCTAAAAGGGAGCAGTAGTGAAGGTAAGTACCTTTTTTTGTTGTTTAATTCTTCTTTATTAATGTTTTCAGAAATAAGGATATAAGCAGTGCAAATATTACAGCCTGAAAAATCCTGATGAAGTCCTGCTTTCTCCAGCGTGCTGAACAGATATCTCCATTCAGCCTGATCAAATGCCTTCTCAGTGTTGTGTCTGAGTGGTACCTTTTCATCATTATCACCTTTTAACTGCTGCACTGTGTGCCCTAGTTTGCACATATGTTTTCTGGAGGCGCGTCCTGGACAAATGAAAAAATGTGAGAGATGTACCAGGCTCGGCAGTACTTTCTTAAGGCTGATCGCCGGTACCTTTATCAGGAGTTTCATGTCTGTTTTGAGTATAGAAATCTGTAGAGTCCTTTAAAGCTTTCAGAATGAGGCAAGCAATGGCTTTGTTATATTCGCTGGGAATCTGCCATGTTCTTTGGCCTCCTTGAAGAGCTGGCAAAGGTGGTTACTATTTGTCTGTCTTGTTTGTAGATGCCACAGATAATCCATTGTCTCCCAAGAGTCTTATTGTAAAGCATTCCCTCTGTTATATCCATCTCTACTGGTTGCCTATGTGTTGGTGATATTCAGGAGGTGGACCCTGTCCATGGACTTTTGTGCGTCCTTTGTGTCTGCTGGTGCTTCAGCACTGTACAGTGTTCACAGATAGTGGACGAAGGCTTCTGCTGTCTGCGTTGGGTGCGTGACCAAGTGACCTGCCACATAATGTATTTCGGTATGGCAAAGTGGGATTTATGCTTTTGGAGTTGTGCCGCTAGTAGACCGCCCTCCTTCTCACCCTTTTCATAATGTTGTATTTTCGGGCATAGGAGAGGGGTACTCTGTCTTGGATGTAAAAAATAAAAAAAATCAGATCCATTTTCACTGTTTGGAACTGGCTTAAAAGTAGGGGAGATGGTTGTTCTATATATTGGGGCGTCCGGTTCCGAACTGCCTGTTCTAAGTAATGTTGTTGAACAGACAGTTCCTGTTTTTAGGTCATGGAGTAGTGCATTATTTTTCCCATAAGAGTGCCTGCCCAGACAGTTTCGGCAGAAGTTATAGTCCCTCCATTCTTGCCCAGGGATCGTTATACCGTTCCCACTAAAAAGGTAGGACCGCATATTTGAGCGACAGGACTGTGTATTTGAGCGATAGAACTTCAGGATGAGATGGCCGAGTCTGTCTACACCATCAAGAACTGCTGACCCAATTCCTAGCTAGCTCACAGTGCCTCACCTGACCCCCCCCCAACATTCCCAGGGCAACAGATGATTTTATCAGCCTCGAACATGACACTCTGACTCCCAAGGAAGGTGTGGAAACTGATCTTACCCTTTTGTTGTTTTGCTCATGCCTGCCCAGGTTAAAGACAAGAAAGATGCAAATAAAGTATTTCACACATTTATTGAAACAATTGTATTGTTGCACAGGAAGAAGTGTCTCCTATTCTTAGGCAGATGACACAAAGCATTGCAACCAGTGTTAGTGGTGAAAATAATAAACAGTCTAATCATGGTAATCTAAGTTCTATATCTTCCTACCTATCGCTACCTACACTCTTGAGAGCATAGCTGGTATATCTTCTGCCTCTACCCGATCTAGCAGGATAGCCTGAGACAGTTCTTTATTTGTAAATAAAAACGTGCCGGTGCCCAAAGTCGTCCTCTTAAACAAGCGACTGCTTCATTTAAATGTGTGACCAAGAAATACTTAGGCAGCTTAATCCTGAAGCCACCTCGGGCCCCTTCAATCCATTTAAAGCTACTCCCTGTTCCTTCAGCTAACCCCTGTAGCTTTATGCTTTCTACCTTTGTGATGCCTTTTTGTTTTTCTCTTCTTCCATCTTTCCCATATGTGTCTTTTGCTCGCAGCAATTGCTTGAGGCAGAAAACAAAGCGCTGGCCCTCAAAAATAAGTGCCTGTGCTCAGCACCGGAAACAGCAAGCACAAATTAAGCACTGGCCTGAGACCAGGCTTGATCATACCTGGAAAGCTGAGCCAGGGAGCCAGTCTAGAGTGATGTTGGCAATATATAAGATCAATGTTAGTGGAGCAGCATGTCGAACACACTATTAGTTTCTGGACAGTCGTGGCCTGAGTACTCCTCTGACTCCTCTGGGGGAAGTGCACCGTTGATATAATCGGATAGAGACAGATTCCTTATTTTAAAATCCTCCCCAGGCACAAGACTGGATCTGGAATTTTGTTTCCCTGGCATGTCTGCGCGTCAGAAGAGGGCGTCGCACAACTTTGTACTGACGTTGTCCACTGGATGTGATGTCGACAGCCTCCATATAACCTCCTCTCTGTCGCACAGTCATCAGTTCCTTCTTGCGCTTTCTACGCGGATCCGCTAATGGTTTTTCACACCATTTTTGGCCTACTATGATGTTTTTTTTAATGTAATAGTGTGCTTTTTTTTGTAATTATTTATTTATGGCTAATGGCTGCAGGGCAAGTACTCATTATCACCAGCATTATAACAGACCTACCCTGTGCATCATTTTTAATTTTGTGTCTGAAGGAGGCCCAGAACCTAGGGACTGTAGTAACAATACTGTGTATAGCACAAGGCAAAGTAAAACGCTAAACATAGTTACTTTAACCCGTGGGGGCCATTTATGGAAGGGGAGGGGGGGAGAAAAAAGGGAAGGAGGAGTACTTGCACTCTGCCAACATCATCAGATGAGAGGTGCACCTAGGGCCGGCCCAGCAGGAAAAGTCCTGCAGGGCAGGTCTGCACATCTCAGCACAGCCAGCCAAGTCACATTATTTAAGTCATAGATAAAAGATACGTCTGGAGGGGTGCCCAAACATCAACCGGGTGAGAGCCAGGCAGCATCATCTCCCAGTAAGCCGTCATTTGCTCCTGACAGTACATCGCATCCCTCAGCCAATCCACCTCGCAAGGTGCAGGATTCCTCCCCCAACACATAGCCATTCTGCGCTTCACCAGCAGCAAGCCATCTTACTTCCTTGACGCAGGTTAAATATCCTTAACATAAGCTAGGATTGCGAACTTGGGGGTGCGTGGTGCTTCCATACTAGTCAATACATAAATTGCGTCCAGCACCTCCTGCCAGAAGCCCTGCAGCCCACTGCGACGCCAAGCTGAGTGCAGAAAGTCAGCATCCGGCGACAAGCATCTAATGCATCTGGCGTCCACTCTGATACCCATACTCCAGAGATGCTTTGGTCAATAGTATATAAGATTTAAGAACTTGAAATGAATTAATCTCAATCTGTATTTGCGGGCAAGATATCCCATATGTGCGCAACAGTATCGCCTGACGTCGTCTGGTAGGGCCTCACCTAGGTCCGACTCTTACTGCGACCTGGCCTTGGGTACCACAGAGGGAGCGTTGGCCTGCATGCTAGCGTACAAGCTGGTGACTAGCCTACGGGGCATCAGGCCTTGTATAGTAATTCAAGTGTATAAAATGTCTGTGGTGCAGAAGGGAATTCCGGTTAGCGCAAACGCACCTCCGCCTTAACCTGAAGGTAGATCAAGCAATGCATTGCAGTATTGGAGGGTTCACAGAGCGCAGCCTCTGGGGAGCTAAATGGGCCCTGTGGATGCAGTGATCTGAGAGTTGTTAACTTCATATTACCGAGTTGCACACAAACCCCCCTCGCCTCCCCTGCCATCTACAATCTCAGAAGATCAAACGCAGGCATTGAGGGCAAATATATCTCTGAAGCCACAGAATAGTGAAACAGCACCCGCCAGGCCCGTACTGTGCATATCACTGTATCAGTGTCCGCCCTTATCTGCTTGGGAGGGTGGTTTAATGTGCCTGATAACTTAACACGGCCAGATGAAGTCATGTTCCTGGTCCAGGTGCGGTAAGTATCTAATGGGGTTGTAGGAAGCTGGCTCTGTGTATATACTATACCAAAATGAGATATAGTGTGCACAGAGTCCAGGGGTTTCCCAGAGGCTTAAGTAGATAATTCTAGTACTCTCTTTTGTGTTAGTGTGGTCGCGCAGGTAGGCTTATCAGAGGGTAGTGCAAAGCATATGTTGTACAAACATAGACAATAGAAGAAGAACACACTCAATGACTTAACTCAAGATCAATAGTTTTTATATAGCAAAAATAGATTTTCTTAATTTATTTTTAGGACTACAAGATTCAAGTTGCAGTTAAGTACCTTAAAAGATTCGTATTTCACACAGGTGTTAACAGCACTTAGTTTGAAATAGGTAAGTAATACAGTTCTTGAAATATTGGCAATAATCTCTTTTAAAAATGGACACTGCAATTTTCAGAAACAGTTCCTGGGTTGGGGGGGGGGAGAAAAGTTAGATTGGTTTGCAGGTAAATACAACACTTACAGTTTCAGTCTCTGGGTTTTAGGAAGTCCAGTGGTCGGGGTTCAAGTTAACACCAAACACCCACCACCAGCAACACAGGGCCGGCCGGGTGCAGAGGTCAAAGATGAGCAATTTTAACATGGACTCCTATGGAGACAGGGGTCACTTGGAGTCAGACCTGCCTGCACGTAAGTGACCATGGCTTGGAGGGAAGACCAGGGGGATTAAAATAGCACTGGAGAGGCCACAAGTAGGTACCAAACACACACCCTCAGCGGCACACGGGCGGCCGGGTGTAGAGTGTAAATAGGACGTTGGGTTTCCAGTGCTGGTCTTTGAGGAGAATCCGGGGGTCACTCAGAGGCTGTAGGCGAGGTCCAGTGGGTAGTCTCGGTCACACCACCAGTTGGGCAGGAGGAGGGCCGCCTACTGAACGTAGCTGCAACAGCTTTCGGTTTCTCCATGGTCTGGGGGCTGTACCTACACCCAGGACAGGGGTTGTTTCTGACCACAGAGTGCACAAAGGCACTCATCCCTTGTGGTCAGAAACTTGTCTGAAAGTGGCAGGCTGGCACGGTTTTGTCAGTCCTGCACTAGCAGTTTGGCTAACATAAAGGGGGCATCTCTAAGATGCCCTCTGTGTGCATTGTTCAATAAATCCCTCACTAGCATCAGTGTGGGTTTATTGTGCTGAGACTTTTGATACCAAACTTCTCAGTATTCATTGAAGCTATTATGGAGCTGTGGAGTTTGTAATGAGAAGCTCCCAGACCATACACTCAATATGGGTACACTGCACTTACAATGCCTAAGAATGGACTTAGAGACTGTATGGGGCATATTGCTCATGCAGCTATGCCCTCATCTGTGGTATAGTGCATCCTACCTTAGGGCTGTAAGGCCTGCTAGAGAGGTGACTTACCTATGCCACAGTAAGTGGTTTGTGAGCATGGCACCCTAAGAATGGTGCCAAGTCGGCTTTGTATTTTTCTCCTCACCAGCACTCACAAGCTGCAAGTCAGTGTGCCTGTGCTTGGTGAGAGGTGCCCTAGGGTGGCATAATACCTGCTCCAGCCCTTAGAGACTTTCCTTGACCTCACGGCTCTTGGTACCATGGGCACCTTTTACAAGGGACTTAACTGTGCGCCAGGGTTGTGCCAGTTGTGGAAACAAAGGTATATATTTTAGGAAAGAACACTGGTGCTGGGTCCTGGTTAGCAGGGTCCCAGCACACTTTCAATCAAAGTTGGCATCAACACTAGGCAAAAAGTGGAGGGGTAACCATGCCAACAGTGGCACTTTCCTACACAACCTTCACCCCCAAACGAAAAAGGATGCGACTAACCTTTCCCAAGAGAGTCTTTATTGTCTAAGTTGAAGAACCAGGAAAGGCCATCTGCATTGGTATGACCAGTTCCAGGTCTGTGTTCCACTACAAAGTCCATTCCCTGTAGGGATATGAACCACCTCAAAAGTTTAGGGTTCTCTCCTTTCATTTGTATGAGCCATCTGACAGGTCTGCCGTCAGTTTGAAAAAAAAAAAGTCAGTACAAATCATGTATGGTCTCAGCTTTTTCAGGGACCAACTACAGCAAAGGCCTCCCTCTCAATGGCACTCCAATGCTGCTCCCTGGGGAGTGACCTCCGGCTAATGAAAGCAACCGGCTGGTCAAGGCCATCGTCATTGGTTTGGGACAGGACTGCTTCAATCCCATGTTCAGAGGCATCTGTCTGCACAATTAACTGCCTAGAATAATCTGGAGCTTTAAGAACTGATGCTGAGCACATAGCTTCTTTCAGGGTGTCAAAGGCCTTTTGACAGTCAAGAGTCCAGTTTACCTTCTTGGACTCCAAGCCAGCATGACTTGATTCACCAACCTTTAGAAGGTGGCAGGGGCATTCTTTAAGCCAAACGGCATAACAGTAAACTGATAGGCCCATCAGGAGTAGAGAATGGTGTCTTTTCTTTGTCTCCAGGTGCCATCCTAATTTGCCAGTACCCTGCAGTTAAGTCAAAGGTACTTAGAAATTCGCCACACAAAACCTAATTTCTCTCTTGCCATCTTTGGTATGAGGTTTGGGGACCAAGACCACGGGTCTAGCTCAGGGACTGTCAGAGTGATCTATTACCTCTAACTCCAGCACTTCCACTTTGATGCTCTCTTTGACTTGATCAGACTGTCTATAAATGTTGTTTTTGACCGGTAAACTGTCTCCTATGTCCACATCATGGGTCTGATCAAGGGTCAAAGAGAAATGCTCAGCATACTGCTGTAGGGCTTGCCTGCAGTCAGAGTGTTGTTGGGCAGAGATGGTGTCTGAATAGACAACTCCATCTATTGACCCATCTTCAGGGTCAGTTGCGAGGAGGTCAAGGAGAGGTTCACTCTCTGCTTCCTGATCCTAATCAGTAACCATCCAGCATGTTATGTCTGCCCTATCATTGTAGAGTTTTAGGCTATTAACATGGATCACCGTTTTGGGTGTCCTGCTAGTGCCCAGGTCCACTAAGTGACCCGACTCTTCTTTCCTAGGATTGGTTAAGGGCCACTCCATCTGTCCTGCAGTGCCCTGGGAGCCACAGGCTCCAGAACCCAGACTTTCTGCCCAGTCTGGAATTCTACCAGTGCAGCCTTTTGGATGCCTTTTTCATTTACTCAGCTATCCTAGAGCGGAGGCGAAACACATAGTCCACAACATCTTGTTTAGGCTCATGGAGAGGTCTCTCCCAGCCTTCTTTAACAAGTGCCAGTGGTCCCCTTACAGAATGGCCAAACAGAAGCTGAAAGGGGGTAAACCCTACTCCCTTCTGAGGCACCTCCCTGTAGGTGAAAAGCAGGCACGGCCGTAGGACATCTCATCTCTTTTTAAGCTTTTCAGGGAGCCCCATGATCATGCCCTTCAATTTCGTGTTGAATCTCTCAAAAAGTCCATTCGTTTGTGGATGATATGGTGTGGTGAATTTGTAAGTCACCTCACACTCATTCCACATGTGTTTCAGGTAAGCTGACGTGAAGTTTGTACCTCTGTCAGAAACGACCTCCTTTGGGAAACCCACTCTGGTAAAAATACAAATTAGGGCTTTGGCTACTGTAGGGGCAGTAGTAGACCTAAGGGGAATTGCTTCAGGGTATCTGGTAGCATGATCCACTTCTACCAGTATGTGCTGGTTCCCTGAGGCTGTGGGTGGTTCAAGTAGACCCACAATGTCCACTCCAACCTTCTCAAAGGGTACCCCCACCACTGGAAGTAGAGTGAGGGGGGGACCTTTGGGTGGCCACCTGCCTTGCCACTGGCTTGACAGGTGACACAGGAGCTACAGAACTCCTTCACTTTCTGGGACATATTGGGTCAATAAAAATGGTTTACAAGTCTGCTCTATGTTTTGGTTTTTCCCAAATGCCCAGGAAGGGGGGATAAACTCTCTAAACTCCTGAGGCGCGCTACCACTCTCCTAGCGGCACCAGGTTTGGGGTCTCCAGCCTCAGTGTAAAGGAGTCCATCCTCCCTGTAGACCTTGTGGGAGCCAGTGACATCTCCCTTCTCCTGTTCTACAACTTGCTGTCTCAGGCCTTCAAGAGTGGAACAAGTCTTTTGTCCCTAGCACAGCTGTTCCCTTGTGGGTCCCCCTAGGCCCAAGAGCTCTACCTGATAAGGACTCCATGGACTCAGTTCCCTCAGGGGATAAGACATCTTCCTGGGAAGAGAGGTCTTGTTTCTTTTGCTGTTCAAAGGCTGGTCCCCAAGTCCTCTTACCTTCTCTCTTGGAAGGTTGGGCCATTATTCCAGGCTCCAACACTTCTTTTTCACCCTGTGCTCTTCTCTGTTCTTTGGTTTTCACACACACCAGTTCAGGGATTCACAGAATGGCTGCATGGGTCTTGAGCTCTACCTCAGCTCAAGCTGAGGACTTCAGACCATTCCATAGCAAGTATTCCACTGGAATTGCAGAAGAGACCTCTACATGTTTCAGGCCAGTTACCCCTCCCCAATCTAAAGTCACCACAGCCATGAGATGGACTTTAGTCACATTGTCAGCATTGGTAACTGGTTATGTTTGTCCAGCCAGAGACTGTCCTGGGGAAACCCTAGTCTTGACCCAGTGGTCTGCTTTCTTTCCCAATTCTTGGGGAGAAATTCGACCTAGGTCTACCAGATGTTGATGCAACTTTTCACTGAAGCAGTTACTTAATAGGTGTTCCTTCATAAACGATTAGAAAGCCCATCATAGTCATGCACTCCACTGCCAGTTATCCAACCATCTAGTGTTTTCACTGAGTAGTCAACAAAATCAACCTAGGACTGGCTCCCCGGAGTGATCCGATAGAGTTCGGGGCAGGTGCTTAATCTCTGCAGTCCAGAGTTATACATCTCTGGCCCTAAGCCACATATCTATACGTGACCAGCTGTTGTGCACTTTGTTAACAAAAGTTCCCTCTCTGCGCGTACCTTGCCTCATCCTCCATAAATCTACAATGGCATGTTTTGACATGATATCAGACAGGACCTTAGCCGCCGACCTGTGTGGGGGCCGCGTGCGTCTATCTTGACCTATGACATGATTGACCACTGCATTGAAATCGCAGCCCCATAGCAGGGTCCCTGCGCCCAGCAAACTCGCCAGATGCCAGGTCTCCACAAAAAACTCTGGATCGTCCACATTGGGGCCGTATATTGACACCAAACGAAAGAGCCTGTCCTGGAGCTTGCCGTGCATCATTACAAAACGACCGCTTGGATCACAGAGCACCTTCCCCATGTGCCACGGTAGCCTCCTACATATAATTATTGCTACCCCTCGCGCATAGCCTGAGTGTGTAGCCATGTGGCATTTCCCCATCTAACCCAGTCGCAGCCACGGATTTGTGTCAGCAGTCAGGTGGATTTCTTGCAGCATGCAGATATCAGTTGTATGACTCTGTAAGTCGACAATAGCCACATTTTTTTGAGCGTTATTCAGCCCCATTACGTTCCACGACAGACATCTCACTTCGGCGAATTTACCATGATCCGCAGTGTGTCAGTCCCCATTATATCCGTAAAAGTGACCTCCGCCAGCACAGCGGCTATCAATATCAGCGCAAGTACAGGGAAAGGAAGGGAAGAGAATTCAAGGAAGCAGCTACAAACTTAGTATCCAACATCTCCCCACCCACTCACGTTGGCCCTCCAGACAGGCCAGACTACCCTCCCCCACTCGAAACAGTGCTGCGTGTAAACCCCAAATGCACAACCATTCACATGGACTCATCCAAAAGGACATTGGTGTGGCATAGGGCCCACCCCAGATTGAGTAGGTGGGCAGGAGATACAACAGCATGATGAGACAGTTGCGCCAGGGTGCGCCTCTCTGCAACAAGATTTCAGTGCATTCCTAGTCCGGGCCCACCTCATTGTGGTACTTAATCAACAGTAACTTTCTAACTTAGTCATTGTTGCTGAGGTGGTCCCCTCCTTCCGCATTATCATATGCTGAAGCTGGATCCAATTTCTTAGGGAGTGTTTGTACAAATTTGGCGGCCTGTTTTGGATCTGTGAAAAAGTGCAGCCTGCCATTATGCTGGATTCTCAACTTGGCTGGGTAAATTATCGAATATTTTGCTTCTGTTTGATTCAGGGTGCCTTAACCGGCAGAAACGCCCTGTGCACTGCCTAAACGACGGGTGTAGTCTGGGAAAATTCTGAGCGTGTTGTTGTTATAAACAATGGGTTTGCGGTCGTGGGCAAGATGTAATATAGTGTTTATGTAATTTAGCAGGCGTGCTATGATGGGGTGGGCTGGCGCACCAGGAGCTGGCCTTGGGCTAAGTGCTCTATGTGCCTGCTCCAGCACTAACACCGGGAATAGTTCACCCAGGAAAAGCGCAGTCAACATAGTCTCCACTTAGTCTTCTATGTGGCCCATATCTGTTGACTCAGGGACTCCAAGGATGCGTAGATTGTTTCTACATGAGTGGGCCTCGATCTTCATTCGTTTTGCAGATCAGCTCCAGCACTCGCTCCACCTGCAGAAGGCATTCGCCCTCGCCGTGCCTTCCATCCTCCAAGTCTGAGGTTCGGGTCTCCATCTGGTCTAACCGGGTGTCATGGTCATCTACCCTGTCCTTCAGGCGATCTTTACGATCTGTGAGGTGATTTAATTTAGAGTCTATGCCTGCCATGCCTTGCTTGAGATCCATAAACATAGCTTTTATTGAGGCCGTCTGGGTCTCGCCCTCCTGAGACTGCTCCTTATCACCCATCTCTTCTACCTGCCTGCTCGCATGGCCGGCCTTTCTCCTACCCTCAGCGGAGAGTTTGACTTGTTTGTGGTCCATCTTCCCCATGTCACTTGTGTGGCTTCAGCCTGTCACCTTCCGGGGTCTTAAGTCACCTGCCACCACACAGCCAACAACAGGTCCTGCGGTTCAGCTGCTTCAAGGGACCCCCAAAGCGGTCACTTCCGACCACCTTACAGCATAGTGGCACCTGTCCCCGTACATTCTTGTACTGCCCACAGCTGGATCACAAGGCACCCAAATTCTTAGCTCTCTGGTCGCTGTATTTGTTGTAAAGTCTCCAAGTCGCCCAATCACCTCAAGCCACCCTGGTCACCCTGGACACATCAGGATAGGCCCATCACCCAGGGCCAACTCAGTGCAGAGCCCACGAGACTGGCATGGGCCCTGTCACAGCCCTCCTGCGGCAGCTCCGCCCTCCAGCTGGACTCCAGAGGTCGCAGGCCTTCACACTGCCCACACGATATACTCCTCACTCCCCTGGGAGAGCCTGTGGTACTCCTCATCCTCCAAGACAGGGCCTCCCAGGAAGTAGCAGTCACCCGACTAGGCTGCAGAGCTCCACCGGGAACAAGCCCTGCGCACCTGAGCCAGGCGCCTCGATCCTGCGTACCTCCTTCCTCCTCTGCACTTCGCCACCTTCACCTGTGCCACCAAAGGACCTCAGAGTCTGACAGCAGGGCAGGCACGCCACCAACCTACAGCCGCAGACTTCTGTCCGTGGGACTCAGTGACCTCTCCCGCAGCCACCTCACTGCCCGACAGGGGCAGCACCTCCATCCCTGGCCAAAGTCGAAGGGCCTCCTCCACCAGCACCACACTGTCGGCCGGGCTGGAGTACTCCCTGCCCTCACGGCGGCCCTCACTGCTTCGGAGCTGACACCGATCCTGCATTGTGTCCACTCGCAGGGTTCAGTCCCGGGCTACTGCACTCACCAGGCCACAGCGTGACCAGGTCACAGGCCTGCCAGCCCCAGCTGTCCCCCTCTGCCACAGAGCAGCCGCCGAGGCCGCAATCGCCACTCCAGGCCTCAACCAGCAACCCAGGAGACGTGCCGAAGGAGGACGTCGCCATTGGGCCAGGCCCGCGCCTCCCCCAGGGCCACAAGGCCCGATCTCATCAACGGTCACTGTCACCACTCCTGCACTGGTACGCTGGAAATTTCACCTCCGTTTGGCCCTTGACAAGTCGACGGCCTAGTCTCCCCCTAGTTCTTGCAGCAGGCAGTCCCCAAGCCCCGGATAGAATAATGCTCCTGCACCGCGGAACCTCACAAAGCAATGGCCATCTTGCAGGCCAGCCAAACCACGCCTCAGTGTGCTTTTTCTGTCTGTCTTCAGGGTTTAAACCCTGTGGGCGGTGTGGACGACAAATTTCGGCCACGGACACCCACTCAATTTGTATGTAGTGTCTGGGGGAGCACGTTGACTCTGTAGAGTGCGACTCCTGTTGTCAACTTCGGCCGAAGGCGCTGCAAGGTTGTTGTATGAAGCTTCTGGCGGCGCAGTTGTGAGAGCCTTCTCAGGCTTCCCGACAACCATGGCCTCCTTCTCGCACTAAGTTCCATGTGTGTGTCTGTTCCAGGAGTCGGTCTAATGGACATCATTCCCCATCATATTCAGGAGGTAAATCATGACGCAAGTGGTCTAAGTCTCTGCATTTCCTGACTTCACTGCGTACAGCCTCCCACCACTCCTTGGTTGAGGAGTCGAGACCCAAGTTTCCCTACCTTTCCTGGGGCCAGGGTGACTCTGACCCAGATGCGTGAATATTATGATTCTCTTCATGCTATCTTTGGAAAAACACCTCCCTCCTGGACCACCTTTCGGCCCCAAGAAGGTGCAAAGTGCCTTGACTGTGTCCACCCTTTGCTTCAGTTAGGCCTTTTGCTTCCATGATCAAAGCCATTATGGTGCCGGTGCGCAGCCCACCGGGGTTTCCACCTTCGGCATCTGTATCCGATCAGCTGACTCCGGCGTTTCTGATCAAAGTCAGACCCTTCTCCCCCTCCGACATTGAGATATTGCCTTCACGGCGCCGGTCGACATCATGTATGGTGCCAGTCATGACGGTTGTCTCTCTCCCTCCGCTTTCTGGTGAGTCCCCTCATATTTGTCCTTCTGAGGGACATTGTTTTGGAGATACTGGGGAAGAGTTAAGGTGTCAACCACCCATTTCTCATGCTGCTCAGCCTCCTTCTGACCTTCTGCCAGATGTCTGTAGTGTTAACTTGGCAGCCAGGCACCCCTCCACCGAAATTCTATACACCTGTTGTTGCAAGAAAATTGTGGCATGGTTCACAGACAAGTCTGTTGACCCCTGCTTTGCCCCTTTCTTTGAAGTTCTCTTGTTTATAATTTTGTTGGCCTGGTAGGTCTCAGCTTTTGGCCCAGGAGGGACCAGGATGTCGCCACTTGGATGAGGAGACAGAGGGGGCGCCCAGCAAGTCAGGGAGCCCTCACAGAAGCAGGCAGCACCCGCAGAAGTACTGGAACAGGCACTTGGAAGAGGAGTGAACCGGAGCTCACCCGAAGTCACAAAAGGAGATCCCACGACGCCAGAGGACAACTCAGGAGGTTGTTCACTGCAGGTTAGAGTGTCGGGGACCCAGGCTTGGCTGTGCACAAAGGAAATCCTGGAAGAGTGCACAGGAGCCGGAGCAGCTGCAAATCACGCAGTACCCAGCAATGCAGTCTAGCGTGGGGAGGCAAGGACTTACCTCCACCAAACTTGGACTGAAGAGTCACTGGACTGTGGGAGTCACTCGGACAGAGCTGCTGAGTTACAGGGACCACGCTCATCGTGCTGATAGGGGACCCAGAGGACCGGTGATGCAGTTCTTTTGGTGCCTGTGGTTGCAGGGGGAGGATTCCGTCGTCCCACAGGAGATTTCTTCGGAGCTTCTAGTGCAGAGAGGAGGCAGACTACCCCCACAGCATGCACCACCAGGAAAACAGTCGAGAAGGCGGCAGGATCAGCGATACAAGGTTGCATTAGTCGTCTTTGCTACTTTGTTGCGGTTTTGCAGGCGTCCTGAGCAGTCAGCAGTCGATTCCTTGGCAGAAGGTGAAGAGAGAGATGCAGAGGAACTCTGATGAGCTCTTGCATTCGTTATCTAAAGAATTCCCCAAAGCAGAGACCCTAAATAGCCAGAAAAGGAGGTTTGGCTACCTAGGAAGGAGGATAGGCTAGCAACACAGGTAAGAGCCTATCAGAAGGAGTCTCTGATGTCACCTGCTGGCACTGGCCACTCAGAGCAGTCCAGTGTGCCAGCAGCACCTCTGTTTCCAAGATGGCAGAGGTCTGGAGCACACTGGAGGAGCTCTGGGCACCTCCCCTGGGAGGTGCAGGTCAGGGGAGTGGTCACTCCCCTTTCCTTTGTCCCGTTTCGCGCCAGAGCAGGGCTGGGGGATCCCTGAACCGGTGTAGACTGGCTTATGCAGAGATGGGCACCATCTGTGCCCATCAAAGCATTTCCAGAGGCTGGGGGAGGCTACTCCTCCCCAGCCCTGACACCTTTTTCCAAAGGGAGAGGGTGTAACACCTCTCTCTGAGGAAGTCCTTTGTTCTGACTTCCTGGGCCAGGCCTGGCTGGACCCCAGGAGGGCAGAAACCTGTCTGAGGGGTTGGCAGCAGCTGCAGTGAAACCCCGGGAAAGGCAGTTTGGCAGTATCCGAGTCTGTGCTAGAGACTTGTGGGATCATGGAATTGTCTCCCATTCCATGATCTTAGACATGTTACATGACCATGTTCGGAGTTACCATTGTGACGCTGTACATAGGTAGTGACCTATGTACAGTACACGCGTGTAATGGTGTCCCCACACTCACAAAGTCCGGGCAATTTGCCCTGAACGATGTGGGGGCACCTTGGCTAGTGCCAGGGTGCCCACACACTAAGTAACTTAGCACCCAACCTTTACCAGGTAAAGGTTAGACATATAGGTGACTTATAAGTTACTTAAGTGCAGTGGTAAATGGCTGTGAAATAACGTGGACGTTATTTCACTCAGGCTGCAGTGGCAGGCCTGTGTAAGAACTGTCAGAGCTCCCTATGGGTGGCAAAAGAAATGCTGCAGCCCATAGGGATCTCATGGAACCCCAATACCCTGGGTACCTCAGTAACATATACTAGGGAATTATAAGGGTGTTCCAGTATGCCAATGTGAATTGGTGAAATTGGTCACTAGCCTGTTAGTGACAATTTGGAAAGCAAAGAGAGAGCATAACCACTGAGGTTCTGGTTAGCAGAACCTCAGTGAGACAGTTAGTCATCACACAGCGAACACATACAGGGCACACTTATGAGCACTGGGGCCCTGGCTGGCAGGGTCCCAGTGACACATACACTAAAACAACATATATACAGTGAAATATGGGGGTAACATGCCAGGCAAGATGGTACTTTCCTACAAGGGTTGTGCCTATATAGGACTTGCAACATTATGTCTGGGGCAGACGACGACTACTACTACGGACGTGGAGCCGATGAATGTCACCTAATGGCGCGCAGAGATACTGCTCAAGAAAAATCTCTGGATTCTGAGTGACGACGGCGGAAATTATAAGGTAAGAAATCTTCAACTAGGTATTGTCTCTACCAGATATGGCGTTACTGAAGGTAAATAACTTGTCCTTCAGAGTCCCTCCACCAGGATGGTATACACTGGCCATTGGAGGAAGTTTGTGGCATGGTGTAAAGCTAAACAGATTGACCCCCTTATCTGCAGACCATTCCTAAGTTATTTTGTTTATCATTACCCTGACCCAGCAGGACTCTGCATTGGGCACATTAAAGGATGATATGTCCACTATTTCCAGTTTCTTGCAGCTGCCAGATCAGCCTTCCCTCTTCAGGTCCCCGATTGTCAATAGATTCCTTAAAGGTTTGCAACACTTATTTCCTCCAGCTCCCTTCATTGTGACTCAATAAGGCCTTAACTTGGTTCTTACTTTTCTAATGTGTACTCCCTTTGAGCCACGTCACACCCTACCCTCTTACGCTTCTTACCATCAAGACAGCTTTTTGTTGGCAAAAATATCTGCCCAGAGGGTCCGTGAACAGCAGACGCTCAGCCTCCACATGTCTCTTTCTTCCCAGACAAACCTATCTTTTGGACTCAAGCATCATTCTTGCGGAAGGTAGTCAACTCGTTACAATAGGCCACTTCATCACTATGTGAATTATTTTACCCTCCACCTTATCCCTCTAAGGAAGAGAAGAGACTTGATCATCTGGACCCAAACAGAGCATTGTCAATCTACCTTGACCGCACAAAACCATTCTGGGTGGACAATCAACTCGTCGTGGAATACGTCAGAGCCAGAAAAAGGGAAGACTGTGCAGAAACAAACAATCTCTAGATGGATCATGCTCTGCATTATAATCTTCATATACATATTGGCAAAGAGGCAGCGCCCATAGGGTTTGTGTGCTTATTCCACTAGAGCAAAGGCTGCAACCACCTTGTTAGCAGGCAGCAACATGGGCTTCTCTGCACACATTCATGAAGCACAACTCTTGGACAGACAAGTCTGTTGGGATGGGCACTTTCTCGTTCATTCCTGCAGGACTTTTTAGTGTGAAGTGGTTTCACAAACCCACCTTTGGAGAGGTATTGCTTGGGTATCTATTTTAAGATAAGGAACCTGCGGATAGATGTTTCTATCAGATGAACAAGTTACTTACCTTGGCTAACGCCTTATCTGGTAATGATTCTTATCTAGCCACAGATTCCTTACCAACCCATCCATCCTCCCCACTCTGCGAATGGATTCATAGGTACAGGACTGCTCCCTTCTCAGAGCCCTCATTCCACACACCAGTGGTCAGTCTTTTTCATGGCTCTGCGCTCCTGGCATGGAAAGTCACAAACAGAAACTGACGTCAGCATGCTGGGGTGGCACCTATATAGGCACCATGTACATCAATTCCGGGTTGGACAAAGCCGACGATGCCACATGGAGCAGCACAACACCATGTACCCGGCGCACAGGGGTACTGCTCACTTGAAATTTTCGAGTCTAGTCTGACACCTGGGGATAAGCCTATAGTAAGGAATCTGCAGCAAGATAAAGAATCTCTACCAGAGAATGACTTACTGTAAGCAAGTTCTTCTTTGGCAATCTCCACTGGATGACTAAATGAGCAAGTAGTCTGGTCGTCTACTTTAGCAGCAGTTGGACACACCAATGTGTATGTTGATATTGTACGTTTTACAGTGATTGCAAGGCCTGTGGGTGAAAGTTACATAGACATCCTGGACAATCATCTACTCCTTGTGGGCTATTTTAGCCCTTCCAACTATCTCAGCTCAAAACAATACTGAGCATATTTACATTGTGGTCACATTCTAGGTTGTTATGCCTTCCTCTTCCTTCTCAGTATACCAGGTTTCTTACATATTTGCCTCCAATATCCCCTTTTCAAGGCACTACTTTGGTGGGCTCACCCTAGAGGAATCTTCCACATCTCAGCCCCAACCAAGGTGTAGAGTTCCTAGGCTCTGTGCTGATCCATTTGCCATAGCCTCCTCTTTCCAGGCACTCACTCACTCACTAAAGTCTCATCATGAATTATCTCCTTCTGCCCCACTTCATCTGTCACCAAGTGATCCTTAGCCATCATGTTGGTGCCACGAACAATGAGGTCACAGGACCGGCAGCCAAAATAATCCTCTGAGCACGGATAGAGAGGTGGCACCTGGGACCTCCCTCTCATTATTTTACCCTTCTCTTCATCTGTCAGAGCAATAATTATGTTGACTGCATGCTAGGAGAGCTATTGATCCATATCTCTTCTGATAGAAACTTCTAACTGCAGAATTCTCCTGTTACAATATTTCCCATGATTAGACAGGATCCGGAAAGTCTTGAGCAGTACCTTTGCGTGCTGGTAGGTAGTGTCGTTTGTCTCCACGTGACCATGTTCTACATTGGAGGTTACATTAAGGTGCCTATATAGGTACAATCCTGGTGCACTGCCATCAGTTTCTTCTGTTTTGTGTCAACATTACAGATCCAGAGAGCTACCTTAGTCATTTTTTTACCAACATATTTTGATTTTTTTTCCGTCAATCTTTTTGAGATGTGCTACCAGTATGCTATAACATCATCTCCCCTTGAAAATCCTGATGGTTCAACCCTTGCGGGGACTGCCACAGTCAGGTGTCTATGTGAGACTTCTACTTTGTTTGTCTCTGGTGGATGGGGTCTGAACACGACCCCAAGGCCTGCGCCGACTGCAAGTCTGTTCACCCAAAAGCAAATAGAGTGGGCAGAAAAGCTCTTGGCAGTACAGCAATAAAGACTCGCACTGATCCCAGTCTGGATCTCAGTTCGAGGAAGATCTCTGGGCAATCCCAAAGCTGATTTCCATTATCTCTTCATCAAAGTCCGGTAAGTCTAATAAGCACAAGAAGTTGTTGTTGAAGAGCTCTTTGGCTTCTTCTTCACATCGTATTTCCAGGCCCTGCTTACACACTCAACCTGCGGATGCAGTTTTAGGGCCCACTTAGCGCTACTGTAGGAAGCAGTCTCTCTATATGATGCACTGGAAAGAAGTACACCATGCAGAGAGTCCAGTGGATCCCCAATCGGTTTGCAGAGGCAACGGTAGATTGGACTAATGCTGTATTTTGTGGTAGTGTGGGCTAGCAGTTAAGTTTATCAGGGGATAGTGCTAAGCATTTGTTGTAATCACAGAGGCAATAAATGAGAAACACACTCAAATAATAAATCCCAGACCAATTTAGAACAATCGCAATTCTTTTTATGTATGTTTCAAACCCAAGAACTTCATAATCAGGTAAGTAGACTTTGTAGATAAATACTTTGCAGTTTCAGAAATCAACACAGTTCAATTTTCAGAGTTCTCTCAATGTCATCATATGGAGGAAAACAATGTTCAGCAAACACACTGTTAACAACGACTTACAAGGTAGAGATCAGGGAGCAAAGGTAAGTACTGGCACTGATCAGAACCACACCAACCGGTCACCCCGGGCAACACTGTGGCAGCCGGGTGTAAGGGTGCAGTAAGGCATCAGATGCCCAATGGTTTTCTTCTGGAGTTTGACCTCGTGACAAACAGGCTGCAGGCTCTGACTAGAATGCCAGCCAGGGACAGCAAGCAAGTATGTTGTAGACTTTTTTTCCCAACAAATTTTTATTAATTTTGGTACATTCAAGTTGATACAATACTTAACAACACCACGACAATTAATCATACTTATTGGAGAAAACTCCTTAAGCTCAATGGCCCCATGATGTATCCAGGTCCTACACAGATCTTAATGCTTGTGGGCAGATCTACTCTCATTACCTCCCGACTTCACACATATTAGCTGTCAGATGTTACTGTTTGGAGTTGTGAGCTTTTGGTGTATGACTGTTGTGTCCCCCATCTAAGCCCCCTCTATATTCCCCCTATGTGCCCCTCCCCACGCCTTGTCAAATATGGTTAGCAACCCCTTCCCAATCCGCCCTGATGCCTCGCCCAACCCTCAAGGCAGGATGATCTGGTGTGCTGCTTGTTTTGATCAATAATCCTCTCAGGTCCATTGGTGGCCTGTGCCCTGTCAATCAATGTATGTATGGGCTCATTCTATTTCTTCTGTTGGTATGGGGTACGTCTCCTCCCGCATCTTAGCTAGAAGCCGATCCCAAGCCTTCTTCAATTCAGGAGACCCCCCATCCCTCCTGAGGTCTGTGTATATGACCATGCTCACTCTCCGACCACCTTTGAAGCTCCCTCCTCCAACCAGAAAGGCGGGGTCCAGCCTCGCTTTTCCAGTTCTTTGTCAATTCCCGTTTGGCCAATATGAATGCTACATCTTGGAACCTACTAGTTGTCCGGTTCTTTGGGGTATGAGGGAACCAATGCAACAAGCAGTGCATGGCGATGACAGGGATCTCGCGGTCAGTAACCGCTGCTACTTCATTCACCTTTGAGCTCCAGTATGTCCCCAGCTTGGGGCAAGCCCAGAACATATGGAAGAATTCAGCTGCCTCTACACCGCAGCAAGGACACTTCCCATTGAGGATCTGAAAGTGATGTCGGAGTCTTCGCGGGGTGAGATATTCTCTGTGTATGATGTAAAATTGGATGAGCTGAAATCATGAATTTCTAGATATCTTCGGGACTCTCCCCAATACCCGCTCCTAGTCATCGTCTGAGATCTGGGTCTCAAGGTCGGCCTCCCATTTTTGCTTCAATTCCATTAGTGGCCCCTGCGTCCCAGCAGCGATTGTTCTATATAGAGTGGCAATCACTCTTCGTGTGCCATCCGATGTTATAATGTAGGCGCTCGGGCGATGGAGAGCTGGCTCTTTCGCTCCCATCTGCCGATACGCTCAGACCCCTTGAATGATTGCCCGATGTAATAAGAACTGGCCCTGCGATAATCCGTGCTCTTGTCGAAAGTCTTCAAAGGGCAATAGGGTGCCCTCTCTATGGAGGTCCCCCATGACCAGGGCTCCCACCTCCTCCCATGCTAGTAGTCCTCTCCAGTCCCCAGCCTTAGGTAGCCAGCGAAGCCAGGCCATCGGAATCTCCGGCACATATGGCACCGCCAGTCTGGAACGCCAGAGACACCGTCTCCAGCAGCGAGCCAGCACTTCGGCCTCAGGGGAGAGTCCAAAGTAGGTCATAGACTTGGGGTGATCGGGGACGAAGGTGCACCTTTGGTCCTTTTCTCTAGGGCCCAGGGGCAACGAATGCAGGGGTGTCCTTAGGTGTTGGGTTTTCTCGTCCGGGAGCACTTGCAGTCTGGAATGTCCTGCTTGTTGAGGCTACAGGTGTCGTTGGGGAGTCTGGGAGAGATGGACCCAGGGTGGACTCGAACACTTGTGAGCCGAGGGATGTTGTTGGCACCAGTGACCCACCTCAGATGGGGTCAAGGGCGACGTGTCCAGTGGTTGCTGGAGGTGTTGGGTTTTCTCTCAACACATGGCTGCGGGAGAGGGAGCCTGCTTGCAGAAGCTGCAACCGTCTCAGGTGAGTCCAAGATGGGTGAGATAACACTGGGCTCAGTCTCTGGGTAGCTGGGGAACCGCGTCGGCACTGTTGGTTGGGTTCACTTTTGGTCGTGGACGTCAGATGCAGTGGTCACTTCAGGTGTCGGGTCTTTGGGGTTCCAACAGCTTCAAAGTCTTTTCCTTGACGTTTTTGTTGCATAGCAGGTCCGTTGCTCATGTGAGACTTGAGTCTTTATTGAAGGTAGGAAGAGTTGGTGTAGGAAAATGCCACTGTTGGCATGGTTACCCCCTCACTTTTTGTCTAGTGTTGATGCCAGCTTTGATTGTAAGTGTGCTGGGACCCTGCTAACCAGACCTCAGCACCAGTATCCTTTTCTCAAAAACAGTACCTTTGTTACCCAATTGGCACAGCCCTGGCACACAGTTAAGTCCCTTGTAAAAAGTACCCCTGGTACCAAGGGCCCTGTGGTCAGGGAAGGTCCCTAAGGGCTGCAGCATGTATTATGCCACCCTAAGGGACCCCTCACTTAGTACATGCACACTGCCTTGCAGCTTGTGTGTGCTGGTGGGGAGAAAAGACAAAGAAAGTCGACATTGCACTCTCCTCAGAGTGTCATGCCCATAAACCACTGCCTGTGGCATTGGTAAGACACCCCTCTAGCAGGCCTTACAGCCATAAGGCAGGGTGGACTATACCACAGGTGAGCGATAGCTTCATGAGCAATATGCCCCTTCAGTGTCTAAGTCAATTCTTAGACATTGTAAGTGCAGGGTAGCCATACTGAGTATATGAACTGGGAGGATGTCATTACGAACTCAACAGCACCATAATAGCTACACTGAATACTAGGAAGTTTGGTATCACACTTCTCAGCACAATAAACCCACACTGATGCCAGTGTGGGATTTATTGAAAAATGCACACAGATGGCATCTTAGAGATGCCCCCTGTATGTTAGCCCAGCTCCTAGTGTAAGGCCAACAGGTCTGTGCCAGCCTGCCACTTCCAGGTCAGTTTCTGACTACATGCGGTGAGTGCCCTTGTGCAACCTTTGGTCAGAAACAGAGCCTGTCCTGGGTGGAGGTGCTTCACACCTCCCCCTGCAGGAACTGTAACACATGGCGGTGAGCCTCAAAGACTCCGGCCTGGAGTTACAGTGCACCAGAGCACTCCAGCTAGTGGAGATGCCCGCCTCCTGGACAAGCCCCCACTTTTGGCGGCAAGTCCAGAGGGATAATGAGGAAAAACCCTTAGTGTCCAGAGCTGAAGTGACCCCCTCCTTGAGAAACCCTCCATCTTGCTTTGGAGGATTAGGACCGATAGGGATGTGCTCCCCTCCTCAAAGGCAGTAAGCACAAGGAGTGTGTAGCCACCCTCAGTGACAGTAGCCATTGGCTACTGCCCCCTGACCCTGAAAATTCCCCTAAATCCTGTATTTAAGGGCTCCCTGCACCAAGAGGTTTAGATTCCGGACGACCTCAAGAAAAGAAGGACTGCTGAGCTGAAAACCCTGCAGAGAAGAGAAGGAGAGAGCAACTGACTCGGCCCCAGCCCTACCAGCCAGTCTCCTGCTTCAAAGACCCTGCAAAAGAAAATCTACGCGTTCTATACGACCAGCAACCCCTAAAAGCCTCCAGAGGACTGCCTGCATCACCGAGAAACTCCTGTGGACAGCGGCCCGGTCCAACCAGAAGAAAAAGCAACCATCTTTAAAGAGACTCCCACCTCACTACAGAAGCGTGAGTCCAAAAGTATTCTGAACCTGATGCCCCCAGCCCGTGTCCAGGGGAACCAACCAGCCAGCGAGGACCCCCAGGCGATTCCAACCAAGTGTCCACCCTGGGCTGACCCCTCCACAACGATGCCTGCAGAGGGAATCCCAAGGACCCTCCTGACCACGACCGGGACGAAGATATCCAGCGCCTGGAGAAGTACTGCACCCGCAGCCCCCAGGCTCGAGAGAAACTGACCAGCAGTGACCAGCAGGTGGCCCTCCTCCCTGTCCAGTCGGTGGCTTTCTCGAGAACCCCCCCTATGCTTTGCCTGCAGCGCCTCAGTGACCCCCGGGTCCGCCCATTGAGTTCCATTGGGAACAGGATGCCCTGTTTGCACCCTGCACCCGGCTGCCCCCGTGCCGCTGAGATTGCGTGTTTAGTGCCTACTTGGGCGCCTCCCCACCCCACCCCACCTTCTCCCCAGTGCTCCTCTAACCCCCCTGGTCTGCCCTCCGACAGCGTGGATACTTACCTGCAAGCAGACCGGAACCGGAGTACCCCCTGTCTCCATAGGCGCCCACGTTATTTTGTCTCCTGTGTTACCTCTGCACCTAACTGGCCCTGTGTTGCTGGTGCTGGGTGTTTGGGGTTATCTTGAACCCCAACAGTGGGCTTCCTATGCCCGGAGACTGAGTCTGTAAGTCGATTACTTACCTCCAAATCTGTACTGTATTTTCCTTCCCCAGGAACTGTTGAAAATTGCAGCGCCCACTTTTAAAATAGCTTTTTGCCATTTTAAAGAAAACTGTATGTATTGTTGATTTGATTCAAAGTACTGAACTTACCTATGCAAAGCACCTTTCATTTAATGTACTTACCTGCAAACTGAAACTTGTGGTTCTAGAAATAAACAAAATATATTTTTCTATGTAAAAACCTGTTGGTCTGGAGTTAAGTCATTGTGTTTTTTCACTTATTGCTTGTGTGTGTACAACAAATGCTTAACACTACCCTCTGATAAGCCTAACTGCTCGACCAGACTACCACAAATAGAGCATTAGTATTATCTATTATTGTCTCTGTCAAGCCTCTAGGGGGAGCCAGCTTCCTACAGTTGGCTTCTTGGTCAGAGTCCTTTGAGGTCAGCAGGCAGTCCAGCGTGGTTAGCTCCTTCTTCTGAGTGTGCAACTCTTCTTTGTCATCATCTTCTGAGGTCTTCAGAATCTGAGTCCTAGGCTTTAGGGGTGCCACATAAATATTCAGTTTAGGGACGTTACAGGGAGTGCCGTGCAGTAGCCAATGGGCTGCCCACCTTTAGGGTGACTACACCCTTTCTGTAGCCCAAACCCTAGTGACCTAATGTCTTCCAAACAAGAAGAAGGAATTTAAAAAGTAGTATCCAGCTAGTCCACCTTATGGTTTGGACTGGCATGAAGTGGGCACATCTCCTTAGGTGTCTAATTTTCTTGCCTGTGCTGCAGTCAAAAATGGGGTTAGGACAGGGGAGTCAGTCATCACCACCGTCTGAAGAGTTCTGGATTGCATTACAAAGGCGGCGAGGCCTTTGAAGCTCCCTGCCCTGGAATGTCCATCCTGCCTGGGTGAGGTGCTAACTCCTCCCCCCACTGCAGGCTTTTGTCTCAGGCCCTCAAGAGCGCTGGCTCTTAGCTTGGGGGGCTAGAAATGCGTCTGTGGTGACTGAACTGGTCAGGATGCTAGTAGCTGGTAGATTTGCAGGTGGCACCTCTAACGTGCCCTCTGTGTGCATTTATTCAGTGAATTCTGTGAGAGTTTATTATCCTGAGATGTTTGTTTTCAAACATCTAAGGGTTCAGAGAAGCCATCATGTAGCTGGGGAACTCGTAATGACCAGTGTCCAGCACATGCATTTAAGATGGCTTCCCTGTTCACTTATGTCTCAGAATCAATGGAGACATAGCAGGGGCATCTCTCCTCAGACTATGGCAGGATTTTACTTCTGGCCAGGTTTCTGAGGAAGGTACATTTTTTGCCACTGTGGTGAGCAGTGTGTCAAAGGTACTTGATCTCCAGCTGTTGGTCATTTAACTCAAGACTAATGTTTTGACAAAGGTGCTTCACCTGGGAGCAGGCTCGCCTGAACCCATGCTTCCATTTAATGAAGCCCTCACCGCTGTGCTCTTGAGGACTTATGTGAAATTTTGCACAGGGACTCTTTTACATGGACTGATTACCTGTTGTAACTGCCCCGTCCGGGAGACCCAGCCTTCTTCTCCCAGCATCCATGCTGGATGGCAGGGATGTAGTAAAGTTTGCCATTCATTGAGGACTGGTCACCACTGACTCCCTGGGTAGAGCCATGGCTTCTGCGGTGGTGCTGCATTGCCATCCCTTGTTATGGTCTACTGGGTTTTTGGGGGATGTTCATTCTTCATTGATTGACATGGCGTTTGATGGCTCCCGCCTATTTGGAGACAAGGCTGATATGGCGCTTGAGCACTTTCACGAGGGCAGGGTCACTGCCTACTCCCTTGCCTTTCCCTTTTGACTTGGCAGCAACAGCAGTCCTTTCGCCCCAATCACGAATATGAAAGGGAAAATTAGGGCATCTGCAGTTTCAGCCGTATCCAGTTAGCTTTCTCCCCACCCCTTTCAAGGATGGCGCTTCAGAGCCAAGAAAGGACACAGGAGCCAGTCTCAGCATGCCATGCAGTCCCCCACCTCTCCAGCTGCTGCAGCCTCCAAACCTCTCTAGGGCCACAGCCAACCCATTGGTGACAGATTCAGGCATTACCTGCCGGTCGATGATTACATCTAACAAGTGGGTGCTTCAGATCATTCAGAAGAGTTATGCCCTCGTACTTCTGGATACCCCTCCACTCCTCCCACCTTCCCAAGTATGGCTGACGGAAGATCATCTCTTCTTGCTTCGTCAGGAAATGCAGGCTCTTTTGGGCAAAAGAGCCATTGAGAGGGTGCCCACACCAGAGGTAGGGCCACGGTTGTTATTCCCTCTACTTTCTTATGCCTAAGGATGGAGGCATTTACTGTATTCTAGACCTGCGCCTTCTCAACTATTTCCTGAAAAAAGAGAAATTTAAGATGCTCACAGAGACTCAGGTCCTGTCTGCCCTGAATCCTGGAGACTGGATTGTAGCACTGGACCTGCAGAACACGTATTTCCACAGCCCTGTCCTTCCGGCCTACAGGCATTACCTGCAGTTCACAATAGGCCACAAATATTTTCAGTTGTTTTGTGCTCCAATTTAGCCTTACCAGCACCTCTCAGGTGTTCATTTAAGTGATTGCAGTGGTTTAAGCCCATCTGCAGAGGTTAGTGTTCCAGTCTTTCCCTACCTCAATGGCTGGCTGTTTAAGACGTACTTGTTCCAGACAGTTGTCACTCACCTCTAAACTGCTGTGGACCTTCTGCTTTCACTGGGGCTCACTATCAACATGCCAAAGTTGCAAAGTTCTAGACTCTGAAGTTCTGCGCCAATATTGTGGAGCAACGAGTCGGGGATATTCAGGCTACAATTTTAATGTTTTGGCCTTTATCCTGGATTTTGGTAAAACTAACTCGGAGGCTGCTATGTTTCAAGGCCTCCTTCATCCTGCTGGTAAAGCATGGCTGTGGCATGTGCAGGCTCTGCGGAGAAGTCTCATTAGGCGCAGCATCAGGGAAATCTCTCCAACCTGGTGCAGATATTGAAGGCCACTGCAAAAGATCTTCAATGGTGGCATATGAATTGCAGTTGATTCAGCATCAGACCCCTCTTCCTTTCCCACCCAACCAGAGTTCACAATGGTGGCAGATGCATCCCTGCTGGTTTCGGGCAGCCATCTGGAAGGGGTGGTGATCAAAAGACTCCGGTCTTTGGCAGAATCTCAATTCCTGCTCAGTTTGTTGGACTTGAGGGTGATTTACTTGGCATTGAAAGCCTTCCTTCCCTCTATCAAGGGAAGGCTGGATCAGGTGCTCATGGACAACACCACTATGTGGTACGGCAACAAACAGGGCAGGGTGTGGTCATGAGCCTCTTTCAGGAGGCTCAGAGCCACTACAGATGGCTGGAACGTCAGCACGTTTTCCTGGTCGTACAACACCTAGCTGGGTGGCTCAACGCTAGGGTGGACATACTCAGCCCTCGTTGCCTCACGAGTGGTGTCTAGGTCCGGAGGTGATGCAAGGTCTCTTCCGAGACTATGGAGAACCTTGATTAGATCTGTGTGCCACTGCAGAGAACGTCCAATGTCAGTACTTATGTACATTGGCATTTCCAAAGCGGCTCTCGCTTGGAGACATAGTTTGCCTTGAGAGGGTCTCTGGACTCCTAAACGCCTTTCCATCAATTCCACTCTTACCCAGAGTTCTAAAGATCAGGCCCAAATGGGCCAAATCATCCTATTGGCTCCGGATTGAGCATCTACAGGAAGATGGGTAACCATCAGAACAAACTTTACAGAAGGTAAGTAACTTGTTTTTGACAACTGCATGGTACCTTGAGGCTGGCAGAAAGTCTGGTGTTGCAGGATTTCCCTACTCAGACTAATAAAAACACTTTTCCACCTGCACTACCTTCTAGGGAATCTAAAACAATTGTACAGGTTGGACACAGGAATGGCAGAACTGATTGGTCTCACTAGACCCATCCCCGCCCTAAAATATTCCTTCGTATACTTGTAAGACAGTGACACAGGAAGTACATCAGGTGAGCAGTACTTTTCGTGTTTATTTTGAACTTGCTTATGGCCCGTATCTATGCAAGAGGATGCTGTACATCTTCAAAATTAGGGAACTGTATTTTTGCTACCAGAAAATGTGTTTATCAAGGTTAAGTGTAAGTGAGCTTCTGCTGAGTTTGTCTGTCTTCAGAAAGACCTTAAGATAGTATGCACTGAATAGCGAGTTATTGGCGATTGTTCTGATGTCTATTCGCTTTCCCACTGGTAGGCTTTGCCCATCGCATTTGAGGTTGAATTTGGTGTTAACATTCCGCACAGAATCTCTTTTGAGCCCTTTCCTATCAAGTTGTTGAGTTTGAAAGTGATTTTTTTCTTGTGACTGTTACTTCTATCAAAAGAATCAGGATTCAGCATGTGCGGTCTACCTAGCAGCCTTATTAAGCGTGGCTGGCTTTGGCACCCCACACTCCCTGACCACCTCCTCGGATTCACACACTTCCATCCGGCAAATGAGCCCCACATCTCTCAATAGCCCCCTTTCGCATACATTCATTTGTTTTAAAGTGCTTGTAAAGGCTGGCTGTACTAGTCCACTCAGCTATCCACACAAAATATAGCTCTGGTCTTTGCAGCAGGCATATTAATCCTCTAAGCTACTTTATGGCAAGTCAAAGCTACCGCGAGACACCTCTCTCCCTAGCAGCAACCTTAATCACAAGAGTTATCTTGATATTTTAATTGTTTACTGAAGGCTGGACACACAAGAAACTTCTTAGCAGGTGCTTTTAAATCGCAAGTTTTGTAAGCTATTGCTAAACACAGCGTCCACCTGAGGTCAGCGCCCCCCACTCCAGGTCAGCACCCGGTACGGCCACATCGCTTGCACCGCCCTAAAGCCGGCCCTGCATATCCTCTTCTTGTTGGACATAGTGGTGTTTAGAGAGCGACCTATGTTTTTGCTAGTGGTTCTGTCTTGAGCTTCATACCCCTGGAAGAGGAGGGCAATGACGTACAGGTTAGGGTGGAGAAGAGTCCTCACCTATTGTGTGTTAAAGCCAGAAAGTACAGGACTGACCAGCAACTGCTAATTGAGTTATTGGACTAAAAATACTAATGTGTTGTTCTTTGTGGTATCAGTGTACAATGCCGTGTGACGATAGTAAGGTTCATTCTGTGAAGACAAGCTAGCCACATCTGCTCTTTTGCGAGCATTAATGATTTTAGTTATTTGGTAAGTGCCTACATCGTCAAGAGAGTTTGCATGGTCGCTGCTTTGTTAGTATTTCTAAAATGATAAATCCGCAGAAATATTTATACATTAGCAATAAAGATTACCCTGTGTAAATTTCTTTTTTACCTTTATAGCATCCCCCTTCTCCCTTTTTCTGAGGTGGTGTGCGGTCTTCGGCAATATTAGTTCTGGTAAAATGTTCTGTCTGTTTTTGTCCTGGCCTAAACCAAGTGAATATTCTGCTCCCGCAAGGTCAATTTGTTTTTCGCGCGTCTCAATGACCGATGCTGACCTGCCCGCCACCAGGCACAAATGAATGGTACTACTGAAAAATTCCAAATCCTCTATGACTGTGTAGATTTATAGTTAGCAAAATCTACATAAAGATAAACTATCCATCAGAAAAAACATCACCAAAGGTGAGTAACTTCTATTGCATAGTTAAAGGCGATGAACTGGTGAGACTGATATATTGTAGACGAGCAACGTAAACTATTCTTGCAAACATTTGATTCAGAATTTTTTGGGGATTTCACCGTTCTATGAAATGATCTAAGTTGGTTGCTCTTAAAAGCCAGTGTTGTAGCTGCAAGGGAAGGGGGCATTTGGGCTGTTACACCCCCCAGCAAGTATATCTTATGATAAATAGTTAGGCATAGGTGCTATCAGTCAGATATGGTCTGTCGGATATCACCAGGAATTTTTCACATAAAAACAAACGTGCACGCTGTCTCTCCCTCGCTCTATTTGGGAAGACTTCAAAAATGTTGGTTATTTAACAAAATAATGTGCTTTTTCTAAGTACCCCTACCAATCCTCATTCTTCTCCCTTTCAGCTACTCCGTAAGCCTATCTTGTGCGCCATGCTTGTCTTATTACGTATTTCAACATTAGGTGCCAGCATGATAGTTGGGAAATCTGAAGCTTACCTCGCCACCCCCTCCCCTTACTGAGCAAGCTACACCTCTGTATTCATGCCTGTTTGTTTTATTGTCTTTTAACTTCTTTGGTATTGAAAATAAATGCTAGGTTGTATATCTCTTAATTTGTTCTCATATGCCATACTTGTAATTTTGTTGCAGTTATACATCTGAATTGTTTTACGAAGGAAAGTTGATGGCCAGTGGAAAGCAGCCAGCACACAAAGAATTCTACCCCTTGACTTTTTTCACAGCACGCGGAGAAGATGTGCAAGAAAAAAACAGTACAGCCTTTTACAACAATGCAGAAGTAAGTTTGTTTGTAAAATTGACACCCTTTTTTCCAGACTTCCTGCTATTGTTAATAATAGATGGTGTCATTTCCATTGTATTGGCTAATTGCATGTTATACAGTGAGATAATTTAAAATAGTTGTAGTATTATTTAAAACTTTTTGTGAAGAATAGCTCATTGACGTGTTGCTGGTTTAAACAAAAGACGAACAGAAATGTCTTTCAGCAAAAAAACACAACCACAATCTCTACTGCTTCACAGCTACAGTTAATATAATCCCCATGAATTTAAACACGCAAATCACTTTTTCAGTATCTTACAGTCTAATTTTTCTTGTCTTGCGCAGATTTTGCCTGAAGGCATATGAGCGCATTATCCATGCGCCAGATTACATTCCAACATTTTTTTAGGCAAATAGAGATTAAGGGGGCCTGATTTTGATCTTGGCAGATGGAATACTCCGTCACAAACGTAACAGATATCCCATCCAGCATATTACGATCTCTATTGGATATAATGGGATCGTAATACAGCAGATGGGATATCTCTCATGTTTGTGATCGAGTATTCCCCTCTGTTAAGATCTAAATCAGACCCTTAGTGATTTGCCCAGAATCACAAGCTATAAAGTTCAGGCCGGGGCTCGAATAGTTTCAATTGCAAACATGACTGATCTAGCTGTTAGGCCACATCTCCTCCAGAGTGAATAGTTGCTTTGTACCAACAAAATACTATTAAGCATTAAGTATTAAAAGTATCTAGTGTAAAAATGAAACATGGACTGGACTGCATCAGTCAGATTGTTAAAATTATTAATAGTGTAAGAAGATATAGATAATACCATCTGAAAACTAGAGTCGCTCACCTTTCCCCTAATAAATGCTTTTGTTGTTGTAAATATCGGAAAGTACCCTCTTTTGGCATGATTACCCCACGTTTTTCCTGCTGTCAGTATGTTTTGACTGTTTTCACTTGGATCCTGCTAACCAGGACCACAGTGATTTTGCCCTCTCCAACTAAATTTGATTGCTTAGGACTTTTCACACCCCACAATTGCCATACTGGTGCCCCAATATAAGTCCTACTATATGGTACCTAGGTACCGAGGGCATTGGAG